>NW_024070211.1:54847402-55437703 GCF_014754425.2 Oryx dammah
ATCAGCCCTAGGATTTCTTTGGAAGGAATGATGCTAAAGCTGAAACTCCAGTACTTTGGCCACCTCATGCGAAGAGTTGGCTCATTGGAAAAGACTCTGATGCTGGGAGGGATTGGGGGCAGGAGGAGAAGGGGACGACCGAGGATAAGATTGCTGGATGGCATCACGGACTCGATGGACGTGAGTCTGAGTGAACTCCGGGAGATGGTAATGGACAGGGAGGCCTGGAGAGCTGCAATTCATGGGGTCGCAAAGAGTCGGACAGGACTGAGCGACTGAACTGAACTGAACTGAGAGTACTGAACTTGGCATGCTTTTTTGTTGGTTAGTGACTAGTGCTACGTTCGTTATATCTCCTTCTGAATTTTAAGAATTGATTTCTTTGTAGCAAATTTGAGAGTGGTCACTGCCTAGATAATTAGCCAAGAGCACTGTTTGATTTATATGTATCTGCATTTCTTAGGCAAGTGCGAAAATGTAGCTCTAACTTTCCCAGTTTCACTTCATATGGGCAGCTGACACTTTCAGGGAGAAACTATAATTACTATCATCATACACACTCCTGATTAAACTAAATAATACTCTTATCTCTCAATCTTTATTTTAAAAAAATGAATGTTTTAACATAGATGTGTAGTTTTCATCTTCGTTATGGCTGTGAGAAAAGCACAGAAGTTTTCATTTCAAGGGAGCAATTAGAGAAATGCATGGAATCTTAATTTCTCAATGTGCTCAATAGCAAAGGAGGACATCTGGCTGTAAGCAGACCAACATACAATCAAATTAACATTATGAGAATATCACTGGCTATTCCCATTTTCTTCCCAACATAAACTATCTTTGAGTTCTTTGTAGTTTAAAATATGATCATTTAATTTAGATTCTCAGCCAAGAATCTCATCTCCAAAGATCATTAAAGTCCTAATCGTTTTGAAAAGCAACTGTCTTATTTCTCTTAGCAAGTTTGAGTAGGGTTGATGGAGCAAATAGAGAAGTTGTCATGACAAGGCTCAGATAGCATTGTCTCTGGCTCCATTTTCCCCAGAGGGACCAGAGCCTGTCCATCTTTAAAAAGATAAGGGGCAAGATTGTCTTTTCTCTTGTAAGACTGAGACTTCAGTCTCCATGAGTCTTTGTGTCATCCTATAATATTCCTGGCATGTACTTTGTCTGCAAGGGACTAGACAGCTGGCTTTGAGATTAATCCTTGATGAATGAAAATCATAGACATTCAGGAGTGTAATCAATATTAGAAACAAATACGTACAGTCACACTTCAAAAGATTAGTAGTTTTTTCTAAATAATGAAAATTGATGTCCATGATTCAGACCTTTGAGTAAATATGATATATATGTGAAACCATATTACTTTGTGAATGATGATCAAATTATTAGCTAATATTTGAAATCTAATTCAACTGTGCACACATGTGTGTGTCTCTGAGTGTACAGTGTAAGTACATTCTAGGAAATATTTTTTTTATTTCAGCAAATACATTTTTCTGACTATCTTGGTTGTATTGTTATTTCTCAAGAACAAATCTATACTTCACATGTCAGGCAGTGTTCGGTGGTCTTCATCATCCATTATTCAAAAATAAAAGCTAATTACTTGTTATGACAGCAAAACCATTTAAAGAAAGTGATAAAGAATATACAGTAATAAATCTCTTTCCAGTCTAAATTCAAAGAACTCGGCTCAAAAAGTAACACTCAATAGTTTATTATTTACATTTCCAAAAATTTTCTACATAGTTATATTTAGACAAGGTGTAAAAACTCACACGCTAGTAAAGTAATGCTCAAAATTCTCCAAGGCAGGCTTCAGCAATACGTGAACCATGAACTTCAAGATGTTCAAGCTGGTTTTAGAAAAGGCAGAGGAACCAGAGATCAAATTGCCAACATCCACTGGATTATGGAAAAAGCAAGAGAGTTCCAGAAAAACATCTATTTCTGCTTTATTGACTATGCCAAAGCCTTTGACTATGTGGATCACAATAAACTGTGGAAAATTCTGAAAGAGATGGGAATACCAGACCACCTGACCTGCCTCTTGAGAAACCTATATGCAGGTCAGGAAGCAACAGTTGGAACTGGACATGGAACAACAGACTGGTTCCAAATAGGAAAAGGAGTACATCAAGGCTGTATATTGTCACCCTGCTTATTTAACTTCTATGCAGAGTACATCATGAGAAATGCTGGGCTGGAATCAAGATTGCCGGGAGAAATATCAATAACCTCAGATATGCAGATGACACCACCCTTATGGCAGGAAGTGAAGAGGAACTAAAAAGCCTCTTGATGAAAGTGAAAGAGGAGAGCAAAAAAGTTGGCTTAAAGCTCAACATTCAGAAAACGAAGATTATGGCATCTGGTCCCATCACTTCATGGGAAATGGATGGGGAAACAGTGGAAACAGTGTCAGACTTTATTTTCTTGGGCTCCAAAATCACTGCAGGTGGTGACTGTAGCCATGAAATAAAAGATGCTTACTCCTTGGAAGAAAAGTTATGACCAACCTAGACAGTATATTGAAAAGCAGAGACATTACTTTGTCAACAAAGGTCCATCTAGTCAAGGCTATGGTTTTTCCAGTGGTCATGTATGGATGTGAGAGTTGGACTGTGAAGAAGGCTGAGCACTAAGAATTGATGCTTTTGAAGTGTGGTGTTGGAGAAGACTCTTGAGAGTCCCTTGGAATGCAAGGAGATCCAACCAGTCCATTCTGAAGGAGATCAGTCCTGGGTGTTCTTTGGAGGGAATGATGCTGAAGCTGAAACTCCAGTACTTTGGCCACCTCATGCAAAGAGTTGACTCATTGGAAAAGACTCTGATGCTGGGAGGGATTGGAGGCAGGAGGAGAAGGGGACGACAGAGGATGAGACGGCTGGATGGCATCATGGACTCGATGGACGTGAGTCTGAGTGAACTCTGGGAGTTGGTGATGGACAGGGAGGCCTGCCGTGCTATAATGTATGTGATTCATTGACTCATCGCAGAGTCAGACACGACTGAGCGACTGAACTGAACTGCCTATTTTTCAGTCCCAAAGAGGAGCAATACCAAAGAATGCTCAAACTGCCATACAATTGCATTCATTTCATATGGTAGCAAGGTTATGCTCAAAATTCTTCAAGTTAGGTTTCAGTAACATGTGAAATACTGGGTTTAGAAAAAGTCGAGTTTGGAAAAGGCAGAGGAACCAGGGATTAAATTGCCATTATTTGTTGGATCATGGAGAAAGCAAGGGAATTCCAGAAAAACATTCACTTTTACTTCACTGACTACACTAAAGTCTTGACCATGTGGGTCACAACAAACTGGAAAATTCTTCAAAACATGGAGTACCAGACCACCTTATTTGTCTCATGAGAAATCTGTATGCGGGTCAAAAAGCAACAGTTAGAACCAGATATGGAACAACGAGATGGTTCAAGATTGGGAACGGAGTATGACAAGGCTGTATACTGTTATTTAAGTTATATGAGAGTACATCATGTGACATGCCACACTGGATGAATCACAAGCTGGGATCAAGATTCTCAGGAGAAATATCAACAGCCTCAGAGATGCAGATGATACCACTCTAATGGCAGAAAGTGAAGAACTAAGTGTCTTCTTGTTGAAGGTGAAAGAAGAGAGTGAAACCTGGCTTGGAACTCAACATTAAAAAAATAAAAAAACTAAAAAAAGCATTTCATCCCATCACTTCAGGGCAAATAGAAGGAGAAAAAGAGGAAGCAGGGATAGATTTTGTTTTCTTAGGCTCCAAAATCACTGTGGACAATGAATCCAGCCATGAAATCAAAAGACACTTGTTCCTTGGAAGAAAGCTATGACAGACCTAGACAGCATACTGAAAAGCAGAGACATCACTTTACCAACAAAGGTCTATATAGTCAAAGCTACTGTTTTTCCAGTAGTCATGTACAGACATGAGTTGGTTCATAAACAAGGCTGAGCACGAAAGAATTGATGCTTTTGAAATGTGATTTGGAGAAGACTCTTGAGAGTTCCTTGGACATCAAGGAGATCAAACCAGTCAATCCTAAATGAAGTCAAACCTGAATATTTATTGGAAGGACTGTTGCTGAAGCTCAAGCTCCAATACTTAGGCCATGTGATGCTAAGAGCTGACTCACTAGAAGACCCTGATGCTGGGAAAGATTGAAGGCAAAAGGAGGAGGAGATGGCAGAGGATGAGATGGTTAGATAGCATCACCAACTCAATGGACATGAATTTGAGCAAACTCCAGGAAATAGGAGAGGACAGAGGGGTTTGGCATACTACAAGTCCATGGGATCACAAAGAGTTGGACATGACTTAGTGACAACAACAGCAACAACAATAATATTCTTGTTTTCTAACATTAATTATTAAAAATGCATTTATATTTTTAAAATATTTTACTTCAATTGTTAATACAATGGAAAATCTAGATTATTCCAATGGAAAGTGATTACAATTAACTTAGTCAAATTTGTTTTCACAAAGCATTGTTGGATGCAGTTCTAAAATATAAAATGACATTAGGATTTCAAGTATAGCAGAAAGGAAGAACAAAAATTAACTTAATTTCAATAGAAATGTTGAAAAATATAAATCTTATTTTAGAAAATGTATATAAGGAAATTCAATACAAGGTGAATATTACATATTAAGGATACATTGTGCAACAAGTAAAGAAATATTGTCAAAAATGAGGAGGAAACCAATAGCCGTATAGCTTTAGTCTTTTGGAGGGGGACATGGAATAGCATTATGAATATGTTGGGAACTTGGCAGTATTTCAAAGGACTGAATTTTAAATATAGATGTGGTCATGTGTAGATACACTCTTATCATTTGGTCTTGGGGGCACGTTTGCAATAATTTGTACTAAAATATTTCTCCAAGCATTTCTATTACATATTAGAGAGAAATCCTAATAAATCAGAATCACAGGGAAAGGAGAAAAATTAAGAAATGAGGGAGATAGAGGGATATCCAGAGTTGAAGATATGAGATATTCAAAGTGAAATAGTGGGAGGTACAGAGGAAAAGTAAGAACAATAAAGTCCCTTTCTTCCATTGTCACGCTCAAGTAAAATCAGAAAATAAGCAATGTCTCTTTAGGGTTTCCCTAAGGCCCAAAGGATGACAGTCATTTATCTCTTGAAGTTCTCTCCTAGCTATTTCCAATCCTCTATTACCCTGGGGAGCAAGCATTTTTTCTCTGTAATAACAACTTTTCTTCTCCTATCTAGTATAATAATAATAAATAGCACCAACAAAATAAAAATGATTTAAATTTTAGCCCCTTAGGACTCTGTTTTAGTATGAGAAAATTCTTGCAATGGAAATAGAAATTTTGATAACCTTTTCATGTTAACTTGGTTTCATAATTCATTAATAGTCAAAATTATAGTCACTGGAACAGTCAGCAGAAGAAAAAGCAGCCTTATACTGTTTCTCACATAATACTTGTGGCATGAACCCTTATTAAATTTTAATCCATTAAGCATGTCAAGAAGTAGGAATTTTGAAAATGTCAAGCAGCATTCATTCATATTTGGAAGAAAGAATAAGGCAAATTTTGACATATACAGGAATTTTTACATATATGTATAAAATATTTAAATATTTAGAGAATTGGAGCAAAATTAAAATACCAAGTAATGTTAAAGATTAGAGTTTCAATAAAAGAGGAAAAGATTATGTCAGTGGTAAAAATTGAGGAAAAATCATGTTACATTCAGCATTGCCTTTTAGTTGTTCAATGTATTAGAATAAACATTTGAGATAATACATAATAAATATATTTTTTAACAGGACTAAGTGTCAAGTAAAAAGGAAAGCCAATGTGAACAGTGGATCCAGAAAGAATAAAATGAAAGAGAAAAGTTCTTTGTTAGGTTGGGAAGATTTTAAATTACAAAAAAACTCAGAGCCAGATTGGTAAAAAGAGAGAGCCAAGGAAAATGAAATAACAGGATATAATGAGATAAGAAAGTGTTATAAGGAAGAGAAAGCATGACATTCTACCAAAATAAAATCATAATATAAGAGAAATTCACAGGCAGATTTGCAATTTTGCTCCTAAGAGATTGGATATATCTGCATAGCCTCGGCAATCAATCAATCAGTGTATGTCAATAATATCCAAACTTTTAAATGTCAGCAGAAATAACATGTTTTCATGTTTGTCCGTTCTTGGCTAACAAGATAATTGCATGAAGCCTGTGTTTGGAGTGCATTGAATACATGAAAATGCATTTCAATTAGAGTCAAGTTCAACTGGTACTAATGTTACTGATTTAAAAGATGCAATTTTAGTATCTCTATTTATCACACTTTTCCCTGTTCATTTAAGTAGTGTTTGACTTAATAGATTTTATTCTGAATATATTTGCTGCTTAGCAATAGTGTTTTTAAACTAAACAATCAAGAAAGTTCTTTTAATGTTTTGTACCCACACAAAACATATGGAATATGTAATTAGGATTTACAATATTCCAAAGAAGTATCAAAACTGAAACAACTTGATTTTTTATAGCTATGCTACATTTTCTAATTTCCCTTTTAAATTCCATATTTAAGGCAGTACGTTAAAGATCAGTAGTGATACTAATAGAAAAGATTAATTTAGAAGTGACCGCTAAAAACAATTACAATAAACACTTACTGACTCCTTCACCTAAAGCAGAATGTCTATAAATTGCTTATGATAATGTTAATTCTTAGATGAAATAAAGAAGGAAACATCCACATACAAACTAAAAATAATAAGCACATTGTTTAGTGAGAGGGCTCTGGAAGATAGCTCAGCAATCTTTTTTTTTTTAACAAAATATTAAATAGTCTCCCACATAAGGCTTCCCTCATAGCTCAGTTGGTAAAGAATCTGCCTACAATGCCGGAGACCCCAGTTCAATTCTTGGGTCAGGAAGATACCCTGTAGAAGAGATAGGTAAACGCTGGAGTATTCTTGGGCTTCCCTTGTGACTCACCTGGTAAAGAATCTGCCTGCAATGTGGGAAACCTGCGTTTGATCCTTGGGTTGGGAGGATCCCCTGGAGAAGGAAAATGCTACCCACTCCAGTATTCTGGCCTGGAGGATTCCATGGACTGTATAGTCTATGGGGTTGCAAAGAGCTGGACACAACCTAACAACTTTCACTTTCACTCCCACATAAAGAGTTGGACAATTTTAAGTTAGGAATTCTTTACGGGGTTGAAAAGAAAAAAAAAAAACAGACTATATAGTTTTAGTAAAAATTCCTCATGTTTCAAAAAATATTTTGGAGATATACCAGTTGATTTGGTAAAGAATGGTGCACTAAATACGATGCACTGTTTCAACTGCTATTAACGACAGAAGATGAGATGGCTGGATGGCATCACTGACTCGATGGACATGAGTCTGAGTGAACTCCAGGAGATGGTGATGGACAGGGAGACCTGGCGTGCTGCGATTCATAGGGTCGCAAAGAGTCAGACACGACTGAGCGACTGAACTAAACTGAACTACAGACAGTAACAAATTTTAAAATATGGAATAAGCCCATGAGATTCCAGTAATTCCTATTGGCTTCAGCCCTAACAGTCAGTGAATTCTGATTCACATAAATGAACATAAGAGTATTTTGCCAAATGAAAATATACTTATGACTGCTTGATATCTACAGAAGCATACTTCAGTTGGACCTTCCCACCTAAAATAACTAGACTTCAATCCAGTGATTATTTTATCTCTGTCATATACAATACCACATATTAAATTAGCATTAAAGGAAAAAAAAGAAGAAGGCATGCTATGCTCCATTACTAGGGAGTTCACAAATAGGTGAGTAACAGAAAAGAGAAATTTAAGTTTCTCTCATGATCTCACTGGTATTTCCAGGTGGCTCAGTGATAAAGAACCCACCTGCCAATGAAGAAATGAGGGTTCTATCCCTGGGTCAGGAAGATCCCCTGTAGGAAGAAATGGCAACCCACTCCAGTACTCTTGCCTGGAAAATTCCATGGACAGAGTAGCCAGGCAGGCTACAGTCTATGGGATCTCAAGGAGTTGGACATGACTTAGCAACTAAGCAACAACATGATCTCACTGACCCTCAACTTTGAATCATAGAACTTTCAGTTCTTTCTTCTGGAATAAAGGCATCTCTAATTCTTTGCTAGGCTAATGCCTCCTCCTCTTGCTCTAAATCTCAATTTAAAGAAACTAGATCACTTTCTAACACCGCACACGAAGATAAACTCAAAATGGATTAAAGATCTAAATGTAAGACCAGAAACTATAAAACTCCTAGAGGAGAACATAGGCAAAACACTCTCTGACATAAACCACAGCAGGATCCTCTATGATCCACCTCCCAGAATTCTGGAGATAAAAGCAAAAATAAACCAATGGGACCTAATTAAAATTAAAAGCTTCTGCACAACAAAGGAAAATATAAGCAAAGTGAAAAGACAGCCTTCCGAATGGGAGAAAATAATAGCAAATGAAGCAACTGACAAACAACTAATCTCAAAAATATACAAGCAACTCCTGCAGCTCAATTCCAGAAAAATAAACGACCCAATCAAAAAATGGGCCAAAGAACTAAATAGACATTTCTCCAAAGAAGACATACGGATGGCTAACAAACACATGAAAAGATGCTCAACATCACTCATTATTAGAGAAATGCAAATCAAAACCACAATGAGGTACCACTTCACACCAGTCAGAATGTCTGCGATCCAAAAATCTGCAAGCAATAAATGCTGGAGAGGGTGTGGAGAGAAGGGAACCCTCCTACACTGCTGGTGGGAATGCAAACTAGTACAGCCACTATGGAGAACAGTGTGGAGATTCCTTAAAAAATTGCAAATAGAACTACCTTATGACCCAGCAATCCCACTACTGGGCATACACACGGAGGAAACCAGAATTGAAAGAGACACATGTACCCCAATGTTCATCGCAGCATTGTTTATAATAGCCAGAACATGGAAACAACCTAGATGTCCATCAGCAAATGAATGGATAAGAAAGCTGTGGTACATATACACAATGGAGTATTACTCAGCCATTAAAAAGAATACATTTGAATCAGTTCTAATGAGATGGATGAAACTGGAGCCAATTATACAGAGTGAAGTAAGCCAGAAAGAAAAACACCAATACAGTATACTAACACATATATATGGAATTTAGAAAGATGGCAATGATGACCCTGTATGCAGGACAGCAAAAAAGACACAGATGTGTATAACGGACTTTTGGACTCAGTGGGAGAGGGAGAGGGTGAGATGACTTGGGAGAATGGTATTGAAATATGTATAATATCATGTAAGAATCGAATTGCCAGTCTATGTCCGATGCAGGATATGGCACGCTTGGGGCTGGTACGCGGGGATGACCCAGAGAGATGTTGTTGGGTGGGGGGGAGGGGGGTTCAGGTTTGGGAATGCATGTACACCCGTGGTGGATTCATGTCAATGTATGGCAAAACCAATACAGAATTGTAAAGTAAAATAAAAAATAAATAAATTAAAAAGTAAAAAATAAAAAAATAAAAACCACTTCCTTGGGTGTGGCTGCATTTACACCTGAGACTAGGCTAGTTCTCAGATATAGTTACTATCTTAGCCCTATTTGCCTTTGCCTAATAGTACCCATCACAATTGCAATAAATTATGATTATAGGTATACTGTGAAGATATGGAGGCTTCAATTCCTGATCACTTAAATAAAGCAAATATTTCAACTAAAGAAAGTCATACAATTCTTTGTTTTTCCAGTGCATATAAAAGTTATGTTTATACTATGCTAGTCTATTAAGTGTACAATAGCATAATGTCTAAAAATATTGTACATACCCTAATTAAAATATACTATAAGACTTTCCTGGTGGTTCAGTGGTTTGGAATCCACCTGCCAGTGCAGGAGACACAGGTTTGATCCCTGGTCCAGGAGGATTCCACATACTGCAGGACAACTAAACCCCTGTGCCATAACTACAGAAGCTGGTGTGCCTGAGAAACCATGCTCCACAGCAAGAGAAGCCATTGCATTGAGCCCTCACTCAAGACAAATAGAGAAAGCCTGTTCATAGAATGAAAGACTCAGCACAGCTGAAGATAAAATAAATTAATTAAATTAAAAAATACTTTATTGCTAAGAAATGCTAACCATGATCTGAGTCTTCAATGAATTATAATATTTTTACAACAGTAACATCAACCGTCATTGATCACAGATTACCATAACAAATATAATAATAATGAAAAAGTTTAAAATATTGTGGAATTATCAAAATGTGGTAGAGATACCATGTGGTCAAATGCTGTTGAAAATAATGGTGCCTAAGACTTACTCAAAGTTAGATTGCCACAAATCTTCAATTTGTGAAAAATGCAATATCTGCAAAACAAAATAATTTGAAGTACAGTTGGGAAAGAATCTGTCTTCAATGCAGGTCCAATTCCTGAGTCAGGTAAAGCTTCTCTGGAGAAGGAAATGGCAACTCACTCCAATATTCTTGCCTGGAAAATCCCATGGACAGAGGAACCTGGTGGACTACAGTCCATAGGGTAGCAAAGAGTGGACACCTCTGAACAACTCACACTTTCACTTTTACTTTCACAATGAAGTATGCCTGTAACTCAAAAATGTCTTTCTAACAACTAGACAAGAAGTAGAGGGTGAAAAACACTGCTTTGTCATATATGCCTTAATCTCCCAATATGGCAGATTCCTTCAAAAAAAAAAAAAAAAAGCTAGTTTGGGTGAATAGTTTATTGATCATAATTTTAACACTTAACCACATTTAATTATATGAGGTAGTAATTATCATTTATACTAGGAAGAAATAAATTCTACAGAGTAATTTGTTCTCAGTCACACAATTATTCAGTAATATAGCATGTATTTTTTTTAATTTCTACCTGTATTTTTTTTTTACTTTACAATATTGTATTGGTTTTGCCATACATCAACATGAATCTACACGTGTTCCCCATCTTGCAACACTCTCCCACCTCCCTCCCCATACCATCCCTCTGGGTCGTCACAGTGCACCAGCCCCAAGCATCCTGTATCATGCATTTGAACCTGAACTGGTGATTCATTTCACATATGATATTATATATGTTTCAGTGCCATTCTCCCAAACCATCTCACCCTTACCCTCTCCCACAGAGTCCAAAAGACTGTTCTATACATCTGTGTCTCTTTTGCTGTCTCACATACAAGGTTATTGTTACCAACTTTCTAAATTCGTATTTATGTGTTAGTATACTGTATTGGTGTATTTCTTTCTGGCTTACTTAACCTCTGTGTAATAGGCTCCAGTTTCATCCAACTCATTAGAACTGATTCAACTGTATTTTTTTTTAATGGCTGAGTAATAATCCGTTGTGTATATGTACCACAGCTTTTGTATCCATTCGTCTGCTGATGGACATCTAGGTTGCTTCCATGTCCTGGCTATTATAAACAGTGCTACGATGAACATTCTGGTTTCCTCGGTGTGTATGCCCAGCAGTGGGATTTCTGGGTCTTGTGGCAGCTCTATTTCCAGTTTTTTAAGGAATCTCCACACTGTTCTCTATAGTGGCTGTACTAGTTTGCATTCCCACCAACAGTGTAAGAGGGTTCCCTTTTCTCCACACCCTCTCTAGCATTTATTGCTTGTAGACTTCTGGATAGCAGCCATTCTGACTGGCGTGAAATAGTACCTTATTGTGGTTTTGGTTTGCATTTCTCTCATATTGAGTGATATTGAGCATCTTTTCATGTGTTTCTTAGCCATCTGTATGTCTTCTTTGGAGAAATGTCTGTTTAGTTCTTTGGCCCACTTTTTGATTGGGTCATTAATTTTTCTGGAATTGAGCTGCTTGTATATTTTTGAGATTAATTCTTTGTGAGTTGCTTCATTTGCTATTATTTTCTCCCATTCGGAAGGCTGTCTTTTCACTTTGCTTATAGTTTCCTTTGTTGTGCAGAAGCTTTTAATTTTAATTAGGTCCCATTTGTTTATTTTTGCTTTTATTTCCATTATTCTGGGAGGTGAGTCATAGAGGATCCTGCTGTGATTTATGTCAGAGAGTGTTTTGCCTATGTTCTCCTCTAGGAGTTTTATAGTTTCTGGTCTTACATTTAGATCTTTCATCCATTTTGAGTTTATTTTTGTGTATGATGTTAGAAAGTGATCTAGTTTCATTCTTTTACAAGTAGTAACAGTTTTCCCAGCACCACTTGTTAAAGGAATTGTCTTTTCTCCATTGTATGTCCTTGCCTCCTTTGTCGAAGATAAGGTATCCATAGGTGTGTGGATTTATCTCAGGGCTTTCTATTTTGTTCCATTGATCTATATTTCTGTCTTTGTGCCAGTACCATACTGTCTTGATGACTGTGGCTTTGTAGTAGAGCCTGAAGTCAGGCAGGTTGATTCCTCCAGTTCCATTCTTCTTTCTCAAGATTGCTTTGGCTATTCGAGGTTTTTTTGTATTTCCATACAAATTGTGAAATTATTTGTTCTAGCTCTGTGAAAAATAGCATTGGTAACTTGATAGGGATTGCATTGACTCTATAGATTGCTTCAGGTAGTATACTCATATTCACTATACTGATGCTTCTGGTCCATTAACATGGTATATTTCTCCATTTATTAGTGTCTCCTTTGATTTCTTTCACTCCTGTTTTATAGTTTTCTATATATAGGTCTTTCATTTCTTTGAAGTGAAGTGAAGTCGCTCAGTCATGTCCGACTCTTTGTGACCCCGTGGACTATAGCCCACCAGGCTCCTCAGTCCATGGGATTCTCCTGGCAATAATACTGGAGTAGGTTGTCATTTCCTTCTCCAGGGGATCTTCCCGACCCAGGGATCGAACCCAGGTCTCCCACATTGCAGGCAGATGCTTTAACCTCTGAGCCACCAGGGAAGCCCATAGGTAGATTTATTCCTAAGTATTTGATTCTTTTCATTGCAATGGTGAATGGAATTGTTTCCTTAATTTCTCTTTCTATTTTCTCATTATTAGTGTATAGGAATGCAGGCGATTTCTGTGTGTTGATTTTATATCCTGCAACTTTACTATATTCATTGATTAGCTCTAGTAATTTTCTGGCGGAGTCTTTAGGGTTTTCTATGTAGCGGATCATGTCATCTGCAAACAGTGAGAGTTTTACTTCTTCTTTTACAATCTGGATTCCTTTTATTTCTTTTTCTGCTCTGATTGCTGTGGCCAAAACTTCCAAAACTATGTTGAATAGTATTGGTGAAAGTAGACACCCTGTCTTGTTCCTGACTTTAGAGGAAATGCTTTCAATTTTTCACCATTGAGGATAATGTTTGCTGTGGGTTTGTCATATATAGCTTTTATTATGTTGAGGTATGTTCCTTCTATTCCTGCTTTCTGGAGGGTTTTATCATAAATGGATGTGGAATTTTGTCAAAGGCTTTCTCTGCATCTATTGAGATAATCATATGGCTTTTATTTTTCAATTTGTTAATGTGGTATATTACATTGATTTGTGGATATTGAAGAATCCTTATTTCCCTGGGATAAAGCCCACTTGGTCATGATGTATGATCTTTTGAATGTGTTGTTGGATTCTGTTTGTTAGAATTTTGCATCCATGTTCATCAGTGATATTGGCCTGTAGTTTTCTTTTATTGTGGCATCTTTGTCAGGTTTTGGTATTAGGATGATGGTGGCCTCATAGAATGAGTTTGGAAGTTTACCTTCCTCTGCAATTTTCTGGAAGAGTTTGAGTAGGATAGGTGTTCAGTTCAGTTCAGTCGCTCAGTCGTGTCTGACTCTTTGCGATCCCATGCATCGCAGCATGCCAGGCCTCCCTGTCCATCACCAACTCCCAGAGTTCACTCAGACTCACGTCCATCGAGTCCATGATGCCGTCCAGCCATCTCATCCTCTGTCGTCCCCTTCTCCTCCTGCCCCCAATCCCTCCCAGCATCAGAGTCTTTTCCAATGAGTCAACTCTTCGCATGAGGTGGCCAAAGTACTGGAGTTTCAGCTTTAGCATCATTCCTTCCAAAGAAATCCCAGGGCTGATCTCCTTCAGAATGGACTGGTTGGATCTCCTTGCATTCCAAGGGACTCTCAAGAGTTTTCTCCAACACCACAGTTCAAAAGCATCAATTCTTCAGCACTCAGCCTTCTTCACAGTCCAACTCTCACATCCATACATGACCACAGGAAAAACCATAGCCTTGACTAGACGGACCTTAGTCGGCAAAGTAATGTCTCTGCTTTTGAATATACTGTCTAGGTTGGTCATAACTTTTCTTCCAAGGAGTAAGCGTGTTTTAATTTCATGGCTGCAGTCACCATCTGCAGTGATTTTGGAGCCCCCCAAAATAAAGTCTGACACTGTTTCCACTGATTCCCCATCTATTTCCCATGAAGTGATGGGTCCAGATGCCATGATCGTTTTCTGAATGTTGAGCTTTAAGCCAACTTTTTCACTCTCCATTTTCACTTTCATCAAGAGGCTCTTTAGTTCCTCTTCACTTTGTGCCATAAGAGTGGTGTCATCTGCGCATCTGTAGTTATTGATATTTCTCCTGGCAATCTTGATTCCAGCTTGTGTTTCTTCCAGTCCAGTGTTTCTCATGATGTACTCTGCATAGAAGTTAAATAAGCAGGGTGACAATATACAGCATTGATATACTCCTTTTCTCTAAACTTTTGGTAGAATTCAGCTGTGAAGCCGTCTGGACCTGGGTTTTTGTTTGCTGGAAGATTTCTGATTACAGTTTCAATTTCCATGCTTGTGATGGGTCTGTTAAGTTTTTCTATTTCTTCCTGGTTCAGTTTTGGAAAGTTGTACTTTTCTAAGAATTTGTCCATTTCCTTCAAGTTGTCCATTTTATTGGCATATAATTGCTGATAGAAGTCTCTTATGATCCTTTGTATTTCTGTGTTGTCTGTTGTGATCTCTCCGTTTTCATTTCTAATTTTATAGAATTGATTTTTCTCCCTTTGTTTCTTGATGAGTCTGGCTAATGGTTTGTCAACTTTATTTATCCCCTCAAAGAACCCACTTTTGGCTTTGTTGATTTTTGCTATGGTCTCTTTTGTTTCTTTTGCATTTATTTCTGCCCTAATTTTTAAGATTTCTTTCCTTCTACTAACCCTGGGGTTCTTCATTTCTTCCTTTTCTAGTTGCTTTAGGTGTAGAGTTAAGTTATTTATTTGACTTTTTTCTTGTTTCTTGAGGTATGCCTGTATTTCTATGAACTTTCCCCTTAGCACTGCTTTTATAGTGTCCCACAGGTTTGGGGTTGTTGTGTTTTCATGTTCATTTATTTCTGTGCATATTTTGATTTCTTCTGTGATTTGTTGGTTATTCAGCTGCGTGTTGTTCAGCCTCCATATGTTGGAATTTTTAATAGTTTTTCTCCTGTAATTGAGATCTAATCTTACTGCATTGTGGTCAGAAAAGATGCTTGGAATGATTTCAAGTTTTTGAATTTATCAAGGCTAGATTTATGGCCCAGGATGTAGTCTATCCTGGAGAAGGTTCCACGTGCACTTGAGAAAAAGGTGAAATTCATTGTTTTGGAGTGAAATGTGCTATAGATATCAATTAAGTCTAACTGATCTATTGTATCATTTAAAGTTTGTGTTTCTTTGTTAATTTCCTGTTTAGTTGATCTATCCATAGGTGTGAGTGGGGTATAAAAGTCTCCCACTATTATTGTGTTATTGTTAATTTCCCCTTTCATACTTGTTAGCATTTGTTACATAATGCAGTGTTCCTATGTTAGGTGCATATATATTTATATGTTATATCTTCTTCTTGGATTGATCCTTTGATCATTAAGTAGTGTCCTTCATTGTCTTTTTTCACAGCCTTTGTTTTAAAGTCTATTTTATCTGATATGAGTATTGCTACTCCTGCTTTCTTTTGGTCTCTATTTGTGTGGAATATCTTTTTCCAGCCCTTCACTTTCAGTCTGTATGTGTCCCTTGTTTTGAGGTGGGTCTCTTGTAGACAACATATATAGGGATCTTGTTTTTGTATCCATTCACCCAGTCTTTGTCTTTTGGTTGGGGCATTCAACCCATTTATGTTTATGGTAATTATTGATAAGTATGATCCTGGTGCCATTTACTTTATTGTTTGGGGTTTGAGTTTATATACCCGTTTTGTGTTTCCTATCTAGAGAAGATCCTTTAGCATTTGTTGGAGAGCTGGTTTGATGGTGCTGAATTCTCTCAGCTTTTGCTTGTCTGTAAAGCTTTTGATTTCTCTTTCTATTTGAATGAGATCCTTGCTGGGTACAGTAATCTGGGCTGTAGGTTATTTTCTTTCATCACTTTAAGTATGTCCTGCCATTCCCTCCTGGCCTGAAGAGTTTCTACTGAAAGATCAGCTGTTATCCTTATGGGAATCCTCTTGTGTTTTATTTGTTGTTTTTCCCTTGCTGCTTTTAATATTTGTTCTTTGTGTTTGATCTTTGTTAATTTGATTAATATATGTCTTGGGGTGTTTAGCCTTGGATTTATCTTACTTGGGACTCTCTGGGTTTCTTGGACTTGGGTGATTATTTCCTTCCCCATTTTAGGGAAGTTTTCAACTATTATCTCAAGTATTTTCTCATGGTCTCTCTTTTTGTCTTCTTCTTCTGAGACTCCTATGATTCGAATGTTGGGGCATTTAACATTGTCCCAGAGGTCTCTGAGATTGTCCTCGTTTCTTTTAACTCGTTTTTCTTTTTTCTTCTCTTATTCATTTATTTCTACCATTCTATCTTCTACCTCACTAATCCCATTTTCTGTCTCCATTATTCTACTATTTGTTCCCTCGAGAGTGTTTTTTATATCATTTATTGCATTATTCATTATATATTGACTCTTTTTTTTTATTTCTTCTAGGTCCTTAAACCTCTCTTGCATCTTCTCAATCCTCATCTCCAGGCTATTTATCTGTGATTCCATTTTGTTTTCAAGATTTTGGGTCATTTTCACCATCATTATTTGGAATTCTTTATTGGGTAAATTATCTATCTCTTCCTCTTTTGTTTGGTTTGGTGGGCATTTATCCTGTTCCTTTACCTGCTGGGTATTCCTCTGTCTCTTCATCTTGTTTATATCGCTGTATTTGAGGTGGCCTTTCTGTATTCTGGCAGTTTGTGGAGTTTTCTTTATTGTGGAGTTTCCTCACTGTAGGTGGGATTGTACAGGTGGCTTGTCAAGGTTTCCTGGTTAGGGAAGTTTCTGTCAGTGTTCTGGTGAGTGGAGCTGGATTTCTTCTCTCTGGAGTGCAAAGAAGTGTCCAGTAATGAGTTATGAGATGTCAATGGGTTTGGAATGACTTTGGGCAGCCTGTATATTGAAGTTCAGGGCTATGTTCCTGTGATGCTGGAGAATTTGCATGGTATATCTTGCTCTGGAACTTGTTGGCCCTTGGGTGGTGCTTCGTTTCAGTGTAGATATGGAGGCATTTGATGAGCTTCTGTCTATTAATGTTCCCTGGAGTCAGGAGTTCTCTAGTGTTCTCAGGATTTGGACTTAAGCCCCCTGCTTCTGCATAGCACGTTTTTTGAGCCTAAACCTGTCCCTCTTTCACCACACATTACCTTAGATTAACTAAGGTAATGTTGGCTTGGTAATTACATAGTAAATATGTTAATAAAGTAAATATTTCCCAAGTTTTGATAAAGTATTTTTTGTAAGTCACTCGATATTTTCTTTATGGGTATTGTAAATTATGCTAACATAGATCCTCACCATTTTTAGGACAGCAATAATGCTTCATTTTTAAGAATCAGTTTTAGTGTCTGTTTGAATAATGCATTTAGTCCTGAAGAGAAACTAGCTATGGAAGTTTTACCTGTCTGAACTCTATGTAAAATATTATTTATTTTTCTTAGGGAACTTTTGTTATGATAGCATAAGTTTATTTATAATATTGGCTGTTAATGGTTGCTATTACAGAAGAGCATAGCTGTTGATAAGAACATTAAACAAAATAAGAATAATCTTATTATGGTTAAGGTAAAGTATTTGTTTTTGAAATAAATGTAGGTATTTAAAATTTTCAATTAGAATGCAAAATTCTTCAGGGGGTGGTAAATTTTTACATTCTCAGAAATGTAAAAATTATCGTTTCATTAGAAGACATTGCACTGTTTCAAAGAAAACTACTAAGCCTGAATTTGTGACTGAAACAGATTTCCTAACAAAAATAATAAATTATGACAATTATGGGCTTCCATGGCTCAGATGGTATAAAAAAAAAAAAAAACCTGCCTGTAATGCAGGAGACCTATATATAATCTTTGGGTCAGGAATATCTCCTGGGAAAAGGAAGGGGCTACCCACTCCAGTATCCTTGTCTGGAGAATTCCATGGAGAGAGGAGCCTGGCAGGTTATAGTCCATGATGCCACAGAGTTGGACACGACTTAGAGACTAATACTTTCACATGACAGTTGTACTAAAATAAGTGAAAATTATCAGCATTCCAGAGCTTGAAGTGAAAATTATTCAAAAAATTACAGAATTAAACACCTCAGACTGTTACTGTTGAAGACATGCCTTGACAACACATAAAATATTGCATAGTCAACTAATCTTTTAAAAAATATATTCTTTAATGTGTTCTTATGGTCATCAGATATAGGCTATTGGACAAGTCACAATTAAGTGCTTGATTTTCAAATAAAAAGAAAACTCCCCAGCAATAGCCTTAGTTATTCTACAAAAAATTTAAAATTGAGAATTTCTAACTCATTACACTAGATTCATAAGAGGGAAAATAGAAGCAAAAACATGAAGTAATGTTTTGAGAGATATAGCTTTTGCTCGTTTGTAAATTCTCCAAGCCAGGCTTCAGAAATATGTGAACCATGAAATTCCAGATGTTCAAGCTGGTTTTTATTTCTGCTTTATTGACTATGCCAAAGCCTTTGACTGTGTGGATCACAACAAACTGTAGAAAATTCTGAAAGAGATGGGAATACCAGATCACCTGAACTGCTTCTTGAGAAATCTATATGCAGGTCAGGAAGCAACAGTTAGAACTGGACATGGAACAACAGACTGGTTCCAAATAGGAAAAGGAGTAAGTCAATGCTGTATATTGTCACCCTGCTTATTTAACTTCTATGCAGAATACATCATGAGAAATGCTGGGCTGGAAGAAGCACAAGTTGGAATCAAGATTGCCGGGAGAAACATCAATAACAGATATGCAGATGACACCACCCTTATGGCAGAAAGGGAAGAGAACTAGAGAGCCTCTTGATGAAAGTGAAAGAAGAGAGTGAAACAGTTGGCTTAAAGCTCAACATTCAGAAAACGAAGATCATGGCATCTGGTCCCATCATTTCATGGGAAATAGATGGGGAAACATTGTCAGACTATATTTTTCTGGGCTCCAAAATCACTGCAGATGGTGATTGCAGCCATGAAATTAAAAGACGCTTACTCCTTAGAAGAAAAGTTATGACCAACCTAGACAGCATATTAAAAAGCAGAGATAGTACTTTGCCAACAAAGGTCTGTCTAGTCAAGGCTATGGTTTTTCCAGTGGTCATGTATGGATGTGAGTTGGACTGTGAAGAAAGCTGAGCGCTGAAGAACTGATGCTTTTGAACTGTGGTGCTGGAGAAGACTCTTGAGAGACGCTTGGACTGCAAGGATATCCAACCAGTCCATCCTAAAGGAGATCAGTCCTGGATGTTCATTGGAAGGACTGATGCTGAGACTGAAACTCCAATACTTTGGCCACCTCATGCGAAGAGTTGTCTCATTGGAAAAGACTTTGATGCTGGGAGGGATTGGGGGCAGGAGGAAAAAGGGACGACAGAGGATGAGACGGCTGGATGGCATCACCAACTCGATGCACATGAGTTTGGGTGAACTCTGGGAGTTGGTGATGGACAGGGATGCCTGGCGTACTGCGATTCAGGGGTTGCAAAGAGTCGGACAAGAGTCGGACACAACTGAGCAACTGAACTGAACTGAACTGAAAGCTTCCTTACTGTATGTGTGCCCTGCTGTCCAGATTCAATAATCTTTCCCAGCCTAAAAGATAGTGAAGTGAAGTCGCTCAGTCGTGTCTGACTCTCTGCGACCCCATGGACTGTAGCCTACGATGCTCCTACGTCCATGGGATTTTCCAGGCAAGAACACTATAGTGGGTTGCCATCTCCTTCTCCAGGGGATCTTTCCAATCCTGGGATCAATCCCAGGTCTCCCGCATTGCAGGCAGACGCTTTACCATCTAAATCACCAGGGAAGCTCAAAAGATAGTTTAACAGATAGTTATTTGAGTCCAATTAATACCCGTACTACCTTTAGAACCTCCAGGCTAATCATGACTTTACTACTTTTTTTGTACAACTGTAAGAAAGTAAAAGAGAAATTTTCTTGTGAACAAGTAGGAAAGCAGTAAAATAACTGATGAAATAATAATTTGAAAAAAAAAAAAATAAAACCATAAAAGTCAGAGGTAGCATATAGAACTGAAAGGTGTACATTTGTACACCACAACAAGTCATTTTCCCAAGGCTTTAAAATGAAAATCGTAATAGGAAAGAAAATGCAGCAAATCGGCTATTCTAATCTAATTACTAAAGCTTTCAAAAGAATAACACTGGGAGAAAATTTTAAATATAGCAGCCAAGTCATATACGGCCAAATCATGGCAATTCCCCTTTTAAGAGAACAAAAAATTAAGAGAACAAAACAAACAAACAAAAAAACAATCAAGTGGGAAAGGTAAAGACTTAAAAGACAGCTTTTACCTACAGATCTAGAAATGTCACTGAAGCAGAGTCAAATGCTTAGCATTTCTGTTCATACTTGACTCCACTCCAGTGTAGAACATTAGGAGAATGCAGAACAATGGGCACAATGAATATTATGTTTAATGGCAGGCCATGCATAGCAGCCAAGCCTAGTTGTTGAGTGCTGTGTGCCATTCACTATTGCAGTCTGAAAAAAAACTGTGAGGCTCATCAACTTAAAGGAATGCAGAGAATTTAGACAGAGTTCAGAGTAGAATGACAATAATGGAGACCTCTACGGAAACATTAAACAGAGTCATTAGCTGGAGAAATCTGAGAAGCTGCATATTTATCGATCTTTAAACAAATTATGGCTTATCCCTCAAAGGAAAGTAGTTCATACTTTTTGCTCCATTGGGCATCACAAAAAGGAAATGAATTTAAATTGCACTAGGAGATATTTAAGTTAGACATAAAGAGATATTTCCAGGTAGAGAGCAAGAGAGTGGTTTAAAAATTAACTTTCTCCGGAGGTCATTAAATGTATGCCATCTTAATTGGGTTAAGTTTAATGCTGTCTCTAATTTTCTATCACGTGTTTCCTTCAGTTCTGTCATATTACAGCCCTTGTTATTCTGGCATTATAACAAATTATATTTTTATTATCTTGTCATCTATTCCTTTGACTGAATGGTTTTCACTCTCTCCTTTTAGTAGGAGAAAATATACAAAGAATAAAGCCAAAATGGCTTGTATCAGTCCAGTATCTTTTTCTTTGTTTTTTTTCAGCAGAGATATTTTAGAGAATATTCTTATCTCCACATTGACTTCACTTTTAGAAAAGATTAGGACAGCTTGGCTGCTTCTAGGAAGACTGAAATCTGGGAGAAAATGAAATAATATTCCAATGATTCATTCAGCTACTTTCATGTAGAGTTTTGAAACATTCCTCTGCCTCTGATGGGTGGTGTAGGGAGCAAGCTTGGGGAAGGCTCACTGCACAACGTGCCCACCTCAAGACCAGTGTGTCTTTGGTTTCCCATCCACAGGATACCATTCCTAATAAGCAAAGAAACTAAGCTGTCTGAGCAGAGTTGAAACAGTTATCTTCAGACTTAAACAATTTAATACTGTCTCTCAGGAGGTGAAGAGAGTCAAAAGAAAAAGTATTGTTTTAAATTTAAAAATTTAAAACTTCATTTGTAAGAACTTTTGACCTAGTCTTGAAAGTACTGAATCCAACTAGATAATTCAGGGAGAAGTTAAAAAGCCTTCCACTATTCAAACAATCCACTGAACTCTGCCTCTCCTGCCCCTAAACACTTACAGTTTCAATGTTCTGAATCAAACTTTCCCTTTATTTACTTAAACCTCAGGCAAGTTTCTAGAGGAAAAATTTTAAATACAACATATGCATCAAATTGTTGTTCCTACTTGACTTAAACATTTAAAACTGACTCATTTGTCGTTTGCAGTTATTAGAAAGATTAGGGTGTTAAATTATAAAAACTTACAGATGTATGGTTTTCCTCACAGCTCAGCTGATAAAGGGCTTCCCTTGTAGCTCAGTTAGGAAAGAGTTTGCCTGCAATGCAGGAGACCGAGGTTCAATTTCTGGGTCAGGAAGATCCCCTGGAGAAGGAAATGGCAACCCACTCTAGTATTCTTGCCTGGAGAATCCCATGATTGGAGGAGCCTGGCAGGCTACAGTCTATGGGGTCGCAAGAGTCGGACAGGATTGAGTGACTAAATATAGGCACATTTACAGATGCATTGTCTTAATGTGACAGTCACTAGCAACATGGGCTTCTCTGGTCGTTTGGCTGGTAAAGAATCTGCCTGCAATGCGGGAGACCTGAGTTCAATCCCTGGGTTGGGAAGATCCGCTGGAGAAAGGAAAAGGCTACCCATTCCAGTATTCTGGCCTGGAGAATTCCACGGACTGTAGAGTCCATGGGATCGCAAGGAGATGGACACTGCTGAGAGATTTTCACTTCACTTCAGCTACATATAGTTATTTAAATTTAAATTAAAGTTAAATAAAATTTAAAATCTACTTGGTCACCCTAGCCACATTTCATGTACTCCATACATATACACATGGGGCTAGTGGCTACCATATTGTATAGATATAGTACATTTTCATCATCTAGTAAATTTCTATGGGACAGTGTTGACCTAGGTAAATGAAGACATAAATGTTACGTGAATATTTGTGACATGAAACATTCCATGTTTAACTTTATTTTATTCCCGTTATTATAATCCAATTCTCTGCAACATTGTTTCAGCACAATGTTAAATGATTTGAATCCATATTAATTAAGTTCTACTCTGGTCTCTGTAATTGACTAAGCCACCTTGGACAAGTCACTTAATCAATTCATCTACTCATTTTCTTCAACAAGTATTTCCTGAGCATCTGCTATAGTTAAAGTACTGTGCTTAGCACTGGAGTGAAGGCAATAACCTAAACAATGTCCCTGAACTCATGAAACTTATATCCTAGAGAGAGAAGAAAATAGTAGTAAAAATAAATTGTAATATAATACCACAAGCTGTTAATTGCTATAACAAATATGGCTCCTTACTAAGTGAATCAGACAGTCCTTTTCATGGAAATGACATTGGGGAGATGAAGCTGTGTTCATGGAACCTCTCAGACTCACCTGTCTGAATCGTTCAGACACTAGTTTCTCTCCAGCTATTATTCTGTAAACTAACTTCATGTGGATTCTGACCAACTTCAAGCAGATATAACACTGCCCCAGAACTGCTCTAGATAGTGGCTTCCCTGTTGATGGTAAGGCATGAAATACTGCGTGAATTGCTTGGTACCCATTCACAAACGATCTGGAAACGCAGAAGAGCCAATGCCTCAGGATGCATATTTTGATTAATGGGAGATGGGAGCTGAAGGATACATTTTTCTCACTTTTTCATCCCAGAAGCAAATCCTCAGACACAGTCTTTTATGCTCTCAGAAGCACCATGAGATGAAGATGTTAGCTGAACTTGATACCAAGCAGTGGTTGACTTTTTAGTTTTCCTCTCTTTATTCCCTTCCCTTTAATCTTTCTTTCAGCCCTGCCTCCCTGGGACTGCACTCCCAAATTATATAATAACACATAAGGCTTTTCTGTGTGAGAAATCCAGTAAAAATTACTAGAGAAAGAGCTTTGTATGCAGAGGGAACTGTTCAAGTCCTTGAATCAGGAGCAGGCTTGGATTATTGAGATGCAGCTAAATTCTTAAGTCTTCACTTTCAGGTCTATGAAATGCAATGATTGAATAATTTATCAGTATTTATAAAAATCTGAGGCTGTTATATATAATATTTGCACATATGTATCCTGCGTATTTATAAAATCATATGCACTGTTTACTATCTTTTTCATTTATGCTGTTTTTTCTACTTTTACAACTTTGAGAGGGCATCTTGGGGATTATCAGTGGAGCTTTTATACATAATGATTGCTTAAGAAGTCTTGACTAAGTGGTTTACTGTTCTTGTGCAACTATATTTGAAAGCTGAATGAGATTTTTTTCTCCTTCTCTGACCTAATAGGCCAGGGTTTTCTAAATTTTCATGGGCATGTGTAGCTCCCAGAAAATTTTCTGAATATTTCCCCCACCTCTAACCAAGATATTGTTTCAAGTGATCTGAGAGGAAGCCACCATCTGTATTTTAACTGGCCTCCCAGACCATTTTGAGAAGGTTCTCTGATGACCACTCTCTTCAATAACATTATATCAACAACAAATGATGAGCAACATGAAATTTTGGTACATAAGTGGTTTTAAATACGTCATTATATGCAGTCTCTTTCCATAAAGGGTTTATGCTTCTGTGGTACAGGCAGGTATAAAAGAAATAGCTATAAACTTACCATTTAAATCATTACTTATAAATAAAAACAATTCACGCAACTTATAGAAAAGCAAACCTCAATTGGTGTGTCAACAGTGAAAACATTTTAGCTATTAATTGCATTCAGCTGCCTATACTAAAGTTATCCTGGGTATTATTTTCAATAATTTTTCATTATGGTACATCATAAATCCATTGAAATGATGATTTTAAAAGATGGATGATGGTAGACTAAATACTCTAGGACCATTATTCTAGTCAAGTTTGGCACTCAGTCTACTTAAAACATGCAAAATTTCTTATATGAAGTTTGAGGCACTCAATGTTAGCAGAGGTTTGTTGTCTGAAAATTGTTACTGAAGTACCTGTAAGTATTATTAAATACTCAAATACAAGGGATATTCTGGGTATGATATTATCACATCGCTGTCTTTTGCAAAATCCTTCAAGATTTTTTTCCAACTTGCTTGCAGACTTAAGTCCATTTTCCTCAGCTCTTCATTGTCAGTGTTCTCTGACCTGGTGCTGATTTAATCTCTTGATTTTGTCTCCTGAACTCTCCGTGGCACCACTCATGCACTCTACACAATTTTCAATAAGATTGTCTTTCCCTCAGGATGTCCCTGAAAACACTAATTTCAGGAGACTAATAGGTGTTATATTTTAATAAAAAAAAAAGTCTCCAAGGTCAAATACATTTGAAAAATGATATGATAAGCAAAGTTAATCAGATTTTTTTTCTCTAATTCTCAAACCCTTTAGGGTACTAGTGTGAATTAAGAATAGCCAGGAAGTGGATATAGAGTGAAATATTCCCAAATGAATCTTTTCACAAAGCTTTTTTTAAATGATGTACCTGTTGAGAACAATGTTCTGAATGAGATACTTTAAGAAAAAATGAGATGGTGGGACAAGCACCAGACTTGGGGTCAAATATCTAAAGTCAAATATCTACCAGTGGTTCAACCCTGGACCGTCTCAAGACACGTTTCTTGACTGAAAAATGCAGCTATGTTTAATTTAGAAGGTGATTGTAATAATATAATAAGGAAACATATTAAACAGCAACATTGACTTTTCTCATGTGAAGTCAGTAAAGATTAGTTTTATTGTTTTCTCAGCTCAATACAGTGTCCAAAATATATGTAACTGTTTGCTTTTGAAGATAATAGAAATGGGCTAACATTTACACGTGTTTCCTCATGTAATTTTTGGCCTCTCATCCTGTTTTTATTCTCCCATTCTTTAAATTCACCTTCTTTATAAGTTTTAATCTTTCCATTCAAGCTAATATCTCCCATTCGTATTCCATAAACCCCTATTCCTCTATTAAATTTTAATTTCTGTGTGTACAGACATCAAATATTGAGTGGTTAGCATAACGATAGTTTAATAAAAATAAATGCAGAAATGATACTGTTTTATTTTCTAGGAAAGCCACAAGTAGCAGACTCTTTCTTCTTAATGACATAACAATGAGATTTAAATAAAAGTGATTGTTGATATCAACAAGCTGCTTGCTGATTCCTGACATATTTTTTAATGAATTTTTATTTTTCTTTTGTTTTCAGTGTTTATTGGATGATTTAAAAAATTTGGCTTATGATGTCTCTTTTTTTTTTATTTATTTATTTATTTATTTTTAATTTTTACTTTACAATTCTGTATTGGTTTTGGCATAGATTGACATGAATCCACCACAGGTGTACATGCGTTCCCAATCCTTTCATCATTATTGGCCCAATATTATTCTCCAAAATTTTTGAATTTTTTTTTCTTTGGGTTCTCAGAAAATACTGACATTCTATACTTCTCTGATTTTAAAATGAAATGTATTTGACTGCATTCAAAGGCTAGGAATTAGCTCATAAGATTAATATTCCTCTTCTGGTTTGCACATAAATCTCAGTGTTAAGAAGTCACATGACAGATTGTATGAAAACATGTGGCTTTAGTCAAACATTTGGCTTAAAACCTTGGAATTGCCACTTATTTAAACATATGAACTCTAACTTTAGAGAAATTAAGCATATAGTACTCCCAATTTTATTTCTACACGGTGATAGTATTACTTATAACGTTACTGTGAAGAATTAATGAAATTATGCATATGCTGTTTATTAGTACATGAACATATTTTATTATTTTAAAATATATTAAACTTTTATTATTCATAAAGTTTAATTTGAGAATTCCAAAATATATTTGGTGCCATTTTCATATTTTTCATTTGTTTAAATATTATTCAACAAATCAGAAATCGGATGATCCCACAGAGAAACTGAGATTGAATGAGAGTTCAGGGTGTTCCTCAGTCTTTGTCTGAAGATATCAGCCTCTAGACTCTTCTTAACAATATTCTCTCCAAGTAGTAATTTCGCACTGAATTAAATTTCCCTTAGAAATATTTTTTTATTTACTTCTATTTTATGTTTTAGTAGAAATTCCCAATTAGTCAGAAAGCAAGAAGGAATAAATTTCATGACCGAAAGAGAAAGTTATGAGGACATAATTAATCTTTAGGATTGTAAGTAACAAGTAAAAATTGTTTTAATATGTGGTCTGATGTGCTATTTCAACACATCAAGATCCAGTGAGAATGATACGGCAAGTGCATGAATAGTTGTGTACCTCAGATTTACCGTTAGGACAGACCTAAGGGTTGACCTCATTGGTACACTCTTATGTCTATTGAAAAGTAAAAGTGTTAGTCCCTCAGTCATGTCTGACTCTTCACAACCCCATGAACTGTAACCCATCAGACTCCTCTACCCAGGGAATTTTCCAGGCAAGAGTACTGGAGTAGGTAGCCATTCCTTTCACCAGAAGATCTTCCAGACCCAGGGATCAAACCCAGGTCTCCTATATTGCAGGCAGAGTCCTTACTGCCTGAGCCACCACAGAAGCTTGGAAAGGAACACTAATACACTTCTAACACTAATACACTAATAATACTTCTCCCTCCACGCTAAGTCTCCTAGCTTTAGATTAGTCTCCTAGCTTGTAGGTTTTAATAAATTCGTTGTTGATTTACCTTCATTCTTGTTCTCTGAGTCATGAAAGAACCCACAATTTCTGCTAATGAAAAACTAACTTCTGGTTTTAATTGGATTTCAACTGGAAGTGAACTAGGCAAGGAAAATACAGAAGTATAATGTCCAAATACTTCAGAGAAAGAAAGAAGACAGTGCTGTGTAATCAAATAGTTAGTCATAAAAGACAAGAAACACAAATTTATTTTGGAACGAGAAAGTTATTTTTATCCCAAGAGAGAGTTCATATTGAAGATAATCAATTTGGGGCTATATTTCTATTGCTGATCTATTCCTATCTCAGAATAATGTGTTTTTATCATATATAAAACAGACGTCAAAGCTCTCAGAAAATACTAAATGGGATCTAAAAATAAAATAAAATAGCTACCTTAATGACTCGGCTTAAAATGTATATTTTAAACTAAACCAAGCATGCAAAATTTTACCTGACATTTAAGTTCCCTTGATATTTAGGAGAGAAAAATTACTATTTTTATGGAAATAATTTTCCCAATGGAGAGTAAATTGTTCTATTAATTTTATCAAGTCTAAGTTCTTAGTGTTTGATTAGAATTACCAACAGACCACTGCTCTATACCTGATGCCTGCAGTAATTTTAAGCCCTCTTCTCTTTTGGCCCAGATAACCTAGTTAAGTAGGTTTTTTTATTTTTCTTTTCTTTTCTTTTTTTTAATACAAGCTCTCCAAGTCTTTCCTATTAGATCAGTTGTGTCTCCCCAGGTTATACTAATCCTGGGCTCTTCAGAAAACAAGTATACATGGTTTTTGCAGGTGTCATATTTATGACAAAGCAAAAGAGCAACACATAGAAACTTCTAAAGACAGATAGATTGGAAATGTGCTCTGAAGTGGAAAAGTGAAGAGGGAATAAAAATAATAGCGTTTCCAGAGGAAGTGACCTTGCTTGATTGGATTTGTACAGGGTTCCCACCAAACTAACACATTGAATGCCCCCCAAGCCCATCTCACACCTGCACTCCTCAAGCTGGTGCTCTTGTGCTAACATTGTGTTGTTACCCAGCTGGATTACATCGTTGGATATAATCATAATGCCTTACTTGTTCAGGAGCTGGGCCTGATCATTTTGTTCCCCTAATAAGCTTATTATCTATTTCTATTGGTAGCTCTTTTCCAGTTGCTCAGGACAGTACTCCACGTCCAGGGCAAGCTCCTTCTGCCTCCTGCCCAATCTCCCGGTCTCAGATTACAAACACCACTGTCCTTTCTCAATATGAAATAATTGGGTGTAAGCATCTCACCAACATTGGGCCAAATATATTATTGTACACCTTTGCCTGGCCAGTTTGCTCCCTTCTGGGTGTTTTGTTAGTTGATGTGTTTGTTTTGTTTTTTTTTTTACTTGGAACAGGAAAGAAGATCGTTCATAATTTATCTTTTATAGCAAATCTAAGAATTGTGAATTTGGAATCCATCTGCTAGTTGAAGTGGCTAATCTCAGAGAATAAAACAGATGCAGAGAGAAGACAGAGAGAAACAAGTGTGAGAGACAGGTGAGATTGAGTTTCAGAGTGAAGTGTTTGCAATCTCAGTTTTAACCATGTATGAGGTCCAACTATATCCCTGAACCCCTGTGATGTTTTTTTTGTTAGATTTATGTTAGATATTATATATATTTTTGGTATAAAGTATTTCAAAACTGGTATAAAGTAGAAAGTAAAAGATAGCAAACTAATATGTCAATGCCACTCTTTAAAGATACAGGATACCCCTTTTATTGGTCTTTTATGTATGTGAAGTGAAAGTGAAAGTCACTCGGTCATGTCCGAATCTGCAACCCCATGGACTATACAGTCCATGGAATTCTCCAGGCCATAATACTGGAGTGGGTAATCTTTCCCTTCTCCAAGGGATCTTCCCAACAGAGGGATCAAACCCAGGTCTCCCACATTGCAGATGATTCTTTACCAGCTGAGCCACCAGGGAAGCCCAAGAATATTGGAGTGAGTAATTTCAAATTCCTTGGGAGAAGTTACTATATTTTATGTTTTCTTAGTTCCTTGTAGTACCACCGCAGCCAAAAGAACTCAATGAACACTTATTGACTAACCTAAAAAAACACGTTGGTAACGTGGCTTCTAGTTTCTTGAAATTTGTTTTGTCACTCTAATCAAATTTTGGCACTAGCATTAGCAAGATAAGGGGGAATTGCCATAATTTACCCTGTCTTCATTAAAAATCAATGCATTTGGCATTTGGAGCATACACTTCTGTATACAGAGATTGTAAAGACCAATTCTTCCATCTTTCAGATTAAAAAAAAAAAAGATCTAATAAGATTAAGAAACTTGCTTTGATGCATGTAGATATGATCAGAATAAGGACAAAACAATACAGGTCACCCAAACTTGAATTTCTCTGAATCAGATCTCTAAACCTCTCTTAACAGCTAAAATGAGGTATTAAAATGAACTACTATGGAGTTCTATCAAAAAGGATTTTTCAGATAAGTGTCTTCATTCCTGATATATATTTAGGTTGGTCAAGTATATTGCCATAAATCAGATAAAAGAAGCCGGTAATTTATGTAATTTTTATTTCCTACACGAAGATACCTTTGGTGTATATTCATCTAAAAATCTTGTATTTCATTTCTTGTCGTTGTTGTTGTTCAGTTGCTCAGTCATGTCCAACTCTTTGTGACCCCATGTTTGACAGCATGCCAAACATCCCTGTCCTTCACCATCTCTTGGAGCTTGCTTAAACTCATCTCTATTGAGTCAGTGATGCCCTTCAACCATCTCATCCTCTGTAGTTCCCTTTTCCTCCTGCCTTCAATCTTTTCCAGCATCATCGTCTTTTCCAGTGAATTTTATTTCTTTATCTTATAGGAAGCTTTATCTACTAAATGAAGTCAGTTCAGTTCAGTCGCTCAGTCGTGTCTGACTATTTGTGACCCCATGGACTGAAGCACATGAGGTTTCCCTGTCCATCACCAACTCCTGGTGCCTGCTCAAACTCATGTCCATCAAGTCGATTATGTCATCCCCATCTCCTCCTGCCTTCAATCTTTCCCAGCATCAGTGTTTATTCCAATGAGTCAGTTCTTTGCTATATCAAATGAGACTAAAGTAATATCAATGGTGGTAATAAAACCAGAAAAATCAAAACTAGAGAAATCCCAAGTCCACTCTCTTAGCTTTTTCCTATTGTTATTTCTTTGGAATGGAATCATATTTCCAAGTTCCTATCTATCAAGTCAAAGTATTAAGTCATATTGATCACTCTTGCTAGGGTAAAAAGCCTATCTCTGATTGCACACCTGGCCTTCTACAATTCAAATGTTCCTTTTCATGTCATTTCAGACTATGTGATAGTTTGATATTCTAATTTGCACATCAAAATAAAGCTTTTTATTTACTTCTTCGATGGAAATTGCATCATCTGAAATCAGTAATAAAATTTCAGGGCTTGAAAGTGGTTTTGATAATCTGAATTCTTTTTCCTTCCAAAAGCAGTAAGAAGTTGGAAAAGACTAGATATTCAAAAACTTTATTGTGAAGTTAAAAATAGGAAAGTCAACAAAGCACTCAAACTTCTAGGTAGATAAGTGTCTATTCTATTTTGTCTTTCACCATCAGGAGGTCAATTACCCTTGGCTGTGTTTCTTCACAGGTGTTTTTTAGATTTCTCTAAGAAATCCTTTCTTATCTGAATTTTACTTTTTCTTCTTAATATCCTATTGTGACCTACTTAAGATTTATGAATACTTAAAAATCTCTTGCCCATTCATTTGAAATTGTTGTTGAAAACACCATTGAAGCTCCATATTGACTTACTGTAGATGTGGACTTAATATTATTTTAAGATGAAATGGGAATATATTATGTTGGCTGAAATGTTTTTTCAAGTTTTTCTGTGAGGTCTTTGTAAAAGCCTGAATGAACATTTTGACCAACATATATATATATATATGTGCATATATATGTAAATAAGTGTACATATATAACTCATATATATACACATATGTATTTCATTTTTAACTTATGGATGCATCTAGCCCAGTACAATTATTAGTTCTGTGAAAGAAATGTTTAGGAGACAAACTATGAACATCAATAGTTAGGGACCTCCTTGACAGTCCAGTGGTTAAGATTCTGTGCTTCCAATGCAGGGGGTAAGGGTTCAATCTCTGGTCTTGTTGCAGAAACCAGTACTTGAGAAACCAAGCACCATGCTCAGAGAGTTGGAGAACTCCAGTTTATTATTCCAGGGGGCCCAGAGGAGTAAACACTCCAACCTCTGAGCCCCAAACAAAGAGGTTACAGAGTTTTTATACATGGACAGACATGATTAAGTGGGTTTGTGGGTTGGCAGGGGCTGGGAAATTGCAAAGAGCAGGACAAGGGTGAGTGAGATAAGCTCCAGTTCCTAGTACTGTGAGTTTCCACTTTCTGAGACCTATGTGATCCAGACTTTGCAAGGAGCAAGCTGAGTTACAGAGGCAGGAGGAGCAGGAAGTTATGTAAAATTTTAAATTTTCCTCTTTAGTCGGGGAACTAAGATCCCACATGCCATGTGGTATGGCCAAATAAGTAAATAGATATCAGAGCTTAAAAAAATTTTAAGTAATGATTTTAAAAATAAGAAAATTTATTTAATGGAATATCATGTAACTTTTAATATTTATAAACCTACTTGAGACAATGTGTGGGATAAAAAAAGTAATGTTTATTTGAGATCAGTCGATTTAAGTCTGAGTTCTGACATTTTAAGCATTGTGATTTTCTGAGACTTACTGGTCCAGAATATAAATTTTAGCAAATAATAATTGTGACCTTGCAGTTTTTGTGAATATTTATTGAGATACAAAGTTTCTTAGCTGACACAGTGGTAAAGAATCCACCTGTCAATGCAAGAGATGCAAGTTCCATCCCTGGGTTGGGAAGATCAGCTGGAATAGGAAACAGCAACCCACTTCAGTACTCTTGCTTGGAAAATCCCATGGACAGAGGAGACTGGCAGGCTACAGTCCAAGGGGTTGCAAAGAGTAGGACACAACTGAGCACACACATAAAGTTTAAAAAGCTCCTGAGGAGTGATAATATGCTATAAATACATTGCTTGCTTTTATATGAAAGTGTCATAACATGTAGTGCTTGCGTATAGAATATATGACAGTGATTATAGCTATTCATTTAATACTGTAATTGAATTCCCACTTTTGGATAAATTGAAATTAAAGGTTAAAAACTTATATTTGGAGTTGTTTTGTATTTTTCTACCTCTTTGTTATCTAGTAATTTTTAATTAGATGACAGACATTATGAATTTCTATTGTTGAATGCTGGTTTTTTTGGTATTCTTATAAGTGATTAACTTTTCCTGGCAGGTAGTTAAATTACTTGCAGATTACTATGATCTTTTGACCTCCTTTACATTATTTTAGGGCAAGTCTTAAGGCGGCCTTTATTCTAGGACTGATAAAATGCTTTGCACAAGGCCTTGCCCTTCCAGGATAGCTAGTCAAGGTAGGAGATAAAACAATCCTCAGTCTTACATAATCACTGGGAATTTTCTATCTTACAGAACCAGATTGATTTTTCTTTCCTCAGAAGTTATGCTTGTCTCATGAGGTCTCACCTAAGCATACACAGATGGCTATTACTCCAAAGACTCAGGGGAACCACTTTGAGGATTTCTATAGCTCTTTTTCTCTCTCTCTTTTTCTGTTAGGTATTGTATAGTACAAATTCAAGCTATCTTGACTTCTACAAACTCCAGTTTCTGTCTGTTCAACTAGTGTAAGTACAAGTAGATTCAAACATGGATTCAATTTCTTTTAATTAATGACAAGATTGGAATACCAGATAATTAAATTATAAATACATTGGCTTATTTAATGTCAATATTTTTAAACAGATAAAATTTAATACATTAATTTTAAAATAATAGATACATAAAACATTTTTCTTTATGTTAAGAATAAACATTTCAAAGGTACTGGAGTACTTCTTATCATGATATTTCAAGAACACAACAGAACAGAAAAACTGCTCAGGAAAACAGTGGTGTGTGCATGGCAAGTCACTTCAGTCCTGTCTGATTCTTTGCAATCCCATGGACTCTAGCCCACCAGGCTCCCCTGTGGGAGTCTGTGAGAATCCTCTGTGAGAATCCACGGGTATTCCCCAGGAAAGAATACTGGAGTGGGTTGCCATTCCCTCCTCCAGAGGATCTTTTGATGACATTTGAGAAATAATATTTTATTGCATATTTGGAAATCATTTTTAAATAAATGAATATAAAATTAGGGATCAATAGCAAAATAAGATTTTTCTAAATTGATAAATCATACTTAATTCAGTTCTATGTAAATTTATTTTGGAATTAAAATATATTTTTACATTATCAGATTTGAATTTAATGCCACCACTTACCATCTACATATAGGTTTTTTTCCTCCTTCTATTTGAGATTCCTGAAGTTTCTATGGAATTAAGTAAGTGCTAAAATACTGATTCAATAATTAACATGCCTTCCTCACTATTCTGTTGGGATTTCCCTGACGGCTCAGCAGGTAAAGAATCCACCTGCAATGCAGGAGATGTGGGTTCAATCCCTTGGTCAAGTAGATCCCCTGGAGGAAGAAAAGGCAACCCACTCCAGTATTCTTGCCTGGAAAATACCATGGACAAGGAGCCTGATGGGCCCCAACGGGTTGCAAAGAGTCAGACGTGACTAAGGATGCACGTTGGTTGACTAACTCACCGTTTTAAAAAGTTAAGCATGTCTTATATTCTAGGCAATGTGATAAACTACAAGAATATGATGAGGATTCATCATTGAAGAGTTTACAATCCAGACTAAGATTCAAAAAGTAGACAGGTAATTAAAATTGAGCATCTCACTGTTGGGATACAGAAAAAAAAAAAAAAGGCAATTTAATTAATAGCTTTGGAGCAGGGACTGGATAATATAGTCTTCTTAGAGGTAAGATGAAGGTGGAATTTCAAAGAATGAATGCTATATATATAGAATTACTAATATTGTTGCATGGAGAAGTCAATTCTAACTCCATGTTCCAACTGTATCTTTGACCTACTTTCCATTGCTTTTGTTATTATAAGCATACATAACGGCTTGCCTCAGAGAATCCTGGCCTTCTACCTGACTTAAACTAAAGTGCCTTTGTTCAGAACACTGTCCACCTGTAGATGGCAGGAAGGATGAAAATAACACACCCCCTTGCCTGAGGCTTGCCATTCTAGGAGATATTTGCAAGATTAATGGCCTTTTTACTTTGTTTCCTCACCTCCCTCCACCTCTGATCCGTAAAAGAACCTGGCATCCAGAACCAAGTAATATGGTTATTTTGAGATGTTAATCTGCCATCTTCTCAGTCAGCCAGCTCTCTGAATAAAGTTGTTATTCCTTGCCTCAACACCTCCTCTCTTGGATTCATTGGCCTCTTGAGCAGTGAGCAGAGTCAGTAACAGAGAATCTCTCTATAGATAGAACTCTATAAGAAGATATCTATCTATATAGATATAGATATAGGATTGTGTTTACTAAAGTGTTAATACAAATACATAGGGTAGGGCTTCCCTGGTGACTCAGTGGTAAAGAATCCATCTGCCAATGCAGGAAACATGGATTTAATCACTGGTCCAGGAAAATCCCACATGCAGCAGAACAACTAAGCCTGTGTGCCATAACCACTGAACCTGTGCTCTAGAGCCCGGGGGGGGCACAACTACTGAAGCCCCAACGCTTTAAAGTCTGTGCTCAGCAACAAGAGAAGCTGCCACAAAGAGAAGTCCAGGCATCTCAACTAGAGAGTAGCCCCTACTCACTGCAACTAGAGAAAAGCCCATACAATGATGAAGACCAGTCAAATAAATAAATAAAATTTGTTAAAAGATACATAAGGTAAAGTGGTAAATAAAATTATGTCACTGATGCAATGAACATGAACTTGGGCAAACTCCAGGAGATGGTGAGGGACAGGGAGGCCTAGAGAGCTGCAGTCCATGGTGTTGCAAAGAGTCTGACATGACTGGTACAACAATGACAAAGAATCCTTTAGAATGCAGGGCTTCACTTTCAGTATCCCAGAATTAGAAATTGATTTAATTCTTATTATGGTGGTTCTGCTCATTGCAATTGCTTTATAGTCACAATAAAGAATGTTGTTTTTATAGAGGTGGAAACTAAAAATAAAAGTCTTTTTATCAAAACATCGGAGCCAGTGACAAATTTGTAAGCATCATTCAGAATTAATGAATCTCATTAAGGTTAATCCAAGTTTGTTTTTCTTGACTGAGTCAGGTAAAGGAAATGTAACATTGTATCCAGAAGTCTGAATAAGTGATTATAAACTATAAAGAACTAAATACTTCAATGTAATGAGTAAAAAGGATAACACAACAAATTGACATTAGAAATATTCAAGAATTTCCTCTTTTCTGAGAAGTTTTCTTTTCAAGTTTGAGAGGTATACATGAGCTCTCAGCTCACAGGATATGAACCTTTAAATGTCTTTATTCACAAAACACAATAAAATGTATTGTCCAAAGTGTGCTTTAACTTTGGCATGTATGAATGGCTTTATTCTGCTTTCAAGCAATGGATGAATTATAGGTTATATAATTAACATAACTAAGTGTCAAACAGGATGAGTGTAGTCGTGTATTGGGGGAAAAGCAACAACAAAGGGATCAAATCCACTGAGAACTCTTCTGAGATCTCAAAGCATAGACTGTATTGACATTCAGTGGTCTCGTCTGGGATTTCTTACTGACCAGGTAGGTGACCTGTAAATGTTCATTTAACCTACCTGGAACTGTGCTGCCTCATCTGAAAACCAAGGGGGGATATTACATGAACTCTGTGTTTTAGATGTGCTCTAAAATTCTATGAGGTAACAATTTGTATTGCCTGATGAATGAATATATGATTATTGCTCATAAAAGTACTGTGAGAGATATCATTGAACATTTTCATATCTCTAATTAATGCCCTAAATATCTTGAGATATATTGAGAAAGACTCTCAAAGTGTAAGGATATAAAACACCTTTTTGGCAAATGAGAACACAGGAGATTCTAAGTTGTATCACACCTCATATAGGAGACATTCTGAGACTTAATTACAATGATTTACCCAGCAAGAAGGGAAATAACAGAAATCTTTTACAACCTACTAGTCACTAACAAGACAGAAGTTTACAAATATCTGCCAATAAATATAATCCTAAATTTAACAACACATAATCTTTTCTTCCCTCTGTCTTAAGGAAACAGGAGATAACTTGGAGTTAATTCAAGTTTAATTTCAAAAATAGTTTAAGTATCCTTCTTATTGCTGATGCCAGTTTTTAGCAACTTAAGTATTTTGTTGAAAGAGCAAATGCAAATAAAAAGGGGGGTGGGCAATCCTAAACCAAAAAAGAAGCCCTGTTAATGGCTTCTTGAAAAATACAACAAAGGCGTAGATGCTGAATCTACAGCTGCAGTTTACACTCCATCATTGAGCGATGATGGACAATACTAGTATTGTACAGATCCAGGCTAAATTAATGCTGTTGGGTTTTGTTTCTAAAGACAAAAACAAAAAGTGTATGAAACAACTTCAGTTCTCACTAAGCCAAATCTGTGATTCCCATCTGTTCAGATTTTATGCTTTAAGAAGAAAAAAGAAATTAACCTCAAAAACAAACCTCTTTCATCCTAATACTATTAAGATATTCAGCAGGAGAAGAAGATAAAATCCTTGGAATTTTTTTTCAATTTTAGCAACTTTAAATGGTAAAGCTACCATTGTTTTTTGCATTATCCAGGGCAACTTGCTCTTCTAAGGAAGCATGCAAATGAAGCACTGAGCTAGACCTATAGAAAAGGATGCTGTCTCTCTTTGCTGATACAATCTGAGTAGTTAACTACACATTTTTAAGGGTTATAGTTAAGAATTCTGCTTAGTTCTCTCATTTTACTAAAGACAAATAAGTGATCTGTCAGAAACTATAAAGTAGAAATGTCACATTATTTTTTTCTTTTAATTTTTAAGTAAATTTTAAAAAGATAAACTTCCATCAAAATTTTTTACTGCTTCTCTTTCTTAGCAGAAAAGAGATCTGATATAAACACAGAATGCTATTGCCTAATGAAATGCTTACTAGAGAATAACTAATTGGCTTAAAATAGCTTAATTATAGGCCTGATTAAATTTTTCAGTCCATGTTTGTATTAGCTTCCTGGGTGCAATAAGTATCACATTTCTTTAGGATTTATGATGTTTGTGAATAATCTGCTCCATAATTTAAAATACCGTCAACAAAGCATTGTTCATTTTTAGGAGAAAGCTTTAGATAGTATAATTTCTCAGAATTAAAATTTACTTTATCATTATTGATCATGATAATCTTACATGTTCCAGTAAGGCTTTAAAATAAATGATATACTGATGACCTTGCACTTTATTAAATACAATTTATTTTAGGGTACTCACTTGATACTAATCTGGGTATAAGGACTTACAATCTTATTGTTCCTATTATCATGACATATATTTCCTTCACAAACAAAACTACAAAAAGGAGACTGAAGGCCTAACTATTCAATATTGAGTTCCAGTAACTATGTAAAGGGAGAATCAGAAAACACATGTAATGGATTAAGGCAACTTATGCAGACTCATTAAAAAAAGGTACTGAGTACCCTGATCATCCTTCTTCATGCTAGTAAACAGAACAATTATGACATCCTGTGATATGAATGAAATGAGAGAATTTCTCTTATAAGTTGTTTCCAAGTCCTTATTCTATAGTATTTTCTTTATAATAATGATAGCAGCTAACTCTTAGTGAGGACTTACTCTATGAAAGACACTACACGAAGTTCTTTAGTATTGTCTACCATATGTTATCAGTGTAATTTTTTTACAATTTTTTTTATTATCCTCATTTTTTACATTTGAGAAATAAAAAGCACAGAGAGGCTAATCAACATGCTCAAAGTCATACTAGTAAGTAATGAGCTGGGATTCAGACCAAGACTATATAGCATTTGATGTCTATCCAAGGATAATAGAGTGGTTGAAGATTTTGTTCAAAAGCTTTTTCATTAAACAGAAGGAAAAAAAATCAGAAACCTGTAAGTACATGCTATTTATTCCTCAATTCTCTTTTTAACTGGTACTCAGATCATATAAAGATTGAAGTCAGGATTGGGAGCTTGTATACACCCGTGGTGGATTCATGTCAATGTATGGCAAAACCAATACAGTATTGTAAAGTAAAATAAAGTAAAAATAAAATTTAAAAAAAAAAAGACGAAAAAAAAAATTCTTCAAATTAAAAAAAAAACAACCTCTGTTTTTCTACAGTTTTGTTTAGGTAAGTTTCATCAACTATACAGAATCAATGAGAAAGTGAAAACTAACATTTGAAGACAGCTACTATGGAAGTCCTCTGTTTTGGGAAAAACTCAAAGAATTTGTTACTCATTAAATATTTATATTTTGCTCCAAGGCAATTTAATATGTAACAAATGTAAGCAGGGAAAAAGTTATGTACTTATGTTATGCATTATGATCCCTTAAATAGAACATAGGGTTGTTTGTAAAAGAGCAAAAATAAATAATTCAAAAAGCAAAACAAATAAAAGAAACTAAACCTACCTACTGCCCAAAATATTACCTATAGAAGTGGTTTAATGTGGAACATTTTGCTGCTTCACCTTAGTGGCATTCTCTGTGGGTTCAATATGCTTAATGATAAAAATATATCACATCTCAGTCTTTCTTTAGAATTTAGAGACAGCTTCTGCATTCATGATTTTACTTAGTAAGATGAAATAGCATCCATGCTGTCTTATTTTCAGGTAAATAGGTATCAGATGGAGCTTTTCAATAAAAACCCTGGAGAAATTCTTTATTACAATGTCTTTTCAACATCAGAGTTTCCTTTCTGATGGTTGAAGAGTCATGATAAAGTTCCATGAATCTATGGAAGGCTAATAGGGTGATAGCCCACAAGATGGAGTGATGAGAGTGAGGTCAGAACAACATTTAGAAGAAAATTAGAGGCAAGACAGGGAGGGTTTTAAACATGTCGAGATTGATCATTGCATATCTTCATCCAATTTTCTAAAAGGTTTTAAAAATGCAAACTATTATCTGAAAATTGTAAGAATAAAGTCGTAGATATAGATTTAAGAATTGTTCTTTTAGTGGGACTAATTTCAAATGAAAGTGGAGCAAAGTAATAGCCTAGAACACAAAATCATAAAGAGACAGGAAAGTAGAGGAGGAAGGGTTAAAAACTAAACCTCAGAATTAAGGCAAAGAAATATTGTTTTATGTTTGTAAAGCAATTCAATAAATAAGCAATCTTTTCATTGCTCTCTTTGTTTAAGAAAGAAGGCAGCACTGCTATTATCACTTTGATTCTGTGACCCATTTGTTACTAGTTACGTTATATTTCCCAGACATAATAGTTTATTTTATTTCTATATTTAAAATATTCACCTGTTTACAGAAAACTTTGTCAAAATATAAAATCTTGACGGGTAGTACCAGAATATGGTGCCTTTGCCCTATAACTGTTCCCTGTAAACTGTACATTCATTCTCCATTAAAATTATTCTTCTTATGGATAATTTTTCATAGTATTTCATACATTATTTCACTTCCTTTATACCACTAGCTCAGCAGTTCTACTTAGATTTTTAGCCATGAATCTAAATTTTATCGTGCCTGTACCACGTTGCAATCTCAAAACTAGACATAGGTATATTGAAATAGATAGTATTGTGGGAAATAAACATATGACGGCAGAACATTGGTGTGTGAAAAATCAGGAATGGTTCTGCAACAAAGTTAGTGCAATAAAAGCTGCCCTTTATCATTCCCTAGGATAACTGAAACATTTTGTTTGAGGCACATAGGCAATTTGGAATTAGGGGCAAAGCTATATCCACGAGAGGATTTATGAGCTTAGATGTGTCCTGAGAGATAAAAATATAATAAGAAGGCCACCATCCCAAGAGAAAGAACACTAGATTAGGGAACGGCATAAATATTTGTTCAGACTCTGCCATTAGCAATATGGCAAGTAACTTGACCTCTTTGAGCTAAGTCATCTCCTACAGAATGAGATTAAACTATCTTTGTGAATCTTTCCTTTTACCATCATTTCTAGTAAGCTACAATTTTTCCACACAGCAGAGTGTTAATTCTATTGCAAGATGAAAAATACAGTCTACGTAAACAGCTGTCACTAAAATTCATCTTAGGTAGAGAACTGTATTGTTTGGGGAATATATTGATCACTGTTTGATTATAGAAGATAAGATCCTAAGAATTATAATTATGATGATATAGATCTAATTAAGACAAAGGAAAACATTGCTTGTGGCATTTTGAAAGAAAAGATGAAGGAAGGAGACTAGGAAGACGGCAAAGGAGCACTTATATTTTGAGATGAATTTCTTCCAGGTTAAGCCATGGTAAAGCCCACTAGAATCACGAAATACTTCATGTGTAGATTGCTTATAGAATAGATGAAGCAGTCGAATTGTAAATCCCTGTGCCAATGGAGAGAAATGCAGATACAATCCTTAAGCAGCATGGAGCACACAATCAGAAAGAAGCAAAAGATAGTAAGCTTCTGAAATTTGCAGAAACTGTGGGGAAGGCTTTGAAATCCACCACAGATGGAGGAATTGGAACTCAGGCCAAGCCAAACAAAATCTTCAAAAGTAAGAAATCCTGATATGACATCTGCCTTACAATTCCAAATTGTGAGTGGTATCACTGCCCTGCTTGAAACCTCCTCTTGTCTCCATTATCCTAGGAATAACAACAAAAATTATTGGCATAAATTATCAAACTATACTCCAGTTAACCCCTATCTACCAAACAAGATCACTGCTCATAGTTTCCTAGCTATTGAAGTTCCATGAGTGAGTCAAACTGTATAAACCCTGAAACTAATATTTCATCTTTTCTTTACCAAAAATGTTACCCTTCTCCATTTCCATTTGCTTCAATAACAACACCTCAGCTTAAATTTTTTTCCTCCAATTGGGCTTTCCAGATTCCCTAGACTAGATTTAATGTCCATGTTTTATACTGTCTCCAAACATTTTCTGGATCTTACCCTCTCATACCAGTTATCATATTTGATTTTAAGTTCATTTTGAACTTAAAACCATAAGGGCAAAGACCATGTCTATATTGTTAAGTTTTTGTTCCCAATACTTAGCATAGTGCCTTGAATATGATGGGAGCTAATGTACTTCCATTAACTGATGTACTAATAAGTTAGTACAAAATTACTACTTTGTTAAAAAATAATAATAATTCCAGGTTCTAAGACAGGTTTGTAATAGTCCCTACGAGTTCAGAGTTATACTGTAACAGCCCCATTGGTCAGTCATGGAGCAATCATATTTTTTAAAGAATAAAAGCAACAGGAATTATGCCACCTGCAAATGTCAGTCATCTAAAGAATATAGACTCTCCTTTTCATCCTTTATCATTTGCCTGTTAATGTCATTGATCTGGTCATTACTCAAAAATGATTCAAACAGTCCACTTTCTGTTCATCCATTCTCTGGTTCATTTGGGCCAAATAAATGGCTTGCTCAGTTCCTCCAGGTTTTTTTCTTCCCAATCAGGAAAACTGAAGAAGCATTACCACTGGTCTGCCTGCCCCCTTAAAGTCTATTTCACACCCAAAAGCCACAATGATCAATTTAAAACATAAATCCAATCTGGCTAGGCTCTCAGTTGAACCCTTGAAAGCATTATACTTAGGAAACAGCAAGTCAAAAGGCTTAATATGATTTAAAATTCCCTGCATGATCTTCTTCTTACTTTTCAGAACTCACATCATTCATGTATTTGACAAATATTTATGAGTGCAAAATAGGCGAGGCACTATTAGGTGCTGGGAATGCAGAGTTCCTGCCCTCACAGAGTGTGCATTGCTGGTCAGATGAACCAAGTCTCTTCATACCACCTCCCAACCCACTGTCTTCTCTCTGGATTCCATCCAGTTAAAATTGTCATTGGTAAATCACCAGTGAACATCATCTTGAAAGGTCAAGTGGCACATTTTTAACCCTCATCTAACTTATTATCTCCAAAACCTATGACACCTTGTCCACTCAGTCCTCTATAAAACTTGTATGCCATGATTTTCCCCTGCTTGAAAAGGGGCACTTATAACAATTCACCTTCAACTCTACCTAAGTGAAAGATGAAAAAAAGATGGGAGGGAGACAGAAACCCTGAGAAACTTTAATATTTAAATAAGTGAATGAAAAAAAAATTACCAGCTGCCTGAGCCCTTAGATCAGATCAATTTACTCTATTACACATGCTATATACTCAAGTGCAGCAGGACACTGTACCACTTCTCTATGAAAATTTTCAGAGTGACTTATTTGTGTGATTACTTATTTAATGTTTATCTTACCCATTAAACCCACTTTCCCATTAAACTTCTAAATATTGTCAATCTTGTTCTCTGCTGAGTCCTGAGAGTTAACTTGACTCTGACTCACAGTAGACATTCAACATCATAGAATAAATGAATATACAATTCTACCACACGTTTGTACATCCATCTACATACTCACTCATCTACATACCTTTCAACATATAGCTGTGGCGATTGTGTGTATAAAACCATGGTGATGAGAAGGTAGATTAATGCCCTTAATTATTAACAATAAATCAATGTACTGATGTTGGAGGAGCTTGTAAAAAGGATGTGACCTCCGGATGACTCAACAGCTGGACCCAAGTAATCGAGGTGCTTCATACCCTCTCCTGGCCTTGAAATGTGTGTTCTACCTGCCCTCTTCACAGTGGGAATGGGTTTCAAGGATGCAGTTTTGAGAGGGTAAGGCATTGTTGAGACCATCTGGACAGTATTTGTGATTAAACCACTTTAAGAACTCTATATAAACTTGTAAAATTCAGTAGGGGAGAGGGTTGGGGTGGTTGCTGAGATCTACTTGTCTTGCAATCACCCAAGCATTGTTGATCAATTTCCTGTCTTATTAAACCCACTACCTACCAGTCTGGAGTTGTCTGTCTGCCTTTCTTCAGACTCTCTTTGCCCTCTGTATATAGAGGCTAATTTCAGTTTTCACCTAGAAGACTCCCAAGGTTGCAACTGAAGGTGAACACTATTCATAACAACTGAAACTTAAAACTATTCATAAATTATAGTTAATCCCACAGTATTATAGTCTTTACTATTTTAAAAAATCATTGATAAAGATTTAAATATTTCTGTTATTTTATTGTTGTAATAAAACTTCCTAAGTATACCCTAAATTAACCCAGAAAAAAAAAAAAAAAGAAAAACCAGATAGCAAAATAGAAGGTTGCAGCATGAGAGCATGTAGAAAAGAAATGAGACTAAAAGTTGACAAAATTAAATATAAGACTGATATAAAGATAACATTTTTATTCTGATCTTCCTCTTAGTGTAAAGGTATTTTTTTGCTTTACTTATTTTGTCTTATCCTAAATTCATTGGATGGTCTTGTAACAGGCAATGTGAATCAAGAAAAAAATATACCAAGCAACAACTGGAGTAGACTTTTGTACAGCCTACTTGCTTGTTAGTAATACCACCTAATTCTAGATTCTCAGATACAATTTATTCAAACATAGAAATATTTTTAGTCATCATAATTTTTAAAGTGGTTTACCAAATTCTTTTGATGATATTTTTTCTTTCGGTTTTAGTTTGAAGTTTTATTTTTAAAAATAGTATTGATAATGAAAAAAGGGTACTAATATATATGCTCTGTAAGCTATGCCAGTGTACATATATTTCAAATTTCTCTTATCAAACTTTAAGGTTAATATAAACACAAATATTGAAATGATCACAGAAATAATATACAAATATATTCTTTGGTAATAAGATGTGATTCAACACCATTTTCTAGTTCTTCATATTTTATTTCCCTTCCATACTCCCCAGTTGAAAATGTTATGCAGTTTAAAAAAAAAGAAAACAACTATATATAATGCTAATAGTTCATGGATATTATGCAACCAACTTCCGCAACTGAAATGCTCGAAAAGATTCAAAAGATCTACATGATAGAAACAGAAAGTGAACCAAGTCATTTGCAAAGATATTATCACGTTTCCATAACAAATTTCTTCTTTTTCATGAAAATGGCTTATATAATTTGGTTAAGAGAGGTCTTTTACTCTCTAGAAACTACACACAAAATATTGTGATACAAGCTTATGAGTATTTTTCTGGAAGAACCTTATCTTTTAACCACTTCTCAGTTACTTGGGCCTCAAAAATATAAGTACAAATGACATATATTAATAGAAAAAAACCTAGGATTCCACAGTGAAATAGGTAATGAAATTTATGAGATTTCAGAAGACTTTTTACACACGGCTATCATTATCATGCTAAAATGGGGAAACAATACATTTAAAATGATTTTACATTGGAATTAACATTATTTAGACCTTCATGCATTTATAACATATGATAAGCAATTTTTAGAACAGGAATCTATGATTTAAATAACTTTCAATATATCTGGAGAAGTCAGATTTTTAAATGATTGAACCGACTGCCACCTCATGTGCACTATTTTAGAGATATCTAATGACAGATCAACTCATTTAAATTTGTCTTTTATCTTCTCTTAAATAAAGTGGAGGAAAAATAAATAACATTTAAAAATTGAACTGAAATGACCTATGGCTCCAGGCAGATAATGTTTCTAAAATATACCTTTTTGTGAAATGTACAAAATGGCAACATTCTTAATGTGTTATGTGTAATACAAATAGGTAAGGAACACCAAGATAAGGGCATTTTGCTGCTATGTCAATAAAAGCAGCAGCATCTATCTCCTTACCTTTCAATCAAAGGACACTGGAAAGCCAATGTTTTATTAGAGAAGTAGAACTTGTTAGAGAAATAGGTTATTGTTATGGACTGTAAACCTATTAAAGCTGTAAATTTATCTTCACATATGTCATGTAAGATGCATTAGTACCCATTAGATGCAGGTATAAGCTAAACATTAATGGAGCTATCATTGATATCTTTTCACCACAATATCCTCCCAGTCATGTGTGCGATGCCTCTGAACAGAGCTTTCTTCTAAATGCTAGACCACCTAAGTGATATGCAATTAAGAAATGTGCCATTCTACTGCATTAAAACACCAGCCAAATGCAAGTTATTAGCATCCATTTCCAGTACAACGTTGCAAGTAAGTGAACGTGTGCGCACCAAGAAAGCAATCACTTACCTTACAATAACAGTTTAAAAAACTGATGTTTACAATCCACGTAGTCTAACTATAAAAGCTTTCTTATAGTTTTTGGTAGTTGTCTTGACAACTCAAAAAGTGAGGTCATTCTTAAAGAGCATTGAATCTTAAATTGGAAAGTATTGGATAAGTCTTTTAATATTAATTTCCTGACCGCTACAATGGCAATAAAAATACTTATGTTGTAAGAATGATAATTATTTAAACACGTTTGTAAAAAGCAAGCACATGTAAATATGATTAACATTAACACTAATACATAATTAAAAAGTTGACCTACCAAAAGAATTATTTGGTCATAAAATTAACATTGGCTTTTTCCACACTTACAAATGATATTATGGTTCTCTCCCCATCTATCATGTATCACAGATATCTCAAAGACATATAAATCAATTATAAAACTCTTTAAAAAGATGTTTAAAACATCTGAATTATTATTTTATTTAATAAGGGTAAATTATAGCTCAAAATTTCAAAAAAATGATGAGTTATGAAGAAAATCCCTTATTTTTTACTTCAGACAAAATGATTTAATCATGTTTAAAATACATAGGCCCTATCTTCTAAAGTTTACTAATCTCCTGGAATTCATTAGTCTACATGTAAAAGGGTATAAAATATCATATATACAGTGATTTAATAATAAACTTATATCTTGCTCTTCAATTAAAAGTGGTTTCTTAATACATAGTGTTGACAGCTGAGATGTCACTCATGTGGTAAAGGATCTGCCTGCAATGTAGGAGACCTGGGTTCGATCTCTAAGTTGGGAAGATCCCCTGGGCAAGGGAATGGCTACCCACTCCAGTGTTCTTGCCTGGAGAATTCCATGGACAGAAGAGCCGGGCAGGCTTGTCGAGGGGGGTCACAAAGAGTAGTACAGGACCGAGACACTAACACACAGTTAGGTTAAGTGTATTCCTCATTGAGAACAGTTAAGAACAAAATGTAACACTTTGTTTGCTAGCTATCTCAGTATTTTCACCTAAAAGCATACTTATACTATCACTGTGGCCTTTTAGTCTCTTTACTGGGGAATGGGGTAGATATCCTTGTTGAAAAGACAGCAGGTTATATATCAATGCAGCATTAATTTTAATTAGCAAATAAAATAAATGTCTGTAAATAATGCACTGAATAAATTATGAGACATTCAACATGGAATTCTACCCAGCTAAATGAAGTAGCTCTCCTTGTGTTTAATAGATAAATAAAGCAAGAAATAGAACAATTTATATGATAAAAGCCCTAAAAACCATTTATAAATCAAAGGATAACAAACATGCATGCACATATAAATACACAAAAATTTATTTAAACAAGCATACCTCATTTTATTGTTCTTCACTTTTTTGCACTTCATAGACATTGCATTTTTTACAAATTGAAGATTTGTGGCAAGTCTGTAAGTGCCATTTCTTTCAACAGCATTTGCTCGCTTCATATCTCTGTGTCACACATTGGTATTTCTCACAATATATCATAACTTTCCATTATGATTTGTTTGTTTTGGTGTTTTGTGGGCCTTCCCTGGTAGCTCAGTTGGTAAAGAATTTGCCTGCAATGCTGGAGATCCCAGTTCAATTCCTGGCTAGGGAAGATCCGCTGGAGAACAGATAGGCTACCCACTCCAGTATTCTTGGGCTTCCCTGGTGGCTCACATGGTAAAGACTTCACCTGCAATGAGGGAGACCTGGGTTTGATCCCTTGGTTGGGAAGATCCCCTGGAGAAGGGAAAGACTACCCACCCCAGTATTCTGGCCTGGAGAATACCATGGACAGAGAAGCCTGGTAGGCTATAGTCCACGGGGTTGCAAAGAATCCCGACAAACATGACTTTCAGTTTCACTTTGGTGCTTTGTAATCTTTGTTGTTACTATTGCAAAAAATGACTCATAAAAGGCTCAGATGTTGGTTAAGACTTTTTAGCAATAAAATACTTTTTAATTAAAGTAAGAACATTACTTTTTAAACATAACATATTGCACTTAAAAGATTACAGCATAATGTAATCATTACTTTACAAGCACTGAGAAACCAAAAAAAAAAAAAAGTGTAATTCTATTTATTGCGGTATTTTCTTTACTGTGGTGTTTTGGAACCAAAGCTACAATATCTCCAAGGTATGTCTATATAAATTTATATGTGTTTATGCCTGAGATTGAAGGCAGGAGGAGAAGGGGATGACAGAGGATGAAATGGTTGGATGGCATCACCGACTCAATGAACACGAATTTGGGTAAACTCCGGGAGTTGGTGATGGACAGGGAGGCCTGGCGTGCTGCAGTCCATGGGGTTGCAAATAGTCGGACATGACTGAGTGACTGAACTGAACTGATGCCTGTTAATGGGCTTCCCTGGTGGCTCAGTGGTAAAGAATCTGCCTGCCAATATGCTAGACAAAGTTTCAATTCCTGGATTAGGAAGATCCCCTGGAGAAGGGAATGAGAGCCCATTCCAATATTCTCGCCTGGGAAATCTCATGGACACAGGAGCCTAGTGGGCTACAGTACATGGGGTTGCAAAAGAGTCAGACAAGACTTAGCAACTAAAGCACAAAACAGTGCCCGTTTACATTTATATGTATATATTTATATTTTGATCACTGTACTCAGCATACTTTTAAATGAGTCTGTATATTTAATGTGAGAGAGAGAGAGAATATATGCCTGGAGAAATCTAGAAGGGATTTAAAAATTTAACAACAGCAGTTACTTCTATGGAATAAGAAGACCTGGGGGTTAGAAAGGGATGATGACTGTGTACAATCTCTTCATGATTTGAATTGTTCATCATATGAAAATGTATACATACACACAAACACATACGCACATGTATAATATTTACATGTATGTATATGGTTACACCAGAGAAGGCAATGGCACTCCACTCCAGCACACTTGCCTGGAAAATTCCATGGATGGAGGAGCCTGGTGGGCTGTAGTCCATGGGGTCGCTAAGAGTCAGACATGATTGAGCAACTTCACTTTCACTTTTCACTTTCATGCATTGGAGAAGGAAATGGCAATCCACTCCAGTGTTCTTGCCTGGAGAATCCCAGGGATGAGAGAGCCTGGTGGGCTGCCATCTCTGGGGTCACACAGAGTCAGACATGACTGAAGCGACTTAGCAGCAGCAGCATATGCTTACACACACATATGTGTGTGAGAGAGGCTCCCAAAAATCACCTGCTGTTTATCTTCCACTCTCTGCTCATATCATTGAAAATCTCAAGCTTCACATCCAGACACTTTTTATTTTGTTTTATGATCTGAAGAATTGGGTCTCCTGACTTGAAGCAATGATAAATACAAAGAGAGTGAAAAATAAAGTCACAATTATAGGCAGAGACCATGAATAAAGTTCTGCCTACATGAAGCATTATGACTAATGACCACTCTTGAGGGAACACCTAGGAATACACCACCATCAACCATTGCTGAGGTGCTCCCTGATGTGTTCAAACATCACCTTTTCAGTACTGGATTTTTTAATCCAAAATAGCTGTTACCAGGAATTCCCTTTTGGTCCAGTGATAAGGACTCTGTACTCTGACTGCCAAGGACCCAGGTTCAATCCCTGCAGGGGGAACTAAGATTCCATCCCACAACTGGTGTGGCAGAAAAAACAAAAACAACGACAAAATATATTTCCAAGTGGCTCAGTGGTAAGGAATCCACATGCCAAGCAAGAGAGGTAGGTTTAATCTTTGGGTCTAAAAGATCCCTTGGAGAAGGAAATGGCAACCCACTCCAGTATTCTTGCCTGGAGAATCCCATGGACAGAGGAGCCTGGCAGGCTACAGTCCATAGGGTTGCAAAAGAGTCAGACAGAGACTAAACTATAACAACAACAAAAAGGTCTACACAGAACTTCCAGGTTATTATAAGGTGATTTTTACTAACTTTCCTGGTGCATTCTTTTTAGAGTGTGTTGATTAATGTGGTTAGCTTTAGCATTTTAATTCAATTTAAAATCATCCACTGAATGTCAACTACATATAAACATTTTGATACATCCTTGGGGTATACGTGGACAAAGAATGATGTTCCTGAGCTGAAATTAAACACCTTTGAAATTCAATATTATTTGACTAATTATTTTAGTCAAAAAAGAAGCAAATCTTACATATGAAAATCAGGATTTATAAAAAGTAAATTGGAGAATTTACATAAGCTAAAAAATAAGCTAGTTTTATAGTGATTAAATAATTTTCCATGGAAACATCTCTTCTCCATTATTAGATACACTAAAATTTAAACTATATACAATTTCATAATAATCCATATGTAACACACAAACATCTAATGCAGTAAAATACAGTTTATAAACACTCACCTCTGAGATGGGGATGTCAGAATTGTACATAAAACTGGTTTGGGGAGGAAGAAGAGTGGAAATAGCTAAAGAGAAAAAAAAAAAAAAAGAAAGAGAAAAAGAAGATGCTGCCCCAGAAAGATAAAATGACCAACTACCTTAATTTCTGGATGACTTCCTATTTATAGATTTCAGTCCTTCCTGTAGCCTGCCTCCTTTCTCTGCTAGAGCTCCAAAACACCTTCTCCCTCTTATAATAGGCTATGTTTCTTTGTAACTCAAATGATGAACTCTGACCAACACAGAAAACCAAGGTACAGAAAAGCAAGTAACTTGCCCAAGGACAGTCAGCTTGTAAGTGTCAGGGCAAAGACTCCAGCTCATGTATGTATACATGCCTGGACCCTGTTGTATAGTCTTGTCTTACCATTATACCATAAGCTCTAATAATATCCAGGGAGCAGCTAAGTGTCCAGATTTTTGCTGCAAAGCAAAGAGATAAGTATAGAGGTGTAAAGAAGTCAATTAAATTCTCTTTAAAATCTTGTGAAATTTTCTGTTTAAACATTTCTAGCATGTTAAATGGAGAAGGCAATGGTACCCCACTCCAGTACTCTTGCCTGGAAAATCCCATGGACAGAGGAGCCTGGTGGGCTGCAGTCCATGGGGTCGCTAAGAGTCAGACATGACTGAGCGAATTCACTTTCACTTTTCACTTTCATGCATTGGAGAAGGAAATGGCAGTCCACTCCAGTACTCTTGCCTGGAGAATCCCAGGGATGAGAGAGCCTGGTGGGCTGCCATCTATGGGGTCTCACAGGGTCAGACATGACTGAAGCGACTTAGCAGCAGCAGCAGCATGTTAAACAATATGAGATATAGCTTTTCAGAAAGTAGTATTATCAGACAATCTGTATCAGTGATGTCACAATCACTGCTAAGTATATTAGGGCATCTAATTTTGAGTTTACATCAAACAAAACTGAGGAAAAATTTTAAAGGTTGTAACATGGTAGGGCTGATATTTTAATCATCTTCTCAAAATATTTGTGATGACAGGGAAAATCATATCCTTGTCAACCAAAGATACGATAGAGGGTTGAGGAATATTTACCCTCTATGATCTGACTTTAGTATTGTTTCTGTGAAAAGAGAAATCAGAGGGAACGATTATCTTTCTCATTTAACACACTGACACCATTTTTTTAAAAGCTCCATTCCTCTAGACTATTGTTACTAATGGTATATATAAGACCTAGAAATCTATTGCTGTAGTTTACTGTTGTGTTTTTTTTTTTTTTTTTTTTTTTTTTGCTAAAAGGGATGCCATGATCAAATACTATTAGAACATCTGAGTTCAATAAAGTTAAACAGGTGTTTAGTTTTATTTGATGTGTTTGGTCTGATTTTACTGCAGGGCTCTTCAGAGCCTTTACTGCAAATATGTATTGTGAAACTAAGAGGGCTGAGCAGTGTTAACAGGAAGTCTTTTCCAAATTTATTTCATGACAGAAGCCTTGTCCCCTCTTTTTTTTTTTTTTCTTTTCTTTCTTGGGGGACAAGGCAAGGGAGAAACATTTGGGTAGAAGGAGCAGCAAAATGGTTGAGAACATCAGATCTTGAGTGACTTGCTCTGCCACTAACAAGTAACTTGAGGCAGGGGGAACCCCAAACCCAAAACAATTGGTTACAGATAACATCAGTGTTACAGATAACAGAGGGAGAAATGATACTAATAACACAAACTGGAAGAACTCCTGGCTTTAGTAACTTCTAACTGAGTTCAGTAAAAGCCACAGGTAGCCAAAGACAGACATGAAAAGCAGTTTTATTCCAAAATGACTCAAACTTCTGTTTCTGATTGCAAAAAAGAAAAACAAAATCATAATGATTTGAAGAACAGTATCAAAGTAAACTTTAAGATAAGGCTGTGATTAAATTAAATAGCAGTGGCAAACTGTTTTGAATCTGTAAATAAAAAGACATGAAAATGTATTGAGGTGCCCACTGCTTTGTATATCTGTGCATGCTAAGTTGCTTCAGTTGTGTCCTGTTTTTCATGACCCAGTGGGCTGCAGTCCACCAGGCTCCTCTGTCCATGGGCTCTCTTCAGGCAAGAATACTCGAGTGGGTTGCTATGTCCTTCTCCAGTGGATCTCCCTGACCTAGAGCTCGAACCTGCGTCTCTTAAGTCTCTGCACTGGCAGGAGGGTTTTTTTTTTTTTTACCACTAGTGTCACCTGGCAAGCCCCAGTGCTTTGTATATCTAGCTCTTATCAAATGAGTGTTTTTTTCTTTTCCCAAACTATTTGCAAACTAGTGACAAACATGAACTGCTGTATTCTCCTTTTGTTAAGTATCTTAATCAAGGAGTAGCTTTCATGAGATGTTTATCTTAAAATTTTTAAGTGAAAAAAATCACTCTTCAACCTGATAAAACTTGGAAATGCCCACTGATTCACTTCCCAGCGCAGTGGTTATCAACAAAGGCTATGTATTACAATCACCAGTATATATGTATATATATGATGCCTCTGCTTAACCGCCAGAGATATCAAATCTTGGAGTAGAGATTCTGCAGCAGTATTCTTTAATTCCCCAGGTGATTACAATGTACATTCATGGCTAGGTCTCACTACCCTAAGAGGAAATAAACTACTTCACCAGTGCTGAATTTGAAAATTAATTTTCTATGTTTCAATTTATCAAAAATAATTAAAGACACAGGAATTGATAAGGGACAGAGAAAACTTTCTATTATAAAATTGTTTCTTTAAATTATTGCTTATTATTTATGCATCATTAACAGATTGTGGCAAAGGGTGGAAAAATAGCAAATTTAATTACTCTCAGGTAAAAAAAAAAATCAACCAGAAATGAAGACAACTTCTATGAAACACTGTTGATGTAGCAGTTGACCTATAAATTAAACACTTAATGTCAATATATTTATTACTTATTAATAATATACATTTTCATGTTAATAAATTATCACTTAAAACTGAGGGAATAATGATTTGGGACATTATCTACTGATCTGAGGTAGGCTATAAACTAAGGGAAAAAGTGTTAAGGTATTTAGTTAGATTTGAAAATGACACTTTACTTCATTATCATATCAAAATATTGTATATTTTGATATCATACATATATGAACTATATATCCTTAATTATGATATATATATGCATATAACTATATACACAAATATGTATTCATTCACCCATTTATACAAGTATTCTTCCCAAGGCCATTACAGTTAAATCATACATTATATCTCCCTTAAATTTCAAAAGAACCCTAGGAGATAGGTATTATTATTATCTAAATTTTACAAATGAGGAAACAATCTATAGTCACAAGGTTAGTAAGTCAGATATATTAGAAGCTTAATGCATATTTGTTAAACATGTTCATGTGTAAATTCAATACTTAATGATAGATAGTCAGGTAATGTACAACAGTTCACCTGCTCATGGAGTATAAGCCTTTCTCCTGTTTTAGAATACTCTGTGTCAAAAGTCTTATGAAAACTGAGCAAGAACCCAGACATTGTTTCACTTCTCATATAGGAGTAGAAAGTACCTTGGTTTCCAAGAATGAATATTAAAATATATATTCAACAGTAGAACACAAGAATTGGTGAACTTTCTGAATTAGAATCCATGCTAATGGGGCCTAGAATTTGTCTATCTTCTAAAAAGCTTCCTAAGTAACTCATATTAATTTCAAGTATGAATTACAAATCTAGAAACCACTGGATCTCACTGCTCATGGTTGAGATTTAATGAGTGTGGTTCTTACTAGCTCTTCATTAAAAGGGCAAAGAGGCTACATGGACAGAGAAGGTATGTTCCTAGTTATAGTTTCCATTCTCTGAGGCTAAGAGGCAAGCCATATGGGAGAATATAGCGACTTAAATCTCAGCTCTGATACCAGACAGAACTATGTTGAGTCTTTGCTGTACCACAGCTAGTTTGTTAATAGAGCAAGCTGCTTGATGCTTTAAAAGTCATATGCCTTTTCCATAAAATAAGAATAACAACATTCCTTGTCTCATGGTGGATGCTGGCAGTGTTGTGGTGATTAAACAAAAATAATATATTCCTTACTACATGACACAAGTTCTGATACCTAAAAACCATACTACGTATCTTACCATTATTGAAACATCAGAAAGTATTCAGTTCAGTTCATTCGCTCAGTTGTGTCCAACTTTTTGCGACCCCATAGACTGCAGGACGCCAGGCTTCCCTGTCTATCACCAACTCCCAGAGCTTACTCAAACTCATGTCCATCGAGTCTGTGATGCCATCTGACCATTTCATCCTCTGTCATCCCTTTCTTCTCCTGCCTTCAATTTTTCCCAGCATCAGGGTCTTTTCCAATATGTCAGTTCTTCTCATCAGGTGGCCAAAGTATTGGGAGTTTCAGCTTCAGCATCAGTCCTTCCAATTAATATTCTGGACTGATTTCCTTTAGGATGGACTGGTTGGATCTCCTTGCGGTCCAAGGGACTCTCAAGGGTCTTCTCTAACACCACAGTTCAAAAGCTTCAATTCTTCAGCACTCAGCTTTCTTTATAGTCCAACTATCACATCCATACATGCTGCTGCTGCTGCTAAGTCGCTTCAGTCGAGTCTGACTCTGTGCGACCCCATAGACAGCAGCCCACTAGGCTCCTCCATCCCTGGGATTCTCCAGGCAAGAATGGGTTGTCATTGCCTTCTCCATCCATACATGACCACTGGAAAAACCATAGCTTTGACGAGACGGACCTTTCTTGGCAAAGTAACACCTCTGCTTTTTAATATGCTGTCTAGCTTGGTCATGGCTTTCCTTCCAAGGAGCAAGCATCTTTTAATTTCATAGATTCAGTCACCATCTACAGTGATTTTGGAGCCCCCAAAATAAAGTCTCTTACTGTTTCCATTATTTCCCCATCAATTTACCATGAAGAGATGGGACGGGATGGAATGATCTTAGTTTTCTCACTGTTGAGTTTTAAGCCAACTTTTTTACTCTTTTTCACTTTCGTCAAGAGGCTCTTTAGTTCTTCTTCACTATCTGTCATAAAGGTGGTATCATCTGCATATCTGAGGTTATTGATATTTCTCCCAGCAATCTTAATTCCAGCTTGTGCTTCATCCAGCCTGGCAATTCACATGATGTATCCTGCATAGAAGTTAAATAAACAGGGTAACAATATGCAGCCTTGACGTACTCCTCCCCAGTTAGGAACCAGTTCGCTATTCCATGTCCAGTTCTAACTGTTGCTTCTTGACCTGCACACAGATTTCTCAGGAGGCAGGTCAGATGGTCTGGTATTCTCATCTCTTGGAGAATTTTCCACAGTTTATTGTGATCCACACAGTCAAAAGCTTTGACGTAGTCAATAAAGCAGATGTTTTCCTGGAACTCTCTTGCTTTTTTGATGATCCACAGATGTTGACAATTTGATCTCCAGTTCCTCTGCCTTTTCTAAATCTAGCTTGAATATTGGGAAGTTCACAGTTCATGTTCTGTTGAACCCCGGCTTAGAGAATTTTGAACATTATTTTGCTAGTGTGTGAGATGCGTTTAATTGTGCGGTAGTTTGAGCATTCTTTGGCATTGCCTTTTTTTGGGATTGGAATGAAAACTGACCTTTTCCAGTCCTGTGGCCACTGCTGAGTTTTCCCAATTTGCTGGTATATTGAGTACAGCACTTTCACGGCATCATCTTTTAGGATTTGAAATAGCTCAACTGGAATTCCATCACCTCCACTAGCTTTGTTTGTAGTAATGCATCTGAAAGCTGACTTGACTTCGCATTCTAGGATGTCAGGCTCTAGGTGAGTGATCACACTATCATGGTTATCTGGGTAATGAAGTTCTTTTTTGTATAGTTCTTTTGTGTATTATTGCCACCTATTCTTAATATCTTCTGCTTCTATTAGGTCCATACCATTTCTGTCCTTTATTGTGCCCATCTTTGCATGAAATATTCCCTTGGTATCTCTAATTTTCTTGAAGAGATCTCTAGTCTTTCCCATTCTATTGTTTTCCTCTATTTCTTTGCATTGATCATTGAGGAAGGCTTTCTTATCTTTCCTTGCTATTCTTTGGAACTCTGCATTCAGATGGGTATATCTTTCCATTTCTCCTTTGCCTTTTGAGACTGCATCCAAGTACTCTGTTTCAGACTCTTTTGCTGACTATGATGGATACTCCATTTTTTCTAAGGGATTCTTGTCCACAGTAGTAGATATAATGGTCATCTGAGTTAAATTCACCCATTCCAGTCCATTTTAGTTCACTGATTCTATGTTCGATGTTCACTCTTGCCATCTCCTGTTTGACAACTTCCAATTTGCCTTGATTCATGGACCTAACATTCCAGCTTCCTATGCAATATTGTTCTCGCAGCATTGAACTTTACTTCTATCACCACTCACAGCCACAACTGGGTGTTGTTTTTGCTTTGGCTCCATCTCTTCATTCTTTCTGGAGTTATTTCTCCTCTGATCTCCAGTAGCATATTGGGCACCTACTGAGGAGTTCCTCTTTCAGTATCCTATCTTTTTGCTTTTTCATGCAGCTCATGGGGTTCTCAAGGCAAGAATAATGAAGTGGCTTGCCATTTATTTCTCCAGTGGCCCACATTTTGTCAGAACTCTCCACCATGATTCATCCGTTCGTCCAGAAATTATTAGAGAGCAAAAAGGAGTCTGTCTGATCTTTGACTGTCAGTGTGCCTTTATTTTCCCAGGTTTGTTTATTTATCCTAAATTTTTCTTGTTCTAGAATAACTTCTCCCCCTCCCATTAAAGCTTTGAGTTGTCTCACATGATGTCTTTTCCATGTGGGGAAAAATACTTTAAAAGAAGTTTTCTGGGAAAATATTTTCTGTGCTACTTTCCTAAAAATATAACAACTTAATTGTACCCACTCAGAGTTGATTCTAGAGTATGTATGCCACAAATAAACTGATTTAGCTCAGAAGTATTGAAAGAAAATATTGTGTAGAATTTTAAAATAAGAAGTATTACAAATGCATTATATGCTGGATTCCATTACTAGTAATCATATAATATACTATACCAAGTACAATTCATAGACCTAGTTTTAAATTCAGTTCTAATAAGTAAATGTATTTGATCCTTCTGGAAGCAAAACTGAAGCACTAATCCAATCACTAATCCAATCTTCACTGCCATAAAAATTAAGGCCAGTCTACTTCCTTGGTACTAATGATGAGGCTAAATAGTGTATACATTTTTATTTACATATTCAATAATATGATGCTCTGTTCACTGGATGATGTTCTTCTGCCACTTGGTGGTGCTTGCCAGTTTCAGAATTTGTTTCTTGGTGGCACTGCAGCACTAAGTAGAAAGCAAGCTGAACAAAATCACAGCATTCCTACTGGAAAGGCTTTGCTTCAAACTGTTTAATAATTTAAAGAATCTCTGTGGAAGCAACTGCATTTGTTAACCAGTCACAACCAGTAATTTACTCCTTTGGAGTTTTAAGTTACATTGGGCAAAATGTCTTAGGAAGAGTACATATTATTAGAGAGCATGCCAAAAATTTACTTAGCAGAGAATTCAATAACAGTTTTACTCAGCTAAGACGTTCTGTAAAATCCTACCTCTATAGCCAAGCACTCATACCCTAGCAGGTCCTGTTTCATTATCATAATTCCTGGGTAAACACTTTGAAGGACTTTGCCTTCAGTTTCAAGCATGACTTATTTTCATAAGCCTGATTAGTTACCACACCAGCCTTGCTATGGAAAATGACATGTCCTCACTTGGAACTGGGGAGTTGTTCAATCTTAATCTACATTAGGCGTGTATCTCTGTTGCCCTCTCTGCCGAAAGAGTGCAGGGAAAAGACATCTCCGATTCCTTGTTTTTGCAATATTGGCTGGCAGTTCTATCTAATGGGTATTCTGTTTCCTTAAAGAATTTAGCTGCACTGTCTAGAAGCCGATTTTCTGATGCCTCCAACGTCTGGTCAAATTGATTCGTTTTAATGGAGTCTTGGTAAGGAGCGCGATGCCACCAACTAGAATGCTGGGATCTGCTGCTTAATTACCAGGAGCAGACACACAGATTCAGAAATCTTTGGAGGTGGACGGGGGCGATGGGAAGAAGGATCTCGGGGCGGAGGCGGAGATGTAAGATAAAGGGATGGGTTTCACACAGGGTAAAGGGGGAAAAAAAAGATTTCTTTGAGGCACTGAGGTGTTGCACGATCACATCTCTCAAAGGAGAAGTTAAAAAGCATGGAAGTGGGAGGAGGTTGAAGGTTAAAGTACTTAAAAGGATAGCTCGGGTACAATTTGTTTTTCGGGTGGTACTGCAAAGGATAGATAGTCCCTGTTTTCAGAATGTATGGGTGTCTCTTTTAAGTGATTGAGAATGGACACTAATTGCCTGCGAGGCGCTCTCACGCAATGTTCTTCCAAATTCAGGGGACATAGGAGAGACAGAAAGGGGAGGTTTAAAAGAAAAATAAAGGAGATGAGGGTTCTTGAAAGAAAGAGAAGGAAAAACATGAAAGAAGCGAGAGGAAGGGAGGAAGGCAGGGAAGAAGGAAGGGAAGGAAGAAAGGAAGGAGCGGAGGAAGGGAAAGAGAAAGGAGGGTAAGGGAAGAGAACAGGGAAAAAAAAATCCTGAATCACAGAACAATCACACGGAATCCAAACACTGAATGATCACACAGAAAACTCATTGAAATCACTGTGTAACGACGACCCGGGTTACGAGAGGAAAATGCTCCTCTGCATCCTTGTCCCGGGAAACTCCGGGTCCCGTTCGTTACTGGAGACTAAAATGCCATTAGGCTAAAGAGTGTTGTCTAACTGCGTGAAGAATGCAGCAGACGAACTGCGGGTCTCACTACGCCGTTTGCCGGCGCTAGTTGGGGCCGGAGAATGAAAGGCGCAGAACCAGAGACTCGCCGAATGAGACCTCCTTGCCACCTCCAGGTCACTGGAGAGCCGGTAGAGACCCGCGTAAAGCTCCGAGGACCACTACCCGCGCCGCCGAAGGGAGCCGCTCTTCCCAGACGCCGCAACCCGCGGATGCTCCTGGCAGTCCGCAGTGGCCGATGCAGAGAGCAGCCTTTCCTTCCTCCCTCTGACCGGTTGTCCCAACCCGTCCTGACCTCCGAAACACATTTGCCCGCACCTCCCAGGCAGCAGCACAAACAGGCTACCGGCTGGAGAAGAGTGTAGGGGGGAGAGGGCTTTCAAATCTCCAGCTCCTCGGGTAGACTCGGGGTTTCAGGGGGCCAGGGAAGAGAGGAGAGAGAGAGAAGCGAGCTGGGAGAGCCTGGCTGGCTGGTTGAAGCAGCTTGGCGAACAGCCTTAGGTTCGCAGGCTTCTGTGGGAACGGCTGCTGCTTCCAGGCCAGCCTGAGCTGTTCTCACACCACCGCCTCTCACCCTCTCCTGCTTCCTGCTACTCCCTAGAGAAACGTCCGTGGGCTCTCCGCGGCGATATTCCCAGCCTGTATCCCGTCACAGCCAGGAGGCGCGCTCCTGCACGCTGGAGCACGGGGCGCCAGGAGGACGCCCTCTCCTCGGTGCCCGCTTTCCCCTCTCCTGTCTGCTGCGACCGCTCCTCAGCCATCTCCACCCTCGCCAGCTCCAGCTCCGAGAGACGCCACCCAGCCGCGGCGGGCGCTAGAAGCCGGGGGTCACGCACGGAAGAGGGGCGGTAGATCTGACCCAGCGCTCGGTAGGGGGCGTCCTGGGGCAGAGACTGAAACCGCAGGTGGTATTTAAAGGTGAGGGAGTCTCCTGCCCTGCAACCCGCAGTTCTCACTCGAGCCATCCCCGCCTTGCCCCACTCGGGCCAGCGCCTGGTGAGCTAGCCCATCTGTGGCATCCGCCGTCGTCTCCTCCTAGCACCTCCTCGCCGACCCCTCCCTCCCGGGACCTGCATCCCGCTCAGCCAATCAACGCCCGACTGCCAGTTCCCACGTGATCCCGGGCGGGCTAAGGACCTGCTGCTTCCCAAACGCCAGAGGGATGCGGGCAGCAGAGCGCGAGAGGCGGCTGCTAGGCTGCGGGGCGCTTTGACTCTCCCTCCACCCAGCCTCTTTAGGCTCCTCTCGTCTGCTCTCTGGACTTCGGTCTCCTCTTGCTGTCCTGGCTTGCCAGAGCCCTCTGCTTATGGCAGCAGCTTCCCGCGTCCCCGGCGCAGCTTTTCCGTGGACGACCCTCTCGCTCCCGGGGCTGAGCGGGGTCACTGGATGTTGCTGAAACTCTGGAGATCATGCGCGGGTTTGGCTACTGCTTCCCCGTCAGGTGCCACTGCCACCGCCGCCGCCTTTGCTGCCGCCGTCCGCGGGATGCTCAGTAGCCCGCTGCCTGACCCCCGCGATCTTGTGTTCTCCCGAAGCCTTTTGCTGCTGCAGAGTTGCGCGAACTAGTCATGGTGCTGTGGGAGTCCCCGCGGCAGTGCAGCAGCTGGACACTTTGTGAGGGCTTTTGCTGGCTGCTGCTGCTGCCGGTGATGCTGCTCATCGTAGCCCGGCCGGTGAAGCTCGCAGCTTTCCCTACCTCCTTAAGTGACTGCCAAACGCCCACCGGCTGGAACTGCTCTGGTAAGTCCGAAACCCCAGCCCTCGACCTCTTAGCCCCGCAGAGGAAACGCGCTGTTTCCAGCACAGACCAACCTACCCAAGTGCTTCTCCCCAGCTCCTCCGCTCCAACGCTCCCAAACCGTTGAGACCACCGACCTCTACCCAGAGAACTGTTCCAGGCCGCTAAGGAAAGGGGAGGGGGTCCTGAGGGGGCGGTGCACAGAAAGTGCAGGTAAAGGAACCTTGCACTTAAATTGGAGCTGCGGAGATTTTAAGAAATAGTAAACAAGGAGGTTTTGTGGATTCATTGAAAAGAGGACCAGTCCTTGAAGAAACACTAAATCAGAACCTTTTCTATCATTAAAGAAAGAAGTCTAGCTGAAACCAGAGAGAAATAACTTTAGGAGATAGAACTAGCGAGAAAGCAATAAATCAAACGGTGACTGCAGGGGAAACATTGATTACTAGCAAAAGTACCATGAGAGTTCACTTGTCTGGCATTCAAGACAGGGTCACACAAATTCTAAAGGAGCTTGGGTTTCCAAGACATTCAGTTTCTCTCTCTCAGCCCCTCTACCCCCCTCCCCCACTAGCATATACAGCGCCTTCTCGACTGGGCTGCAAAAGACGTTCTTTTTGCATCACCGAGATGCCTCCCTCTTGCCTCTCCTAGCTCCTAAATGGTCGAAGGAAGTTGAGACAAGAATCTTTCGTCCTTCTCCCAGGCTGGGGTGGGTATGACCAAGGCCCCACAGGCTCACCCATAGGCGGGCGGAGGGCGGAACCGACCCGAGTGGGCGCCGGCTCCTCCATTTCTGGGCAGGCTTCCTTGGAGTGCGTCAGGCGCTCTTCTTGCTTGCTTGGGTCCCTTCAGAGTCTGAATGCGAGAGCTTGGCAAGCTTGGTTCTGCTAAAGTCTCCTAATTAAATAGGAGCCGAGGATAGGAGTTGCTGCACTGTTCGAGTAGCTTCGCCTTTCAGCATGACAGCCCATAACTACCGGCGTGATTGTGATGTTTGGGGCATTTTAAACTCCATTAGCATGCCTGGATATTGTCCCCTAGGTCTGTTCTGTTCTAGTTTTAGCCAGTGTGTATGTAATTTTTCATCTCCTGTATATATAATTCTGCCGAAGTTGAATCTAGTTCTGAATAAAGTGGCTTTTAGGGATGTATGCGAGCTGAAGTGTATGTAACTTCGGAGAAGAGAGAATGACCAACTGTAACTCATAGGATAAAAGAATATGCCATGCTGGGTAGTGACTGATGTAGATTCCATGAAGAAAATTATTATACATCATGTGGCTTGTGCTTTTTAAAGACAAGTTGAAATTTGTAACCCTGTTAGATTTGGGTCAATATATTGCCTTTGTTCTGTTTGGGGGAATTTCTAAATTTGGCATTTTCATAAAGCTAAACATGTTTTCTTTAACTTACTCATGGCTCATGCATACATCTATGTTATTTTGGAAAGACTAAGTCCCACTTTGCAGGTACCTAATCACTTTTTAGGTGCTTTACCATAGGAATATTAAGTAACCTGCTAAGTCAATTATTTGAAATGTTAATAGATTCGTAACCCAACATGACCAGTTTGTTTCATCCTTAGCTACGGTACTGTTTTAGGAAATAACTAACAAATATGAAATTGGGGATGACAGTTAAGAAATTCATTATTACCAGATACCTAACAGGGATTTGCAGAAACTAAAGAAAATAAACTGGTTTTCCAGGCAGATTAGCAAGAACCTGTATCCCCTCTACCCTTGTTAACTTGGAGGTGATCAATCTTTATTTGAGTCAGACAGACCATCAGAAAAAACACTGTGCCTGTTTATCTTTATTATTGGAGCTTTGTTTCCTCTTTGTCTGGAGAAATTCCAAATAAAGGGTTGTTGCAGATCTTAAAGCAAAAGAATGATTAAAAACGGAGGAATAATGAAGGGACATTCTGAGACCATCACCAACTCTTTTCTAAAATGTGAAGTTTGAGGGTCATAAACTATAGTCTACTTAATGAGAAAAAATAATGAAACTACGAAGCAATGTTAAATATTCACTTACCACTGCCAGTACTAACCCAAACTAAAATAAAATAGCATCATCAAAAGAAAAAAAAAAAGAATATTCAAAGACAACTGACTAGAAAAGAATTGTGAAAGAGAAACTAGTATTAATCACTTAACTAGAATTTTTTTTAGGTTATCAGTAAAGAATGACCTTGTAGTACAGCTGTGGTTGTTGGAATTAAAATTTAGAGCAATTCTTTTAAAGCTTCAAGATATTTCTTTTGTTGTTGTTGTTCAAGTCTGTAATATTTAATGACTGGCATGTTCTCTTTAAATTTGAGGTTATGATGACAGAGAAAATGATCTCTTCCTCTGTGACACCAACACCTGTAAATTTGATGGTGAATGTTTAAGAATTGGAGACACTGTGACATGCGTCTGTCAGTTCAAGGTAAGAAATTTCATATTTGCATCTTCTAATTTACTAATGAGACTGCAAAGCAGAGATCTTCTTTTACAGCCCATCACTTGGCAATTTATAGCTATGCAAGCTAAGAGGAAAGCTGGCATCAAACAAAAGTACTGGCAAGAGAGCCAACTGATGTCAAAAAGACACAGCTTTTAGGAGCAATGTATGTGCCATAGTTATAAATGCCACTGGAGGTAGAAAGCTTCAGGTTGTCCTTTTGGTGTATCAACAGAAAAGTAGGTTTCTGTGTCCCTTCTAACATGCATACTATAAGTCAACATAATAGCCAAAATTGTTGTTGGAGAAGTGTGGATTTATACTTTTGTTTTGTTGATTGAGGCTATCTTCTTTGGATCATATTGCTCTGTTTTAATGGTATTGGGTTTTATTATTTTGGCAATCTAGTTGAGTTTTTAAATGAACTCCTTATCAATGTGACTTCAAAACTACTGTGCTAGATTGGAAATCATGACACTTATTAGTACTTGTCAACTTTTCATGGATACCACATTCAATTACAATTCCTAGGAATCCAAAAGAATGCAAATAGACAAAAGTCACTTCATAAACCTTAGGAAAATGTGCTTTGCCTAATGTTGAAAACATAAATAAAAATTAAAAGAGAGATTGCCCAGTGATATTATCAAAACTGGATTATTAGTATTTTTTTAAAGATAGAGCTCAATCTCATTATTATAGTCATGATCTAACAAATGCTTTCTACCATGTGAATGTTAAAAGTTTTCTCTTTCAATACATTTTTTATAATTTAAGTATTATAGATGCTTACTGATATCTTAAAGTGTTACTAAATTACTTTTTAAAATACACCTGAAATCTAAGGTAAGTTTCAAACAAAAAATATTCCCATTAAGGAAACTATACTGGGGGTAGGGAAAACTTTTCCAAGGTTGTAAGCAAATTATGAAAAAAAAATCAGAAAGGATATAAAACAAATCAAATATTAGAATTCAAATTCAAGTCTAAAATTTGTTATAGTTCAGTGGTCACTCACTATCCACTCGGTATCCGTAAGTCACTCAGTATCCACCACCACAAGTACCAAAATCCAAGGATGCTCAAGTCCCTTATATAAAAGTATGTAGAATTTATATATAACCTATGCACATCCTCATGTACACTTTGTCATCTCTAGATTATTTATTATATAGTGTATAGGCAATGTAAACATTGTAAATACAAAGTAAATACAAATTAGTTGCTGGTAAGTGGCATATTCAAGTTTTGCTGTTTAGAACTCTCTGGAATCTTTTTCTCAAATATTTTCACTCTGAAGTTGGTTGAATCTGTGGATGTAGAAGCCTCAGATTTGGAGGGCCAACTATATGTAATATTTAGAATTGTTGATGAAAAATAAATATTTTAGATTAATGTCACCTCCCAGTGATAGAGAGAAGGGAATTCACATTTAAATATGGTTTGAATGGCTTATAAATGAGCTAAAAACTTCTTGGACATTATCTTTTTCTTTCTAAGAAAATTAATAAACAGCTGATACTTATACAGTGCACCACTACCCAGTAGGTACGCATTGCTGTGCCCATACTATAGTCTTTAAACCATACTAGAGTATTGGAAACATTCATGCATATTTAATATTCATGCAATACCAATTTCTAAGGTCTCCAGCCATACTGAACAATTTAATTATGTTCTCTCAGTGAACTACTTGAGAGAGATGGAGCATAAGAACCCTGCAAGTCATACTTTCTCCAAGTGTTAACTGAGGGGAAAATAAGTTGGATAAGTTATTCATTAAAAGCTCACAGGATTTTATAAATTTTTTTCTTTTTAGTTTGTAATTCCCAGAAATATATCTTATTTTTGTAACCAAGGGTAGACATAAGATGTGAACCCATGAATGATATAAAATGAACCAAGAAGAATGTTCCTCAAATGGAAAGCCATAAGTAGAATAAGATTTCACGAAGAGGCAAAAAAAAAAAAAAAAAGAGTTCATAAAATTAAAAATGGATGCATGCTACTAAAAGAAAATATATAATTTTCTTTTTAAAGAAATTGGATTCAGTTTTCAGGTTGCACAAAGGGTTTTAGTAAAACTTTTATCAACAAAGATACTTATGTTTTTTATGCATTTGATTAGCCAGTTACATTTGTCATTAATTTAGATAACCATTAAGTGGGTTAGACTACAGGGGACAGGGCTAGGGGAGTGAATGCAAGTTTGAATAAGAAACTAAAATGTAAATTTTCTTTTCCTAATGCCGGTAGCATTTTAAATTTACTACTAGATTACTGCTGCTATTAGTTTGTGCTTTGCAATAGTTGTCAGTCTGTCAGGTGAAAATAAACATTTCCTTAGTGGAAAATTTAGACTCTGCACGTACCAGGAATATAGAGTGGCTGAATTAAGTTCAAGATCAAAGAAAAATGTACAAGTTGTGCAAAGAAAAATAGATTTGATATTTTAAGCTAGGAGTATCTTGACTCAGTATTTCCAATACTTTCAAATTAATTTGAGAATTTTTTTCTGTTTTGCTCAGTCTGATGAAAAGGCAGATGTCCTGAAAAATCCATTTTCCTATATACTGTTCTAGATCAGCTTAAGTCATCTACTCTATTTCTCCCGATTTCAGATACAAGTCCAAATTCTTCTATTCAAAGTGGGGTGCGAACTGTGGTTTCTGGCTGAGAGATAAACTTAAAAGAGTATTGGGTATATGTGTGTGTAATCGATGTTTTCCAGTTTGAATTACTATTGGAACGTTAAGGTGAACAAATATTTATCTTTACCTCTCTTAGATGATTTGTAATAATCATATTCTACCATCCAAACATGTTATCTCATTTATTTCTCATATCTGAGTGAGGTAATTATTTTTTCCTCCTTTTACAGATGAGGAGATTAAGGCTCATAAATATAAATAACTTACAACTAAGTGGTGATCCTACAGCAAGAATCTAGGTCCTTTGACACCAAATCTAATTTTTTTCTTGGACATTATATTGTGGTTGTTTAGTCACTGTGCATGAGATTTTCCAGGCAACAATCCTGGAGTGGGTTGCCATTTACTTCTCCAGGGGATCTTCCTGACCCAGGGACAGAACCTTTGTCTCCTGCATTGGCAGGCATTGGCAGGCATATTCTTTAGTGCTGAGCCATTAAGGAAGCCCATATACAAATAAAAACATTAATAAGAACAACAAAAGTGCCAATTTATTATATACAACTTGATATAAAAAATAGTACAACTAATTCTTAGATGATGATATGAGTTCCATAAATAGCCTGCAGTCTCATGCATCTAACCTTGCTTTCTGCATACCAAATGGTATCCTAGTCATTCTGGTAAATAACCATGGTACGAAAATTTAGAGACAGTGGATGGACAAATGGCTGGCTAGCTGGCTGGCTGGCTGGCTGAATGGATAAAAGAAAGAAGAGAGGAAGTAAAGTCACAGATGCATCTATTCATAGATACCACTCATCATATCAATTAATATGTATGATCAATGATCACTTTATAATTTAAAAATATGGTGAAGCCTTATGTTTTACAAATATCATTTAATTTGATTGTTTTCATTTAGTAAGCTATGCCCTAGATCTGCAATAGTTCCAGTAACTAGAATTGTAGAACAAATTGCCCAGAACTTAGTGGCTCAAAACAATGAACATTTATTTTGCTCATCAATCTGCAGTTGGACAGGGCTTAATGAAGGCATCTTACCTCTGCTCCTCTTGGCATTGGTGAGCTGGGGAGGGAACTCAAAGGCTTGGTTCTCTCAGGACTCACTCATATATTGGACTGTCAACTGGGGACTTCGTTCCTTCTCCATGTAGATCTCTCTGTTTGGACTAGTTTGGCCTTCCTCATAGCACAGTGACTGGGTTTAAAGGGCAAGCGAGCATCCAGAGAGTGAGAAAGAGCCAAGTAGAGGCTACATCCTTTAATGACCTAGCCTCAGAAGTCATATGAGTCACTTTTACCATAGTCACAGGCCTGTCCACTTGTTTAAAATCATAAAAAAATTCCACATGAAAAAATGTAGTCACAGAGAAGTAAAAGTTACCTATGGAATGATCAAAGGATTGGGACATATGCAGGTTTTTTTATCTCTTGCTTTTTTGGAAGAGAAACATGCCATATCCTAAACCATTATTCCTAAGCCTTTGACAAGTGGGAATATAACAGAATTCACTTAACATCTGTGGAGTGCCTTCTACATGCCAGACTAGGGAAGGTGCTGACAATATATAAAATATAAGTTGTGCATAGCTCCTAAATGCTGAAATCTCAGTTAAAAGAAATTCTTATTAATCAAACAAGCAATAGATCATATGAAAAACTTCTCACATGAATTTTTCTTCATTTGTAGCAAAACAAATTCCATATATTCTAGAGCATCAAGTCATTGAATTCACTGGTGTAACATGTTGCTGCTTTCTTAAGCAATGTGGAAATTTTGGAACAAAATCATTCACTGAAAAACACAAAGTTGGAAAATAAACTTAAGATTTTTAAAACATCTGAAGGAAAGCAGAATCACTTTTCCCCTGAGAGGAAGTTTGGACAACACATACATTTATGAGCTTAACCATCTGCGCTTGAGTCTTGTTTTTCTCTCCTACCAGCCAACAATGTGGCCTTTAGCAAGTCACCTAACATCTGAATCTGTCCCTTCCTCTGAAACTGAGAAATATTCATGGTTACCACTGAAAAAAATATTTTTAAAATTAGGCATATTTTAATGTAGTAGTAAGCTCATTTTTATACTTAGGGTTAGCCTGTTTTCCTTTATTTTTCCAATTTTAGGCATGCATGCCTTGGTGTCCATGTTAGATGGTAAGTCTGCTAGTTAAAGTATATATCATGAAAGACAAATAATTTACATTTCTTTTTATAAATGAATATTCCAAAGCATTTTGAAACATGACTCAGTTAATCCTCCCAAATGCCCCAGTTAACCATTTCAAATGGGGGAACCAAGCTATAAACTTGTTAAATATTTTATTGCTGAGTGATATACACAAGGTCCTACACTCAGAAATGGGAGAATATGGGACGAGACTTCCACTTCTAAGCCTTAGTGATTTAGAGTATACTTCCTCCGTGTGTTATTCATTTTAATGAGTGCAAGTCATGGTACTAAGGGCCAAAAACAGCGTGCTGATAATCTACAGTTAAGCTCTTTTCAACTCCATACAAATCTCCCTTTTGGCTTGTGCATGGAACTTGGCAGCTCTGTTTTTAGCACTGTTCACATTTGGCTTACTCCATCCCTCAGAAGTGGCATATGAGCACTTTATCAGTTTATTTCGTATTTTAAGATGCATATCAGCATTGTGTACTAGCACTTGACAGAGATAATAAATACTTCCTACCCCTCACTCCCCATCTACTGACTATATCTGAATAATCTACAGAAGTAGATGAAAAGGATAAATAGAGAAATTCTAGGGATTACAAAGAAGAAAATGCGGATCCAGATCATCTACACACAAAATATTGTAACCAGGGTTGGAGATGAAGATTAAAAGGTAACCCAGAACAAAAATGCTAGGACACAGGCATGAGGAGCTAACTAGCCCAGCCATTTGCAGTAATTATGAGTCTCATCTGCCTACTGAAAGGGTCAGCAAGTCTACTGACTATGTTACCAGCTGTTCACTTTTTCTGGTCTGTCTTCCATGTTCTCAGTAGTCTTAGTGGGTCCTCGTAGAGCCTCCCTACATTGTCCTGATCCTGAACACAGCCCATTTATCAAACACTGGTCCATCCACCTGCCTTCCTGGCCACAGTTCTGACATCAGCACCACACACATGTATTTGATATCTCTTCAGTACTGTTTATTGGAAAACTTAACTCTTTACTGACATTTTTTAATTTCCTTTTTTTCCAGTAGTGATAAAAATGTTCAGTTTTATGGTGGGTCAATTTTTAGGTATATGTATATTTGGAAAGTGAGTTGCCTATTGAATTAAAGATCCTCATGAGTGAAAAGTTCCTATCAAAATGTTTTCAAATATAATAATGTAGATAGCCTGAGTCCATGAGCCATATAATGTAACTATGGAAAGGAATAGAAACTTCCAGAATAACTAGACCAGAAACTAGAAATAAATATTTTAAAAATATGTCATATTTAAAATACTTCAATCTAATCATATATAAATAGTTTCTAAATAAATATAATTTGGTGTCTAAATTACCTTGTTAGCAGTTATGGTGATTATGAGTGTCATACAATTTGAATTTACTATTGGGAGAATACTACGTAACTATTAGTGAAAAATTATATTTAAGTTTTTCAATAACAGATGCAAAGTCAGATTCAAAAAATTTTCATTTCAGAGAACATTGTGTTATATCATTTAAAAAATGATTCAAATTTATTATTACATAAAGGCAAAGGGTAAGAGCTAAACGGTTGATTGGGAAAGGAAGTACAGATATAGTAAGAAAATAGAATGAGAAAATGAACCTTAGGTTTATCATCAGATTATAACTGTGTTTAAAATTTGCTCTTTTGTGTAAAAATCCTTGAGTTGAATTTAACTTTTGAGAGATTTTTAGAAATATTATTATAAAGATTAAAACCCTAGCCATTTTGCTAAATCATTGGTTTACTTTATATGTTATGAATTAGCAGATCAAAAATCCAAGTATTTTAATAAGAAGTAGAAAACAGAAAAGCATTTTCACATGTGTGTATATGCATGATTTGCCTTACTGTACTTAATTTCTGGCATGGGTGAGTATTTATAAATAATTGTCTTTATCATTACATTTGTTATAATTAAACAATGTAGCCCATCAGTAGTAGTAATCATGAGATAATCGTATCACTGGTATAATTAGCAGGTATAGAACATAGCCAAGTATCTCTAAGGCCTTACAGTGTGATTATGATGTAATGAGTATACCCTGTAGGTTGCCTGATTTCCATTATAAAATGTGTACGTTTTTGGAAGGAAGTTGTTTTAAAATGAACTTTTTGTTTTATGAAATATACATTAATACTCATACTTTTGAATAGTCAATCAAGTTAACATATGGTTCAGTAGTTGACTTTTTTTCTGTATTACATAGTCTGTTGTTTCTTTCTACACTGTATCTCTGTCAATATCCAATGATATAAAGATATATGAAACTTTAATTAGGAATTCAGATGTCTTATCCAAATATTTAAGAATTTGTAAAGATTCAAATTCAACAGAGGAACAACATACTAAAGAGTAACTGAGTTCTTTGGCATTTCAGCTATATACTTCTGCTCCAAAAACAGATAGACACTATTTTTGAATAGCTAGAATGTCATAACATGTTCTCATTTTTCTACCAAGCCAGATGGGCCATATATCAAAAAAGTAAATAATATTGATGCTTTTGTTGTTATATCTTTTTATTATTTCTTGTCCTATCACTTTCTTAGATTTTCCTGATTTAGAAGCTGATTTTCCCCTATCTGAATCAGTGATGACCAGTTGGCTTACTGGACATTGCTTTTGTATATCTTTGAATGATATTCTTACAAGGTCAAAGACTTGCTGGATACAATGGGGATCACTGAAAATGAAGACAAGTGCTTTCTTTTGTAAATGATGGTTTCTGTTCAAGATGTCAGAGGCATGTAAACCCCAGTACTAACCACAGGCTTACATCTGTGTCCTCCCCAGTGCAACAGTGACTATGTGCCTGTGTGTGGTTCCAATGGGGAGAGCTATCAGAATGAGTGTTATCTGCGGCAGGCTGCATGCAAACAGCAGAGTGAGATACTGGTGGTGTCTGAAGGATCCTGTGCCACAGGTATGTATGTGATCCTGATGACTCCTGAAAACCTTTGGAATGGATTCTGAATCCAAAAACCATGTCTTGCTTTTCCTGTTATGTCCTGTTTATTATTATCCAGATAAATAATTCAGACTATATATTGGCTAGACAAGCCTCTTATATTTTTGTATCAAGCAAGCATTATTCCTATTCTATGTCTCTTTACATTTCAAGTTATTTCTGGAAGAAAGATAAATCTACCATAAGGATGTTGGTAGATTTTAATACAGATACTATTTAATGAAGTACAGACATTGAATAACAATTAGAAATCTAGATTGACTGCTCAGTTGCCAAATGTATAGAAAGTAATCTATGCAGGAATAAATTTTGTTTGTTTGATCGTTTATAACAATAGGATTGTTTGCCGGAGGACAGGCAGTTTGCAGATTTGGATTTGAAGGTTAAGATGTGCCTAATCTTAGCAGCTCTACAAAATGCTCTTCTTAACACTGAGCAGATTACATTGAAGAATATATTGGGGATGAACATGACTTCTAAAGACATCTGTCCTTTCTAGAACCACTAGTGAGCCTGGGATCCCACACAACTTTTTAGTCATACTGTACCAAGAATGCTCCAAAGAAAGTAAGGACGAAGAGCACCTTCTTGTGCTCTTTAGTTTTTCAGGTTTTCCTTCTGCGTACAATGGTTATTAGAGCTGAATAGTATTACAGGAAGAGAGAAAAAACAAGAAAAATAAAGCCCAACTTGATAAACCAGTGCTATAAAATGAAGCTGCATTTTCAGGTTAGGCTTGACATTAAAATCACATATATTAAAGAAACTTTAGTATCCTTTGAAATTTATTCCTAATGGCAAATAAGCATCTTTCTGTGAGTCATAATTTCAAAGGAATTTGACGATACAAGCATATTTAAGAAAAATAATAATTATATATTGTTATTATCATTAAAATGATATATCCTTTTTTCTTCAAAAAAGGAAATATAGAATAATGTCAAGAAAGGTCTATTTTATTGAAAAGTCCCTCTTAGATAACACTATGGAATTATATTAAAGATCATGTGTATGGTAGCTGGAGCAGAGTGGTAAATGAGCAAAGAAACAGTCTCATATTCTTTAAAAAAGATTATCTTAGGCCTATTGATTGTTAGTAGTTGATAATACTGTTCCAGTTTGCACTGGTAACTACCAAAGTTTCTAAGAATTAGCAGAAAAGAAAGGTATCTTTCCTTGTGAACAATGACGTAGACTCTTCGGTTCTGGTTTTTAAGTAGTTTTTTCTCCTATTTGATTCTTTGTCTGACAATGTGATGTCCTTCCTGCAAGGGTGATTGAGAGGCAAGTTGGATTGGTGCACCATTTTCTTGTTTACTGGAGCTAATAGATCATTGCCACTTGGACCATCTTTCTCAGTAGGAAAAGAGGAGGGCCACCATGCTACTCCGTACTATAGTAAGCATGGGGAAAAAAGAAAGACAGGACCAAACTAATTATAAAAAATCAATCCGTCATAGCTATTGAAAAATGACACTTTAGGACAAATGGAATAGGAAAAAAAGGAACCTCTTAGTCTCAGAACCAGAAATATGTAGGCAAATACTAGAGTACTAAGGAACGGATTTACTCATTCAAAATCATATAGGATATCTGTCTGTCTCTGACGATAGGCAATGAAGATCAGTGGACAGTCATAATAAGCAGTCATGGAGTTATAGTTTGGTTAACAATGTTGGGTAGCAAAATCTCTTGCTTACTTGCCAACCTCCAAGTTTTTGTCAGCACATGCAATCACGTTCTTGTGATTCATTCAGTTATTCAGTTCTAGTCCGTAATTTATTGGTTATACTGTGAAAATACTTAACCAAGTATTTAATCACAATTGAGTAACCCATCCTTAGTTTATTCACAGACTTAAATTTCTACAGGATTTATTTAGTAAGTCGGTCTTGCTGAATGCATCTTCCATTGATGTGTAAATCTAAAAGAGTTTTGATCTGAATAATGACGGAGGGACCAAAGTAATTTTGGTTAACCAGGTCTGACTAAATAAACTGGAGTTCTGACTTTTGATCTAAAAGAGATTCTTATTTTCTTCATAGATTTTGCAGTTTTTAATGCTGTTTGACATTGAATGGAGATGGCAAGTTGTGGTTTCTAAGAATAAAAGGCAGTAGTAGATTTATATTGATACTAAAATATAAAAATATAAACATAAAACTTATATTAAAAATAACTTTATTACATTATGTTGAATTTAAAAATCATTTATCTGGAAAATGATTTCCTATTGAGCAGTCTGCTCAATACCCTCACTATCAGTTTCTCTTTTTTGCCTTATAAGAAATGTTTTGACCAAGAGTCTAGATTGAGGTCCAATAACATGGCTTCTTTTCTTAGGTTTCTCTTTCACTAATAAGGCTTTAGTAGGCTACTTGTCTCTGATTTGCCAAGATGAATCATTTTATAGCAAAGAACTATTAAAGCTTCCCATCAGGATTTTATAATGATGCCTTGACTTGTTGTTATTATTTACTTGCTGAGTCCTGTCTGATTCTTTGTGACCCCATGGACTGCAGCATTCCAGGCTTCGCTCTCCTTCACTATCTCCCAGAAGATGCTCAGACTCAGTGTCCATTGAGTCAGTGATACCAGGGAACCATCTCATCCTCTGTCAATCCCCTTCTCTTCTTTGCCCTAAATCTTTTCAGCATTAGAGTCTTTTCCAATGAGTCAGCCCTTCACATCAGGTGGCCAAAGTATTGGAGCTTGAGCTTTAACATCAGTCTTTCCAATGAATATTCAGGACTGATTTCCTTAGGATTGACTGGTTGGATCTTCTTGCTATCCACGTGACTCTCAAGAATCCTCTCCAGCATTACAGTTTGAAAGCATCAATTCTTTGGCACTCAGCTTGCTTTATGGTCCAACTCGCACATCTGTAAATGACTACTGGAAAAATCATCACTTTGACTATATGAACTTTTATTGGCAGAGTGATGTTTCTGCTTTTTAATACACTGTCTAGGTTTGTCATAGCTTTTCTTCCAAGGAGCAAGCATCTTTTAATTTTGTGGATGCATTCATCATATGCAGTAAATTTGGAGCCCAAGAAGATAAAGTCTGTCACTGTTTCCATTGTTTCCCCATCTATTTGTCATGAAGTGATAGGACGGGGTGCCATGATCTTAGTTTTTTTTTTTTTAAATGATGAGTTTTAAGCCAGCTTTTTCACTCTCCTCTTATACTTTCATGAAGAGGCTCTTTAGTTCCTCTTCACTTTCTGCCATTAGAGTGGTATCATCTATTTATCTGAGGTTATTGGTATTTCTCCTGGCAATCTTGGTTCCAGCTTGTGAGTCATCTAACCTGGCATTTCACATAATACACTTTGCAAACTGACAATATACAGCTTTGACATACCCCTTTCCCAGTTTGGAACCAGTTTATTGTTCCATGTCCAGTTTTAGCTGTTGCTTTTTGACCTGCGTACAGGTTTCACAGGAGGCAAGTAAGTGGTCTCGTATTCCCATCTCTTGAAGAATATTTCAGTTTGTTGTGATCCACATAGTCAAAGGCTTTAGTGTAGTCTGTGAAGCAGAAGTAGATGTTTTTTCTGGAATCCCCTTGCTTTTTCTATGATCCAGCAGATGTTGGCAATTTGACCTCTGGTTCCTCTGCCTTTTCTAAAACCAGCTTGAACATCTGAAGTTCTTGGTTCACGTACTGTTGGAGCCTAACTTGAAGGATTTTGAGCATTACTTTGCTAGCCTGTGAAATGAATGCAATTGTATGATAGTTTGAGCATTATTTAGAATTGCCTTTCTTTGGGGTTAGATTGAAAACTGACCTGTTCCAGTCCTCTAGCCATTGCTGAGTTTTGCAAATTTACTGACATATTGAATGCAGCACTCTAACAGCATCATCTTTTAGGATTTGAAATAGCTCAGCTGGAATTCCATCACCTTCACTAGCTTTGTTTGTAGTAAAGTTTCCTAAGGCCCACTTGACTTCACTTAAGGCCATGACTTAAGTGACCATTTTTTTTTGTCTATTCCTCTGTCTTCACTAGCTACTTAATTTGGCTCAAATCAAACACAAATGTTCTTAAGGATCATGCCCTTTGAATTTTTAGAAACATAGATAGGTAATACAAGCCAAAATACTACTGCCATTTTTCTTGATTTTCTCCAGCTATATGTATTTAATGGAAAACATATAGATGAATAGGTAAGATGTTCACTCAAAATTTTAATTAGTATGTTCCAGACACAGTGATAACCATTTAAAATGTGCCATTGTGCAGTTATCCTCACAATAGTCCAGTAGGATAGACATTACCCATTGATTAGAGGACCAATAAGCTTAGAATGGTTGAATAATATTCCTAATGTTATCCAATTAGTATGTTTGGAGTTTGGAATCCATAAGCTTTTATGCATTTCCTCTTAGGTGTATTATATAAATGTAGGGAGCTGAGTAAGACATGGTTCTTGATTTAAAGATGTTTACACTCTTAGTGGAAAGGAATAAGAAGCTATATACATGCAACTAAAACAAAGGTAGAATGTATAAATGCTACAATAATACAACCTGTTATTAACTTCCGATGATTTTATAAGTAATTTTATAAGTTAGGCTTTCAAATTAATTCAAATAAAGTCAGTTAAAATTCTAGCTGTGAAAAGATACAAAAAGTAGACTTTACCAACTTTAACCATTCAAGCACTGTTCCGTCCAAAAGTGATTGCTCTGTGACATAGGACTCAGTTCAGTTGACAGGACTATTTTCCTGCTGTTGAGATGAATGCATCAGCCTTTTTCCCTCTGTTCTCTTAAACCAGTCAAATTGAATAATTAGAATCCTTATTTGAGTCTACATTTACCAAGAGTGGTTTTAATTATGAAATTTTTTTTACCAATTAACTTGCCTTTAAGGGAAGGATAGCCTGACCCAAAGACTTTCTCCTTAGTCATGTAAGCAGTTAATGACGTGAGGCTTTGATTTAATAAAATGTTAAATCTTACGAATATGTTAGTCTGGATATCCACCAAGGCTGACAATTCAAAGCAGCTGCTCCTTCATGACAGTGCTAATGTCTAACATAATGACAAGGAGAATTATTAGCAAGGCATTCATTCTTCCTGTGTCAGTCTTCTATAGATTTTCATACATCATGCCTCTTTCTATGAGTGCTTTTCAATAAAGTGCCATCGAGGCAAACAAGTAGTATTTTATTTTAATTGGTCTAAAACAACAAACACAAATTCATAGACATGGCATTTGATATGGCTCTTGAATTCTGGCTGAGAATTCAATGTAAAATGAAGGCCAGTCAGACAAAGAATACCAGTATTAATATACCAATATTAGTCTTATTTCCCATTATTAACATTAAAAATACATAGCCAAATGTATTTAGAATGGAAGGAAGTGGGGGGAGGCAGAAGGAAGGTGATGTCTCCACTTAACAGGTAGAAGCAAATGGAGACTCAATGGTTTTGACTCCAACTAACCAGTCCATCCTAAAGGAGATCAGTCCTGGGTGTTCATTGGAAGGACTGATGCTGAAGCTGAAACTCCAAAACTTTGGCCACCTCATGTGAAGAGTTGACTCACTGGAAAAAACTCTGATGCTTGGAGGGATTGGGGGCAGGAGGAGAAGGGGGCGACAGAGGATGAGATGGCTGGATGGTATCACAGACTCAATGGACATGAGTCTGAGTGAACTCCAGGAGTTGGTGATGGACAGGGAGGCTTGGCGTGCTGCGATTCGCAAAGAGTCAGACACAACTGAGTGACTGAACTGAACTGAACTGAAGAAACTGAGTGTTTCTGGGAAATGAGTTGTCAGAAATTGACAACTTTCCCAAGTTGTAGTTATGTGAGAGGGAGGGGAAAGGACTGGAGGAAAAGGAAGGCAGAGAGAGGTTATTGTCTTCTCTGCCAACATCACCTAGGGTATAGCCAATTTTAATCACAAACGCAAACCTGAAGCTCACCCTTTTGAATTTCAAAAACAGTAGATGCTGTTTATACAGATAGACTCTTCCAGAGTTGTGGTATTTGGAAACATATTAGCTCTTATATAAAAAGATATTCATCTTTAAACTGTTTTTTCCTTTGTAATGCAATGTACAAGAATATAAGCCTTAACTATGAGTATTCGCCACAAGTCTTAGACTACTTAATTTCTAAATCTCACTGATTGTTATAAGCATCTTGTTTTTAATTTTTTTGTTAATGGCACCATATTCATCTTGACTAAAATAAAAATGAAAATTTTTACATAGTCAAGTTTGAAAATTAATTCCAAAGCTGGATAATACATTGTTCATGAAATTTAAGATGCAAATAATAGAGAATTTATTTTATAAGCTATATTATAGATATTAAATTACATTGATATGAATGTTTTTCAAATTAAATATTAGTGATTTTTCAATTATATTAATATATAATGGAGAAAGTATTTATTTTAAATTTATTTTGGATTTAATTTAAAAGTTCATAAATATTCTTTGAATATGTTTTTTAAGCTAAAACAAATTACTTCCTTTTTTCCTCCCAGATGCAGGATCAGGATCTGGAGATGGAGGTAGGAGTTGCCTTTTTATATATTGAAAGATTAATATGTGGATGTTACTCGTGGATATTTACTTATGTATTTGTCATTACATATATCTAAGACAAATTCACATTTTGCATTTTAGGAAAGGGAAAACTAAAAATCATTCCTTATTAAATAAATGTATATACCATATAAATTATTTGATATATTTATGAATCATACTTAAGAACTTTTTCCATCTAATATTCCTATTCATTTATATATTTGTGTTTGAATTAACTTTGAGATAAACCTGCATAACAGAACTTCAGAATAAGCCTCCAAGCATATTTGGCAGGACAGAAAACTCATAGAAAATCATTTAAATATTGTTTTTCTAAAAATACATAATTACAAAATATTGATACTAATATATACATAGCTATTATGTAAACAGGAACATAATGATCAAATTAATAGTTTGAAACTGAAGGAGCTTTAGTTCATTAAAGAAAAATAAAAAAGATAAATTTAAGCCAGTGAAAATAAGATAGTGTCTTTACTTCTTTGATTAAATTAATCTATAGTTATTTTTACTAACACAAGATATATGTTTTCATGATTTAGTTGTGTGTTTAAAGAAGTATATAAGAGATAGGCAGAAACTTTCAAAAATTTATATGATATACTTACTGCCAAATAAGATTTTACTTATGGATTGAACCTTCATTGTAAATTTCCCAAAATGCTTTTCTAGTTGAAATTCAAACAAAATGCTATCTTTATTTACAACAAGAAAAAATAGAAACAACTAAATATAATTTCAACAAGAATACTGAAAAGAGAATGAATAAAAACATAAACATTCTCTCAGAACCTTGCTTAAGTTATATAAAATGATTAAATGCATGTTTCTATTAAACTTTAGTTTTTAATGAAGAATTTGATAAAAGATGAGGACAGAAGGTGTTGGAGTCAGAAAGTCAAATTCTACTGCTTACCTTATCTGGTTTGGGCAACAAGTTAGAGATTTATCAAGTCAAAGGCTTAACTAGTTCAAATAAGCAACACCCAGAGAATAAAATTAGAGCAGCATATTGGAGCACAGTTTTTTTTCATAAAGACTGAAATTGAATAGGAGTCACAGTTCAGTACCATGAGACTATAAATTTATTTCCATATCACATGACATTAGACAGTCATTTGATGTTAAGATAATCTTACTGTTTCTAAGAAATTATTTTTTCCTCTGGCTAATGAATATAATATTCCTAAGAAAGCTTCCCTGCAAGTTTTGGAAAGATCAGCTTCTAAGATCAAGCAAACTTTAAAGAGAAAAAGGAAAAAGGTTTTTTGAGTAGATATTTCACTATCAGAATACTAAGAAATCCATCAGTTTGTTAAAATGTCAATTTTGGAAAGGAGCAGTTCTATGAAAAATTTCCTGGCTATTTAGTTTTACATGTAGACTACTTAATTTGAAAGATATTGTATTGTTTCAACTGTTCCACTCTTCACACATCTTATTAATTTTTTGGCATCTTTAAAAACAAAACACAGAATTATCTTCATTGCTTCTTTTGTTAAAGCACCATGGTATACCTTTTTCTAGTTGAGTCTTTTCCTCATGTCATACATCATCATTTTTTCAATAATAAGGTGTAGTGGGTGTATCAGATAACTAGTTGCCAGATTTTCCTTCATTGTATTTAACACATGCAATTGACAGTAAAGTCAACCTCACTCTTCCTTGTTGAATGCTAGACTGAAATATTAGGTTCATTATTTTTTCCTGTGATCTGTATAAGGTGATTTTTTTAAAGGAATTCACTTTAATTTCATAAAGAAGACATTTATAACTTAAATTTCATATATTTGTTGCAGACTATATTCCTTTGTTTTTTTCTCCTTTTAAAAAATTTCTCTTCCTTTTAATTATATGTGCTTTATATTAACTTGGAGGAAAAATAAACAAAACAACTTCTTAAGAGATAATTGCTTTAGGAAGAAAATAATTTAATTCTGAGCTGTATTCTTTATAAAGAGTTGTTTTTCTGAAAGTTGTGGTAAATGAGTATTTACTCCTAGCTGTTTCTTTTATTTTTAGTCAGAGACTCAATAATTTTTGTTTTGTTTTGTTTTTGCTGAATTTATTTTTTCTAGTCCATGTGTTCTTTGCTCTGAAATACTAATGGTTTTAATTTTCCATATTTTTTTAACTTTAGTACAAAATGATAGAAAGCTTAATAACAAGAACCTAAAAGCATAGTTTAGAGTGACCTGCACAATTCTAGTTCACATATCGATTGGATTATATGGAAAATATATTTGATTTGCTACCTCTGCTATATAAAGGATAGACTTGCTCCGTATTCTGACCGAGTTCCTGTTACCAAGATATCTAGAAGAGCCAGTTCCCTTTGAATTAACCAGAAGTGATTGAATTACCTATTATTGTTTGGTTAATCCAACAGTCCTAGTTAGTGATTGTCCTAACTAGTCTCTATAGGATATATTCTCAATAACGTGTATTTGGTTAATAATCAAGGCATCTTTGCAAGCACTTTGGATAGTTAATGGTTATTTTTCTAATTTCTTTTAACAAAAGTTAATATACTTCCCAAATGTAGTGCATTGATCTGAATAGTGAAGTGAACAATTTTATTTGGAAAACACATATGTGTGACTATCATAAATGATATGGATAAATCAAATCCAAATCCAAAAACTTTATAAATACATAAGGTTTTACTTTTTTAGATTGTCCTACATTCTTAAGTGAAAAGTGAAGTCACTCAGTCATGTCTGACTCTTTGCGACCCCGTGGACTGTAGCCCACAAGGCTCCACCGTCCATGGGATTCTCCAGGCAAGAATACTGGAGTGGGTTGCCACATCCTTCTCCAGGGGATCTTCCCAACCCAGGGATTGAACCCAGGTCTCCCTCATTGCAGGCAGACGCTTTAACCTCTGAGCCACCAGGAAGGCCCCTGTCCTACATTCTTAAACAAATAAATATTAGCATTGAATATTAGACCTGATTTTTAAAATTAAGTTTAACTTCTTTGCACAAGGGTGTATCTATCATTTATTGCACTTGAGGAAACATTTTTACAGTATAAAAGGGATCTAAATGTTTCATAAAATTTATGCTAACTTGTTTTTGTATGTTTTATAGAAGGTTTAACTATCTTTATTAATCTATTTTTTTATTAAGAGAACATTAATATAAAGAATTTGAGTGAAAGACCAGTTGTTTATGGAATTACTCTGTTTTCAAGCAAAAATGTTTAGTTGAAAAGGTATCTTCATCAACCTTTTGGATAGACTCATACTTAAAAAAAATAATTCAGGTTAAACTATAATTAGCTATATATGTATCTGATAGAAAGGTAATATGTACTAGAGTGTGGACAAAATTCCAAAGAATTTCAAAAAGTAGTAAAAAGAAAGGGGTTGGTGTTTCAAGTACTTATATATATGGAGATAGTGTTGTAAATAAGAAAACTGGTGTGTGTAGGAGGGATAATAACATCTTCTCCACCCACAGACTTCCTTAAGCACCAAACACTGCAGTGTGAAAGAATCTAGGGCTGTGTGGGTGGTTAAGGGATAATTTTTAACACCTGCTTTTATTTCACAATCTTTCAGTCATATTATAAGATAAGACCATGAATATTTTCCATTAAGCTTAACATATATTTCTGGATTAACTAGACTTCTGACAGATTCCTAAAAACAAAAACAAGCCCTGTAAAATAAAAATTATATTTTAACTATTAAAAGAATAATAAACCTATTATACTGCTAAAAGTATGGAAGAATTCATGATTAAATTTTAATAACATCTTATGGGAAGTTGTATGATAATGTCTATAGAAACAAAATGTCTCTAAGATATACAACATAGATGCAATGGGTATATTTTTAATTCATGAGATAAAATGAAGCCCTGGGGCTTCATACAACTTATACAATTATATACTTTTAAGAGAATTCTTTAATAATTTAATCAAGAGATTAATGTCAGATATGTACAGCAACATACCAAATTAAATTTATATGCATTAGTTGTATAAAGTCTGATTTTTGTTTTAATAATCCAAATAATGGCTATTATGATTACTTTAATGCACAAAATCAGTTATGCTGTGTTTTATTTAATGCCAAATTGTCTTATGCAGATTATCTTTGTATAATTTTTCTTGGATGTACAAAATTAAGCCATTTATTTTGTATATACTTTGGCTAGAACAAGAAATATTTACATTGCAACAAACTGTAGACCCTAGGCTGTTTCTGATCATGTAGATTGCTAAAAACCAGAAAACAGTGTTGTAACAAGTTTGAGAACTGAAAATTTATTTTTAAAAAATTCTTAGATTTCTAATGTGGATTTGATGATATTCATGAATTACACTGAATTGAACAAGCCTCCTATCAGCTGGGGACCATGACAAGGTTTCTGGAGTTCTAAAGCTGAATATGACATAGTTCTTTATATTCAAGGAGATTTACATGTAAATTCTTTTCTTAGCAAGCAATGGGAAAATTATGATTCTAATTATCAAAATAGAAATAATCTCCTGTAGAAATAAAATGTTAAGTATACTGTAAATAACAAGGAACTGAATGTTCATTGCACAAAATATTCTTATATCAGATTAAGTAATTTTTTCTACCACGTTGCTATACCAGTTCCCTTTTTTGATCTCAGTCTGTACCTCTCCACCTTATTGTCATAGTCAAGTTCTGGCAAAAACAATGTGCCTCGCCATGTGTTTTCTCCACTGGGTACACATTACAGCCAAAGTCTGACAGGCATCAAATGTCAGCAACCTCATCTGGAATAGTGATTAATTTAAAAATTCTACCCTGTACACAAAGTTTGAGATTTTTCCATGGCAATACATACAAGGAGGAAGCAGAAACTGCTCTTGCTTTTGATGTTCTACACCTTAGAGCTGTTGTTCTGCCTGGAGATGAGTTTATAGACATCTGAACCACAGATGAAATATATCTCAGGTTTTCATGGAGTAGAATCCATTTTGCTTCCTCTATAGCTCAAAGAAAACCAATATTGTGATGGAGTGATGAAATAGAGGTAGGATGAATGAAGATAGTGGATAACGAAAATGAAAAAACAAACAAGCAAACAAAAGGAGGAAAACAAAGTGAGAATGATGGAAAATGAAAAGGGAGAACAAAACTTTGTTACCAACATACCTTCACACATGACTACCATCTTAAAAATAAAAATAACTTTTTTTTTAGTAGAATGATAATAATTGACTGAATTTCCAGAGAAGATTGCTTGGGGATATGAAATGGATACCACAAACATTTTCTTTTTCTGAATCACTTATATGGATTTCTAAAAACTGTATCTAGGAAAGTAAATGTAATCATTATGTACAGTTTGATAGACATGGCTTTGGGCTAAGAATCAGATTTGTATTCTAAATTTTTAATTGGCTTAAAGGATGCCTATTTGAGTTTACTTGCAAACTCCTTGGAGAGTCATTTCTTTTATTGGTAAAGGAGAATAGTATCTGCTTATAGGAAAAGATAATTATAATAAACTAATGCAAAGGACTTTGGATTCCAAAAAATGAAATGAAAAGAATTTATATTAACTTCGTTCTTTTTTCCCATTTAAAAATATAATTTCTCTGAAGGGTTTAATTGAAATTTGGATCTTTGAATTAGTAAGTTTTAAGTTCATAGTCTAAAATATTGATGCTGAGATAATAACAACTCTACAAATCCAATCACAGTTTTCAGTATTTAGAAGAGATAGCTAGCTTTGCACTTTGAAGGGGAGTGAAATCATAGTTTTGGTATTGGAGGAACTGCAGTTCTATATGACAGGTAAGAAATAGGGAACAGTGTTTTAAAAATTCAAAACAGTCAGTTCAATTCAGTTCACTTGCTCAGTCGCGTCCAACTGTTTGTGACCCCATGGACTGCAGCACGCCAGGCTTCCCTGTCCATCACCACCTCCCTGAGTTTACTCAAACTCATGTCCATCCAGTCAGTAATGCCACCCAACCATCTCATCCTCTGTCAACCCCTTCTCTTCCTGCCTTCAACCCTTCCCAGCATGAGAGTCTTTTCCAATGAGTTAAATCTTCGCATCAGGTGGCCAAATATTGGTGCTTCAGCTTTAGCATCAGTCCTTCCAATGAATATTCAGGACTGATTTCCTTTAGGATGGACTGGTTGGATCTCCTTGCAGTCCAAGAAAATCTCAAGAGTCTTCTCCAACACCACAGTTCAAAAGCATTCATTCTTCAGCACTCAGCTTTCTTTGTGATTCAACTCTCACGTCCGTAATGATTACTGGAAAAGACATAGCATTGACTAGATGGACCTTTGTCAACAAAGTAATGTCTCTGCTTTTTACTATGCTGTCTAGGTTGGTCATAGCTTTTCTTCCAAGGAGCAAGTGTCTTTTAATTTCATGGCTGCAGTCACCATCTGCAGTGATTTTGGAGCCCAAGAAAATAAAGTCTCTCACTGTTTTCATTCTTTCCCCATCTATTGCCATGAAGTGATGGGACCAGATGCCATGATCTTTGTTTTCTGAATGTTGAGCTTTAAGCCAACTTTTGCACTCTCCTCTTTCACTTTCATCAAGAGACACTTTAGTTCCTCTTTGTTTTCTGCCATAAAGGTGGTGTCATCTGCATATCTGAGGTTATTGATATTTTTCCTGGCAATTTTGATTTCAGCTTGTGCTTCATTCAGCCAGGCATTTCACATGATGTACTCTGCATAGAAGCTAAATAAGCAGGATGACAGTATACAGCCTTGACATACTCCTTTCCAATTTGCAACATTTGTTGTTCCATGTCCAGTTCTAATTATTGCTTCTTGACTTGCATACAGATTTCTCAGGAAGCAGGTAAGGTGGTCTGGTATTCCCATCTCTGTAAGAATTTTCCACAGTTTGATGTGATCCACACAGTCAAAGAGTGTAGCATAGTCAATGAAGCAGAAGTAGGTATTTTTCTGGAACTCTCTTGCATTTTCTATGATCCAACGGGTGATCAAGACAGTAAATAATTAAGATTACAATGGTAGTCAGTTGCCTCTGTAGAAATCCCAAAAAGAAGAAATGGGAGGAATTCACAATATGATGGATTCGGTATACTCACAAGGAAGAATTTTCATTAAGATGCTAAGCATTGGAATTCACAATATGATGGATTCGGTATACTCACAAGGAAGAATTTTCATTAAGATGCTAAGCATTGCAAAGTTTTTCTAAGGGGATTTGAACTTTTAGAAAGAGATTCTTTTAAAGTAGATGGAAATACTTTATTATAGTTCTACTGGATGCCAGAGCATGAATTAGATAAATCCATAAGGATACCTAACTCAAGTATAATTGTTTGTAAAATGCCCCGTGGTTTATAAAAAGCACTAATTCATTTAATCACAATAGCAACCTTTGGATATGTGGAAGATAATCAGGAAAAAAAAAATAGCATTTTACCCACAATGCCGGCAACAGTACATTATGTTAACTAAACCAGTCCTTGAATTTCAAGAAGGAAGGAAACTATAGTCTACAAAGTACCCTACCTCTTGCAGTAGCTGTTTGCAACACCTATATCCAACAGACCCCATATTCCGTTTATATAAATCTTATCAACAATCATATGAAATTTTATTATCTCTCCTCCTTCCCCCCTTCTTACTCTCATTTTTATTTCTGAAACCATCTATTCTATTCAAAGTGTTAAGTTAGTCATTCAGTTGTGTCTGACTCTTTGCAACTCTGTGAACTTTAGCCCTCCAGGTTCCTCTGTCCATGGAATTCTTCAGGCAAGAATACTGAAGCAGGTAGCCAGTCCCTTCTCCAGGGGATCTTCTCAACCCAGGGATTGAATCCATTTTCCTGCATTGCTGGCAGATTCTCTACCATCTGAGCCACAAGGGAAGCCCATTCTATTCAAAGTAGTCCTCAAACCCCTATGGATTTATGTATCATCAAGTCAATCATACTCATCAATCTATAATGGTTTTCCATCTATTCTTCTCTATTAGTTTTTCCTTCATCACCCCATCCCTGGTCCTATTCCTTTTTGAAGTATTCACTCTAAGGTATTTGTTATACTTTAACTTGGGGGAAAAAATATGATTGTGTAAGTGGTTGCAGGAAGTGTACTCTGTGGATTTGGTCCCCATTCCACCACTTACTAGCTATGCGGCCACAGACAGGTTGCTTACACAATCTATTTTAGTTTCTTCATCCATGATCCTTGCAGGGTTTCCCAAGAAGTAGAATCTGAGGTTAGATTTGTACATTTGAGTAGGGCTTTCAGGATCAGCGTAGGCAGGAAAGAAGGATGTAGGGCTGGGCGGAGGGAGTAAGACTGGTGCAGGTTTAAAAAGTCACAGCAGGCGCCGTAGGAGCTCTCAACATGGCATGGCCCCTCTGAGTTGTACTTAACATTGGGTTGATGGGGCTGGGCCTTCACATCGCACCATTGATCACTGTTGATGTGGGTGAACCCCAAGGGAGTGTTACCTCGGACCAGGTGGCTCTTTTTAACTGCAGGCTAGACCTGGAGAGGGACTCTGCTGTGACCTGTCTGCATACAACATTCCCAGCAGAGAAGGGGCAGGTATGCACATTGCATCATGGCCTTCTCTACAATCTGTAACATTTAAAACAAGGAACAAAACAGAATCCCTGCTCTTGCAGAACTTATTTCTTGTGAAAAGAGCCAAACAGTAAACAAACAAATAAGAAAAATATATAGATTGTCAAATGGTATGCAGGAGGGAAAACTGAGATAAGCAAAGGTAGAAAGTGGCTAATGGATTTGAAGTCATCAGAAACGTGTGGACAAAGATAAGGAAGCGAAGGGTCAGGATCGAGGCTTGCAAATAAGCAAGAGAAGGGCATTCTAGGAGAACTGCAATGCAAAAGCTCTGAAGGTGCATAACCCCAGAAGGTCTCAGATGTTAGTTGGACTGAAGTGAGTGAGAGGATGCTTGGAGATAAGGAAGAGAGATGGAGGTGAGCCTACAGACCCTCTTGAGGGGTTTAACTCTTCCTGTGAGTGAGTTGGAAGCCATCGCGGGTCTACAGCAAAGAAAATGTTCTGATCTGACTAGTGATTTTACCAGATGTGTGTTGAAAGTGCAATGTGTTGAAGTAAGGGAAGAAGGAAAGACTACTGTAATTAAAAGAAAAAAGATGGGACTTGCCTGGTAGACCAATGACTTAGGCTCTTTGCTCCCAATGCAGAAGACCGAGGTTGGGTCCTTGGTCAGGGAACTAGATCCCATATGCCACAGTTGAAAAAGACCCTGCATGCCAAATAAGTAAACAAATATTTTTTTAAAAGAATGAAAATATTTAAAGAAGAAAAAAGATAACATTTCTTTTACCTGCTTGTCAATGTTCAGGAGTCTGTGATATATTCTCCACAATGTCTCTTGTCTATTCCAGATGTACCAATCTGCTACCCACCCAAAAGACGTTGTTTGTGGTCTTTTAAGTAGATATCCTACTGTAGATATTGTGCAGTAGTCGAATCAATTTTTTTTTCTCTTAGGGTATTTTCATATTTAGTGTTTTATTTAAGATGTCCTTCTCTTGTTTTGATGCTTGTAAGCAAGCAGAACATTTCAGGCATTAGCAGACAGTATTTAATACATAGGAATCTCTCTGCATGCTGCAGTGCATGCCAAATTGCATTGACTTTTGTTTCAAATTTGGATTTGAAAATATAGCATTTTTTTAGTGTACTAGATGTACAATATGTATCGTAGCATATGATTTGCAATGTGTACTTAACAAAGAGCAATTTCATTTTCTCTGGTAAATTACACACTTGTTATAGCTTTGGGATTTAAAAAAATCCTGGAATAAATAGAAAACAATATGTTTAAATAATGTTAGCATTCTGGCTCAGTGAGTCAAACCAGAAGAATTATTCCAGTGACTTTCAGTTAGTCAACTGGTTCTGAAGATAACTTTCATTTTGTATTACTTGCTGGGATCTCTCTCTCAGAAGAATAAAAGGAGAATTAACTGGATTTTAAGTAAAGTTGAACGGATGATTCCAAGAACTTGTTTAGCAGATGGATCATTTAAATTGGATCTATTCCTAATTAAATATTTATTTAAATAAAATAATAAATACAGTTCTTTTAAACTTCTACCCATTTTCTCTCATTTCCCAGCTGCTTTTCTCACTCCTTAATTTCATAGTTTGACTGATTGGATGGTTGTTCTAAGATTACCTTCTGATGGGGAAGGCCACACACAGAAATCCATATTAGTGGAACCAGTTAAGAGGAAACCCATTTCTAATATAGCCTCTACAGAGAATTAATGTACTCTGCATATTTGATCCTGGCTAAAATGAGAATTTTTGCATCATCTTGGAAGCATTGAATTGGGGTAAGAGTCATTTTAGACACACTCCAGAGACTGTAACCTTAACAGAAAGCCATGGCCTTTGGCAAGTAGAGTTTCTGACACACTGATATAAGCGGTGGTGGTGAACATTTGGTAAAGAAACATGTTGAGCCATACAGTATCATTTCTCTTGAACACCTGGAGCTTTCTGATGCAGTTTGAGATCTAATTCTTAAGGACTGGAGAATTTACAATGGTGAAGATTTTGTTAACTTACTCAAAAGACAACTATAATAGCAGTTTAAATGTGCTCCTCTTTGAAAGTAGGTGTTATTTTTAAATATAATTAAAGAGAAACAACTAGCAGTTTAGAGGAAAAGGGATATTAGTGGTAGTAATTATACTGTATCTTAAACAGTGGGATGATATTAAATGGTTATACTCTGGAAACTCATGTTCTAACTACTTTTGAGGCCCATGCTGCCCAAACAACCACATTCAAGCATTGATTCAGAAAACATCCTTGACCTTTCACAAAGAGAGAGCTTCCTTACACCAAACTCTGCTTTGAAATAGAATATGGCAGAGTTATAAACCCAGTTCAGTCCTATAAATCAGGACACTGTGAATTTTCTATTGTGAATAGCTCTCAGATTTCTGTGTCCAGACCCTTCATCAATCCCTTATTTCATCCCTCGTCATCTCTTGTCTATAATGTTGAAAAAATGCCTCCTAACTTGTCTCCCTTTTTCCAGTCTTGTCCTAAAATTTTTCTTACTTGCACAGTCAGAATGATTTATAGGAAATACTTATCTGAGCATATCATTCCCCTGCCTACAACCCCACAGTGGATGTCCATCATCCTTAGAATAAAAGTCAGTCTTTCCAGTACGAAGTACAAAGACCTCCAGAATTGTTCCAATACCTGCCTCACCATCCTCATCATTAATCTTCTTCACCTCAGAGCTGACAACTCCATTGTACCTTTGCAATGAGAGTAGTTCACTGAGACACAACATCAATAGGTTTGATACCTCTTTACTTTGCTAATGCTCTTCCCTCTTCCTAAAACCTGTCCCATGCTTTTGCCTAAATAGTATTCATCTTCTAAAACTAAATCAAGGATCATATAATATAGGGAGATTGCCATAAATCTGCTGATTGGACTAAATACCATTCTACTTTGTATCACTAATCTGATTCATTGAAGTAGCATCTTTATGTATGTGCTTACAGCTAATTATTAATACCCTTAGATGCAGACCACAAGGCCATATGCTTAAGAGGATATCATTGAATCTTTGCTCAGCTGAGCTAAGGCTCTAAAACTAACAAAAAATGTGTGCTTAAAATTTGAAATGTTTCTATTTACATTTGGCTGCTACGGTTTAAATTATTTGAAATTCTGAAATAAAAGTTAAATGTGAAGAGTTTCATATGCTAAAATAACTGTAGAATTATTTTAACTCAATAGAAAAGGGCTAAAAAAAAAAACAGAGTAAGAGAATGATCCATGCCACCAAGAATAAGACAAGAAGATGATATTCGCAAGCCTAAAACAGCTTCAAAAATAAGCAAATGTTTATCCAAGACCTAAGGAAATTCAAGGGAATCCAAGAGAAGCCTAACAAAAATATAGGCTACCAGCTTAGCTCAGAGGCTTTCCTTTTGCATTTCCTTTATTTTTGAAGTGCACGGCATCTTATACTATTAATATCAATTTGTTCATTTGTGATTTGCCATATTCTCCTAAAAGTGGTGTGCAAAGAAAAAAAATTTGAAGTCATTTTAGGATTCTAGTTAGTTTGCAGGTAATTGAGATAATTTTACCCATTGTGAATACTTTATCCCACTTCCAAATCACTTATTAAAATACCAAATGACTTTGGCCAGGGAATAAAATCATTTGGAAATCCATTTGGTACCTTCATTTAATTTGACATTGAACTAGTGGGGGAAAAATAAAAGACTGTCTTTTCAGGGAATTATAATGATTACCCCACATAAAATGTACTTTAACCATAGACTAATACTGCCTGAAGAGTAAAACACTTGATATTAATTTCTTAGAACTAGAAAAGAAAGAAAGTGAAGTTGCTCAGTCATGTCCGACTCTTTGCAACCCCATGGACTGTAGCTTACCAGGCTCCTCTGTCCATGGGATTCTCCAGGCAAAAATACTGGAGTGGGTTGCCATTTTTTTCTCCAGAGGATTTTCCCAACCCAGGGATCAAGCCCAAGACTCCTGCATTGCAGACAGACGCTTTACCCTCTGAGCCACCAGGGAAGCCCAGAGCTAGCACATTTCTTCATTAAATGGAATAAGAAAGCAGAACTCGTGAGCTTCACCGTTTAGCTTACAAAACATCCAATGGTATATGAAGAGGAAAGGGCCTTCTCCATATAATGCCATGAAGATTTTAGAGGAAATGATTTTAAAGTAAGTCACTGTGCTATCATCAGACTGAAAGTAAAGATCCAACCAGCAGAATTTCATAGAAGTGGGCCTGGCATGTAGTAGGTGCTTGATAAGTATTTGTGAGATTAATGCGTGGATGAATGAACTGCTAGAGCAGCGATGTGAGCTCCTATAATAGCAATTAATTGATGCATGTGTGAACAAGGAGGCCATGCTCCCACCTCCCAGTAACTAACTATGGCCCTTGACTTACTTAGAGTAGGCATCAGAAATGCCATGAGATGTCATTTCTGAAGAAATCTAAAGAGTGATTCTATTTCTTCCACCAACTCTGAGTCACAGCTCTTCCCCACATCCCTATGCTCTTTTTTTTTTTTTTCATCTGTTTTCCCCATGAATGAAACTGGAACAATATGGTAATGCTGTACTCAGATATAAGAGGAGATATTTATAGGGGATAAAAAGGAGAGTTTGGAGAAACAAGATAGGAGAGCAATCTGGTAAGAGAGAGAAGAATTTTTCAATGCAAAATGTCAGAAAAAAAGGAGAAAGCGGTGGTGTTCAATGTTTTGTCTAAAAAAGTTTTTAGTGGCCATCTAAAGGACAAAAAATGTGGAATGTTAAATAGCTTCAGACTTGGGTAGGTGGTACTATTTTTTTTATATGTTCCAACTCTTTAATATTTCTTTCCATATTAACACATCAAGTACTTACTCATTTAGTGCATGTCTTCCTCGATAGTTTCTACACCCCAACACATACATGTTTTGAGAAGAAAATCAAGAAAAAGTTGACGCAGACAAAGATTTTCCTCCTAACTCCACCCCACACAAATTTTTTCTCACCCATCTAAAATAGTATTTAATGCTGCCAGAGAATATTTCATTAGGAAAAACAGATCTTGTTCTTGCCAGACAAGACAAAGGTTGAAATCAATGCTCCAGACTGCTGAGTAGGAGATCTGACAACCTGCCCTTAGCCCAGCACTTTTGCAATGTGTTTGGCAGAACTTGAATGCCTCAGGATGCTACTATACTAGAGGGTATCCAATTAAGTAATATTGAGCAATGGAGCATAATTTGACCTGTTTTGAAGAGTCACAGATAAGGTGAAGAACTTTCTCCAATTTGCCCAAGACTTTTCCAGTTTTCACATGGAAAACCCTGCATCCCAGGATACTCCACAAAAATACGAATGCAGAAATAAGGATGATATGGCACCTGAGTCACATAGGAAAGGCTAAGAAGTCTTTTGGTTTAGAAGTTTGCTAAATTTTATTTAAAAAGTATTTTAAAACAACACCTGACCATGAATCATTTTTCTTAAACAAATATATTTTAAAAATTTTAAAGGAATTAGTAATTTAGGATGCATACTTTAGGAAACTCTGCTCCAACCCTAACCATTTGTCTCTTGACCCCTGCAATCTCATTAGCAGTATGTGTGACAGGGCATATGGAGCCCTGAGGGATGATCTACCAGTTGTGACTGAGTCTCCTTCTGAACCTTAGACTACGTAAGCCTCAGGCTGCGAACTTAGGAGAATTTCCATATAAAAATAATTTCATCACTTTAAAATCATTCTCTTTCACAAATATTAACCTGTCTTAATGCAGATATTTTAGGAGTTTCATTGTGGTGGTGGTTGTTTAGTTGCTAAGTTGTGTCTGACTCTTTAGCTACTCCAGGGACTATAGCCTGCCAGGCTCCTCTGTGCAGGTGATTTCCCAGGGAAGAATATTGGAGTGGGTTGCCATTTCCTTTTCCAGGGGATCTTTCCGACCCAGAGATGGAACCTGTGTCTCCTGCTTGGCAGGCAGATACTTTACCACTGAGTTACCTGGGAAGGAATTTCTACAGGAAGGTAAAAATACTGTGAAAATCTTTAAAAGATCTATATTCTAAGTCCTTTTCTTTTTTGCTATTGTATAATTCTGGATGAGTCTTGAATAGATGTTGGGAAGTATGCACAAATTAGAAAATATGTTAGTAGGAAGTTTGGAGATTGCCATTATATGACAACAGAATCATTCATGGAACTTTCCTCTGAACTTTTCTGTGTGGGACTAACCATACCTATCGGAGAAGGCAGTGGCACCCCACTCCAGTACTCTTGCCTGGAAAACGCCATGGATGGAGGAGACTGGTGGGCTGCAGTCCATGGGATCGTGAAGATTCAGACACGACTGAGTGACTTCACTTTCACTTTTCACTTTCATGCATTGGAGAAGGAAATGGCAACCCACTCCAGTGTTCTTGCCTGGAGAATCCCAGGGACAGCACAGCCTGGTGGGCTGCCATCTATGGGGTCACACAGAGTCGGACACGACTGAAGCGACTTAGCAGCAGTAGCAGCAACCATACCTATAGAGGGAAGGAGAGAGGACAAGGAGATAAAAATGCATAGAATGAAATAGAAACCTCTACAATGTCTGGAAATGGAGAAAAATTCAGATTCAGAGCTGCTTGTTCAGTCACTCAGCTGTGTCTGACTCTTTGCGACCCCATGGACTGCAACATGCCAGGTTTCCCCGTCCTTCACTGTCTTCTGGAGCTTGCTCAAACTCATGTTCATTGAGTCGGTGATGCCATCCAACCATCTCATCCTCTGTCATCCTTTTCCCCTCCTGCCTTCACCCTTTCCCAGCATCAAAGTCTTTTCTAATGAGTCAGCTCTTCGCATCAGGTGGCTAAAGCATTGGAACTTCAGCTTCAGCATCAGGTTTTCTAATGAATATTCAGGACTGATTTCCTTTAGGATTGACTGGTTTGATCTCCTCGCTGTCCACAGGATTCTCAAGAGTCTTCTCCAACATCACAGCTCAAAAGCATCAGTTCTTAGTTCCATTCTGTACTTGTCACCACATCACAAACTAGGACAGGTGCCTCTTCCTGCACCTGCAAATTTGGTTAAAGAAGGCAAAGCCCATTTTAGTGATCTACAAAGGATTAGCTGAGTGGATTCATGGAAGGGACTCTGTTATGCTGAATAATGTATTTGTTCCAACAAAACCTTAAACTTTTCTAAATTCAGAGATTTTTTTTCCTACATTTTTCTAAGTACTTTTCAGCTCTAAATATTTGAGAATTAAAAAGTATGATTTCTGACATTTCTAGCACACATTATTTACTGATAATGCTGAGAGAACATTCCTTTTAATAAAATTTCTAATTTTCATACCTCTGGGATGAGGTCAAGCAAAAGAAAAAGGCTTTAGTTGCATACCACTCCCCGAGGTCACCAGAATGAAAAGGAATAGTTGGAAAAGTACTTCAAATAGTGTACTGCTTTTAGGTGTCTGCTTTCAAATTGGGCAATTATAGAAACACTGATAGAGACACGTCCCTGCTAGTTTACATATGCACAGCATTAAATGCATCACTAAAACTCATACAGCTTATCTGTTTCAATAGTTGATAAGCCTAGTATAACACTCTAAAGACTATTTTATACTTTCTTGTATTAAGATCTTATAAGGAGCAGCCACTCTGTGTTAGATCCTTTACAGCCACATAGTACATACTTGTTATAACTATTCAAGAAAGACATGTCTCCATTTTCCAATGAAGAAAATAAATGGCACACAGGTTAAAACACTTGGGCATAACCATGTAGTTAGTGGCACAGCAAGGGTTTAACCCAGGTCCCTGAAGCTCCACCATTACTCTTTCTTTTCTCCACTGTTCCCTGTGCAATCTACCACATATTTTAAAGTCAGAGATTTAAAATATATGACTTTTCATATTAAAATATATTAAACAGGTATTAATTTCATTAAAGGAAGATGTTGCTGTTAAGTAGGAATTTTGCACTAATCAGAAAACTGTATGCTTTTTGTTTTGTGTGACATGCCTTTGGCTTATTAGTCCTTGGTACATACACACACACAGACACAGACACACACACACACAGAGTTTTTTTATTTGGAATATTCATTTCACTAGTATTTATTGATAATACAATACTTCCCTCTAGTTATACTACATACTCTTTTGATTTAATAACATGGCATAATATTACTATACTTTGTGACAACCATATGCTTGAGATACAGAAAAAAGTCCCTGTTTGTGAAGCTTATTTCTAAAGGGCAGAAAAAGACATAAGCCAAGCAAATAAATAAACAAGAACATTTCGGAGAGTGATAATTTATTTTAATAAAGTAAAACAGTGATGCAATTCAGAATGACTGAGTTTCATGGGAAGAGTGAGATTTGCTGTGTGCTGTTGCTCAGTCACTCAGTCATGTCCAAAGTGTTACTTGCAGCCTCATGGACTGTAGCGCACCAGGCTCCTCTGTCCATGCGGATTCTCCAGGCAAGAATACTGGAGTGGGTTGCCATTCCGTCCTCCAGAGGATCTTCCCTACCCAGGGATTGAAACCGCATCTCCTGAGTCTCCTGCACTGGCAGGCAGATTCTTTACCTGCTGAGCCATTGGGGAAGCCCCGAGATTTGGACTGAATGCCTAAATTGTGCACCAAGATCCCAAGGCAAGGCACTAGAGAAAGCAAATGTCAATGCTCTAAAGAAGACCTTAGTGAAATCCAGAAACAGAAAGAAGGTAAATGTAGTTTGAACACAGTGATTGAGCAGGAAATTGGTAGGATAAGAAAGTGGAGAAGTGGGAAATAATTTGGGTTTTATTTATAGTGTCATGGGAAGCATTTGGAGGAGAGTAATATAATCTGGCTTATATTTTTAAAAGACTGCTCCGGCTGCTATATGGAGAATGAATTATAGATGAAACAAGAGAGGAAGCAAAAAAATCAGCAAAAAGGATTATTGTAGTATAAAAGGTAAATATGATCCAAAGCTAACTGGGGTGCTGACAAAAAAGAGAGTGAGAAGGTGACAGATATGCTGATATCCCAGGTCTACTCAAATGACCTTTCATTCCTTTCCATATTGGCATTGGTATGAACAAAAATGTTATATGCCAACACAAAGAAAGATCTAGGAAGGAGAAGGAAAAAAGATTAAAATCCTATCACCTCATTGTGTGCTCTTAAAATTCTCCATATACATTTGGCATGAGTGAATATATAGGTTTACTTCTAAGACATGAAAATGTTTCATAAAATACATCATTTAAAAAAACCAAAGCTCATTCATTCAGCCTATTGTATTCATCTAAGGCAATTTTCTCAGACTTCAAGAGGGAAAGCAGATTGATGTACTTTGGAGATTTTCAACCAGTGGCTTTTCAATAAAGCCTGCGTCTACTGATGTTTTTGTTTTTTATTTACCATTTTAAATTTATACCACTTAAGCATCATCACTGGCATGGCAGTTAAAGGTAAAAGATAAAAATAGACAGCTCTATAATTTGGCCTTTAAATGGCTTTATGCATTTATATTCTATGTAGGATATGTAACAGATTATGATAACAGAATCAGGTATAATCAAGTTACAGCCTTGCAAATATAGCAAATATCATGAAACAGCTCTCTTCTGCTGACTCAAAGAGTGGGAGTTCTACTTCTTTCATTATATTTTTTCTATAACAGCTTATCACTAGAAACACCTTTATGGCAGTTCTCCTGCTTTGTCAGTATGAATGTCCCCACCATAGCACTTTCCCCATATTTGCCATTGATTCTTGCATTGGGTTTTCTTCTCTGCAGACAACTAATTTGAGTGGCTTTAAATCTAAAATATAACTTCCACCTTCAGTTTCTCAGTTCACATAGCAATATAGTGAAGTCATTTTCAAATGCAGAAAACCCTTGGCCCTCAGACTGATTTTATTCAGCTCCATGGTGCTACTCTTTTATTTCTCTAAAGCCTGTAGCATTTCACATGTGCTGTTGGAGGGAAAAATTTTATTGTTCGTATATAGCACCTCTGCAATTAACGTCTGCTTGTCTTTACATCTAAATGCAAATGAGGAGACCAGAGCATACTGAGAGTGACAGCCATTTTAGTTCACTCACCTGTTCTCTTGGATAGGAGCGTAAAGTTTGGTAGTTTAGTCACTAAGTCGTGTCCGACTCTTGCGACCCCATGGACTGTAGCCCAGCAGGCTTCTCTGTCCATGGGATTCTCCAGGCAAGAATACTGGAGTAGATTGCCATTTCCTTCTCCAGGGGATCTTCCCGACCCAGGAATCGAACCCAGGTCTCCGACATTGCAGGAAGATTCTTTACCAACTGAGCTAAAGGGGCTTAAAAGTTACTGTCAAATATTTGTGAACATGCATATTTCTTTCACAGAGATTACTTGACAGTGGGTAGTTTTCTTGTTTTGCTTGAATTGGTGTGGTGTGTTTTTTTTTTTGTTTTGTTTTTTGACTTGTTTAGCTTTTCTTCCCGATCAAGCCTAAACTGCAATTCCTGCAGAACCCACAGAAGGGATTTCTTACTGGATTCATGAAGTGGGAACAGTTTTGTACCAGTAGGGGGAGCTCATATCATGCCTATTTTGTGGGTTGTAGAAGAATTACCTTGTAGGTTTGTGTAGTTAGGGTGGAGCTGTTTTAACTCTAAAACCAACAGAGATTTCCTGTTGGAATAAAAGTTATTTTCTCCAATGGAAAAGTAAAATGTGCTTAAGGTGTAAATCTCAACTAGAATGAGAATTTTAGATGGTTTTGGTTAATAAATCTGCATGCTCTGGTTGAATTTTTTAGAGAGCTGGAATTTGGAAGCTTTAAAACATGTTGAATTTTTTTTTTTTTTTTGTATATATTAATATTGGGCTTCCCTGATGGCTCACTGGTAAAGAATCAACCTGCAATGCAGGAGACAGGAGACCCAGGTTCGATCCCTAGGTGGAGAAGATCCCCTGGAGGAGGGCAATGGCAACCCACTCCAGTATTCTTGCCAGGAAAATCCCATGACCAGAGGAGCTTGGCAGGCTATGGTCCACTGGGTCACAGAGTCAGACACTGAATGACACGACTGAAGACATATATTACTTTCCTCCATAAATAAGAGATGCACCCCTGATTTTAAGGATTTTTGTTTGTCTGGTTATGAGTGTTCAGTTCAGTTCAGTCCCTCAGTCGTGTCTGAAGCTCTGCGACCCCATGGACTGTAGGACGCTGGGTTTCCCTGTTCATCACCAACTCCCGGAGCTTACTCAAATTCATGTATATTGAGTTGATGATGCCATCCAACTATCTCATCTTCTGTCATCGTGTTCTCCTGCCTTCAATCTTTCCCAGTGTCAGGGTCTTTTCAAATGAGTCAGTTCTTTGCATCAGGTAGCCAAAGTACTGGAGTTTCAGCTTCAGCATCAGTCCTTCCAATGAATATTCAGAACTGATTTCCTTTAGGATGGACTGGTTGGTTCTCCCTGGAGTCCAAGGTACTCTCAAGAATCTTCTCCAACAGTATGGTTCAGAAGCATCAATTCTTCGGCACTTAGCTTTCTTTGTAGTCCAACTCACATCCATACATGACTACTGGAAAAAACATAGTTTTGACTAGATGGACCTTTGTTGGCAAGTAATGTCTCTGTTTTTTAATATGCTGTCTATCTGGGTCATTGCTTTTCTTCCAAGGAGTAAGTGTCTTTTAATTTCATGACTGTACTCACCATCTGCAGTGATTTTGGAGCCCTCAAAAATAAAGTCTCTCACTGTTCCATTGTTTCCCCATCTATTTGCCATGAAGTGATGGGACCAGATGCCAAGATCTTAGTTTTCTGAATGTTGAGCTTTAAGCAAACTTTTGCACTCTCCTCTCACTTTTATTGAAAGGCTCTTTATTCCTTCTTTGTTTTCTGCCATAAGCTGGTATCATCTGCATATCTGAGGTTATTGATATTTCTCCGAGCAGTCTTGATTCAGCTTGTGCTACATCCAGCCTGGCATTTTGCATGATGTATTCTGCATACAAGTTAAATAAGCAGGGTGATAATATACAGCCTTGACATATTCCTTTCCCGATTTGGAACCAGTCTGTTGTTCCATGTCCAGTTCTAACTGTTGCTTCTTGACTTGCATACAGATTTCTCAGGAGACAGGTAAGATGGTCTGGTATTCCCATCTCTTGAAGAATTTTCCACAGTTTGTTATGATCCACACAGTCAAAGGCTTTAGCATAGTCAATAAAGCAGAAATCTGGAACTCTCTCGCTTTTTCGATGATCCAATGGATGTTGATAATTTGCTTATGAGTGTAGGTAAATATAAACATGGCAGGTGTAGATGTAAGTGGCAGTGGAGATGGGGTTGAAAGGGCACTGCTTGACCTCTTGAATTTGTTTTTCTCAAGTATCTCTTAAGCAAGCTTGCTTTGGGGCTATTTGCCTTTCTCACTAAATTAGTGTTAAACATCCTCTGATGGGCACCAGGAACCTGATTAGCTAATTTTCACCAAAATCAATAAGGAATCAGGGCCTGAAGCATTCTTTTCCTACTCCTGATTATTCTGTGAGGTTGTCCTTTGTCAGCACCCTTCAAAATACTCTCTTAATTTTGGAATCTATGGACATCAAGTGGCTCATCATGCTGAATGGGCCTTTCCTTTCCCCCTGCATTTAATGCATTCACAGGAAATGCTCACTTTTTTATACTTTATCGAGCACCTATTTAAAGCCAGGCACTGCGCAAAAGACCAGAGATTAAAGATGAAAGATGAACTAGACTGGTTTTTGCTCACACAAAACTCATGACCTAGGCACTGCCACTTAGTGTGTTGGGAAAAGTGTGGCTCCAAAGACTGTTTTCCTCATCAGAAGAAAAGGGCACACTTAGGCTCAGCTGATAAAGAAACTGCCTGCAATGCAGGAGACCTGAGTTCAGTCTCTCGGTTGGGAAGATCCCCTGGAAAAAGAAACAGCTACTCACTCCAGTATTCTGGCCTGGAGCATTCCATGGACTGTAGAGTCCACGGGGTTGGACTGTGTAGTCCTTGGGGTCGCACTGTGTAGTCCTTGGGGTCGCAAAGAGTTGGACACGACTGAGCAACTTTCATGTTCATATCTCCAAACTGGTCTGAATATTTGACTTTCAAACCATTCCTGACTCAAGCCGGTTGACTAATTGCTTACATTATGCATCACAAATTTGAAAGTCTTTGAATTTGAAAGTACACAATGCTGCATTTGGATGGACTTTATGTAACTACTTCTGTCGTACAATTTTCACCCAAATGAATGTGCGATTTCACAGGTTGAGTCTGTGTGGAAACACTGGTGTGGAAGTGGCGGAGTGGGAGGGAGGAGCAGAGGCAAATGCGAGGGGGATGGGAAAAGGAGACTGGAAGCCTGTAAAATGTTACTGGGCATTTCCTCTGTTTCCTAGGGGTGAGCTCCACAATTGTCTAGCAGTTTTCTAGCCATAAAATAACTGTCCTATGGTTGATAAGCCTTTAGCACGACAGAGTGATGACCCTAGACTGGATTTTCAGATTTAAATAGCTTTTTGGTTCCCACAAGGCAAAGTTCTTTTCTTCTCTCTCTTCGAAATAGCCTTTCGTCTGCCGTCAGCACTGCCACTGCTTATTGCTCCCACTGCAGTGCTTAATTATCAGGGCATCAGTGCTGCCACAGTGGCTGCTCTCCCTGTTCTTTCCTTATTTCTTTTTCCATATATCTTATTTTTCCTGATTGGGACCTACCTGAAGAAGCTGTTCTGAAAACGTTATCAGTCCTGGGACTTCCTTGGCAATCCAGTGGTTAAGACTCTGCACTCCTAGCAGGGGACCCAAGTTCTATCCCTGGTCTCAGAACTAGATCCCGCTTGCCACAATGAGGAGGGAAGATCCTGTGTGCCACAACTAAGACCCAGTGCAGCCAAATAAAAAAATAAAAACATTGAAAAAAGTTATCAGCGCTGCATGGGCAGACTGACCATGGCCTTGCACGGAGGCTGTTATATTGTGGAATGCATGTAACTTCAACTTCAGAGCCCCTCACTTCTTGCACAGTCCCCTTCCAGGCCTCCATATATAATTGAGCATTTTCAGTGTTTAATTTTTTTTTCAAAGAAGTGAAAAGTGAAAGTCACTCAGTTGTGTCCAACTCTTTGGGATCCCATGGACTGTAGCCTGCCAGGCTCCTCTGTCCATGGAATTCTCTAGGCAACAATACCAGAGTGGGTTGCCATGCCTTCCTCCAGAAGATCTTCCCAACCCAGGGATCAAACCCAGGTGTCCTGCATAGTAGGTGGATTCTTTATACAAAATTGTATAAACTCAGGCTCTACAGAAACTTGGGTCTGTCTCTGCCCAGGAGCTTTAGTAAATAGATCTTTGGCTTACTTTTCAATTGTTTTGTCGTTTGCTGTCTTTTTGTGGCTCTATAGGTAAATTGTTGTATTGCTGGTTCTTTCCTTGGTGAATAATTTTAGATTTTTTGTTTGTTTGTTTCACCGAGCAGCTTCTCAGTTCAGAGTTGTGTCAGAAAGTTTTTCTACTAGAGTTTAATGAATTTTTCAACAATTCTGATAAAAATATGCCATCTTAAATTTCTATCTCTAGATATTATATGAGAGCATATTCAACAAATTGCACAGCATTTGAGCCAAACCAAATAGCGACAAACACCATTAATATGACTCACTCAGAGACTTATATTTCAGGCTCATTAGTGACTTTGAAACTAGACTCCTGCCAAACCTTCTGGATATTTTCTCATCTTCACTCACCTTGACCGCCCACATATACACACATACTTGCTCTACCTCAGGGGTTTAAGGCTCTCAAAATTTTAAAATTCAGTCCAACAAGGTGTCTCTTTCTAAGCCAGAAATGTCACAGTGGAAAATATCCTTGGAATACTGATATTCCATAAAGTCTATCTATAAAACAAAGACTGGAGTGGGTAGCTATTCCCTTCTCCAAGGGGTCTTCCCAAGCCAAGGACTGAGCCTGGGCCTCCTGCCCTGCAGGCAGATTCTTTACCAGCTGAGCCACCAGAGGAGCCCAGAAGATTTTTGTAAGGCATTGCTAAAGAAATGGAGGCCCCTGTACTTCTCACTGGCCCTGTTACTTAACATCATTAGCTCCAATCTCAGATAAAATTTCAAGTCCTTGGTCTTCACTTCCAGGTCTCAAAAAAACTGAGATAGCAAGTGACTTCCATTCATTAACTCAACATTTTATGTATCAGGCACTTGTTCTGGGGATATGGAAGTGAATAAAACAGGCAATAAAGTTAACATGGCAGTGAAGTTTAGTGGAACAGGGCAGTGAGGTGAGAGAGATTGAAGGATGACGGAAAGACTTTTTAATTATCTGAAGCAGTTCCTTGAGCAGATCTACAAACTTTCAATACTACGCAGTTAGAATAGCCCATTGCTCAGAGAGTCTACGACTGTTCTTTGCATTACCAAATTTTATTAGATGTTGAGTCTATATAAAGGTTGGGCTTCCCAGGTAGAGCTAGTGGTAAAGAACCTGTCTGCCAATGCAGGAGACATAAAGAGATATGGGTTCCATCCCTGGATCAAGATCCCCTGGAGGGAGGCATGGCAACCCACTCCAGTATTCTTGCCTGGAGAATCTCTATGAACAGAGGAGACCGACGGGCTACAGTCCATAGGATCGCAAAGAGTTGGATGCAACTGAAATGACTGAGCGCAACGCAGCACAGCCATACAGAGGCTAAGCTATACAATGGCAGTAAACTGAATATGATGAAGTCATTAAAAATTAAGTTTTATCTTTTCTTTTGGGTATCATGAGAGTAGCAAAACTAGCACATTCAGTTCTCAGAATCAGAGCTTCGTCATGATGAGTCATGGTGAATGAACGAAGCCATGTTTTAATGAACCAGTCTGGTTACTGTAACTCATCTCTGCTCAGCAGCAGATTGCCTAGGGAATAGGAGACGATCTATATTTCAAATGAAGAATCAGTCCCCAGTGCTATCCTTCTGTCTTGACTCCCCTCTCAACACTCTCTGCTGTGTTCCATCTTGAATACACTTCTGCCTTGGGGGTTTTCCTTAACTACAAATAGTGATAGCAAAAACAATCTTGATTATTGTGGTTGCAATTCCCCATTTGGCATTTGTTAACAAATAAGAACCAAATATTTATTATTCATCTAATACGTTTACAGCATAGTGGTGTTAGGAAAGAATCTTATAAGATAATGTCTTCTCTTTGAAGAGGAGCTTGTAGTCTTTAGGAGAGTGAATGAATACACACACACACACACACACATATGTGCTTCCCAGGTGGTGGTGGTGCTGCTGCTGCTGCTAAGTTGCCTTAGTCTTGTCCGACTCTGTGCGACCCCATAGACGGCAGCCCACCAGGCTCCCCCGTCCCTGGGATTCTCCAGGCAAGAACACTGGAGTGGGTTGCCATTTCCTTCTCCGATGCATGAAAGTGAAAAGCAAAAGTGAAGTCACTCACTCCTGTCCGACTCTTCGAGACTCCATGGACTGCAGCCTACCAGGCTCCTCTGTCCATGGGATTCTCCAGGCAAGAGTACTGGAGTGGGGTGCCATTGCCTTCTCCCAAGGTGGTGCTAATGGTAAAGAAACTGCCTACCAATGCAGGAGATATAAATATTGTGGGTTCAGTCCCTGGGTCAGGAAGATTCCCCTGGAGGAGGGCATGGCAAACCACTCCAGTATTCTTTCCTGGAGAATCCTATGGACAGGGGAGCCTTAATGAGATCAAGAAGTGTGATATGCAGTCATTCAGAAAGGAATGATTGTTAAAATGATAGGATGACAGATAGTCAATAGGGAAAACCTCAAAAAGAGATAGCACATGAGTTAAATATTAAAGAATAGTTTAGGTTTTGAATAATTTAGCATTTTTATCATTTTACAATTTGCTTTCTTTTTAAATTCACAAAGTAAACCTTTCTGCTTGATGCATGGATTGTCCACAATTATTTTTTATTCCTGGTTTCAGCTGACCATTTTATGAGTAGTTTTAGTTATTTTTCTAACTCTAGGAGAGGATTCATACTTGGAATGCTTCATTTTGAGTTTCTTACTGATTCTGTTGCTGCTGCTGCTAAGTTGCTTCAGTTGTGTCCGACTCTGCGTGACCCCATAGACGGCAGCCCACCGGTCTCCTCCATCCCTGGGATTCTCTAGGCAACAACCCTGGAGTGGGTTGCCATCTCCTTCTTCAATGCATGAAAATGAAAAGCAAAAGTGAAGTCGCTCAGCCATGTCCAACTCTTCGTGACCCCGTGGACTGCAGCCTACCAGGCCCATCCGTCCATGGGATTTTCCAGTCAAGAGTACTGGAGTGGGTTGTCATTGCCTTCTCTCTTACTGATACCAGAGGTACTGAAATGTGAAGTTATACATTCAAGTGTAGGGAACTATAGTGGAGGCAAACAGGGAGAAATTAGCAATTTTCAGTCTCGTCACTATAACCGTAGGTAATTTTTATGACGTGATAGTCTGATATAAATGTGTTAAGGTAGATTTTGAATGTATTATCTTCTACTGAGTACCATGTAGTATTATTTTGAATATAACATAATAAGAGCCAACTATGTGCCATGTATGTACTTTTCTGAAGGCTAAAATGCTGGCTAGTGTCAGAACCGGCTAATTTTTGCATTAAAAATGATATACCTAGATTTACAAACTTCCTGATACATGATATATTAGATATATAATCTCTAAAATATATATCCAAACATCCCAATAAGGGTTGTCCTTCAAATTTGATCCTTCATGAAACTATAATCACACTTGAATAATATAGTGCTATCAGTCAATAGATTTTCTAAGTTTGTGCCTCAGTCTTTCTTAGAGAGCCAGTATACAACTGCACAAATTTCCTTACATTGTTCTTAAATCTAATTTATATAAAAATGACATTGGTAACTTCTTGGCAACCCAGTGTTTAGAACTCTGTGCTTCCACCGCAGGGCGCACAAGTTCCATCCCTCGTCAGGGAACTAAGTTCCCATAAGCCTCTCCACACAGCCAAAAAGAAACAAAATTAAAAAGTGGTATTGCCCTTCTTGGTCACCCCCTCATTCATTCATGTAACAAGCATTCGCATGGTCCTCCTACCCTCAGTGTTCAAGGCCCTGTGCCAGGGAGGCACAGATACTACCTCTAAGGAGCTCACCACCAGGCAAGAGTTTGGCAAACAATTAAGAAGGAAAAGGCCATCAGAGACAGAGGAAATGGCATATAAATACATGGAAGTGTGGAACAGCACAGAATTTTCAGGGACCAACAGATGGTTTGGCATGACTGGAAAGGAAAATGCAGGGAGAGGACAGATGCACGTGATGCTGAGAATGTTACTTTAAGCCAGACAATGAAAGATGTTTTTCTAAGCTTAAAAAGAGTTCTTAGTATCAAAGATTTTATCTGTCTTTTTTTGCCATAGTGTGGAAAGCTGCTTTACCTTTACTGAAATTTGAACAATTCGGGACAGGAGGAAAAATGGTATAGATGCAGCCAAGAAATTAAAAGATGCTTACTCCTTGGAGGAAAAGTTATGACCAACCTAGATAGTATATTCAAAAGCAGAGACATTACTTTGCCAACAAAGGTCCGTCTAGTCAAGGCTATGGTTTTTCCAGTGGTCATGTATGGATGTGAGAGTTGGACTGTGAAGAAGGCTGAGCGCCGAAGAATTGATGCTTTTGAACTGTGGTGTTGGAGAAGACTTGAGGGTCCCTTGGACTGCAAGGAGATCCAACCAGTCCATTCTGAAGGAGATCAACCCTGGGATTTCTTTGAAAGGAATGATGCTAAAGCTGAAACTCCAGTCCTTTGGCCACCTCATGTGAAGAGTTGACTCATTGGAAAAGACTCTGATGCTGGGAGGGATTGGGGGCAGGAGGAGAAGGAGACGACAGAGGATGAGATGGCTGGATGGCATCACGGACTTGATGGACGGGAGTCTGAGTGAACTCCGGGAATTGGTGATGGACAGGGAGGCCTGGTGTGCTTCGATTCATGGGGTCGCAAAGAGTCAGACACAACTGAGCAACTGAACTAAACTGAACTGACTGACCCCACTCCAGTATGCTTGCCTGGAAAATCCCATGGACAGAGGAGCCTAGTAGGCTGCAGTCCATGGGGTCGCTAACAGTCTGACATGACTGAGTGACTTCACTTTTGCTTTTTACTTTCATGCATCGGAGAAGGAAATGGCAACCCACTCCAGTGTTCTTGCTTGGAGAATCCCAGGGACAGGGGAGCCTGGTGAGCTGCCGTCTATGGGGTCGCACAGAGTCAGACATGACTGAAGCAACTTAGCAGCAGCAGCAGCAGAAGTACAATATATAGGATCAAGTGGTATCTTCTTATGAGCTAATTATTTCCTTGTTCAGTTCAAATATTTAAGCAAACCATAGAGGGTCCTGAAGCTCACCTTTTTGTATGTGTTTATTGTTTTGATACTTAAAATGCCTTATTCTATTTAATGCCTACAACAGCCTCATAATAGATGTTCATCTCCCCATTTTACAGATGGGAAAACTGAGGCCCAGGGGGAAAATGCCCAAGATTTCCAGGTTACTAAGAGACAGAATCGCAATCCAAACATAGATCTGTTCATCACCAAGGTTAATGGTTTATACTGTGTTAACACTTTTCTTTAGTCACACTTCCTTTATATCATATGTGGATGTGAGTACACTCTGTTCTGAAGAAAATTTAAATCCATCTTTAAACTGTCCCGAGTGTTGGGAAATGTCTATGCTGATTTCCGTAAATCACAATATTTACATGAAACATTCTGGAGGTTGCCAGGGAGAGAATTTCATAGCTGTCTGATCTTCAGCTTTCTATACAAGCTGCATCTTAGCCTATCAATGCTCAAATTAGGTTAAAGAACAAATGAGAATATTACAAAGACTCTAAGTAAGATAGAAATCAAGCATGACCTGAGAAAACATCTCTTGACTTCAAGTTCTTGCCTCTGAATGAAGGGTTTGGACTAAAAACCTCAACAGTCCCTTTGCATAGCCCCAGGTTTCTGCACAGAGTCCAAAATAAATAGCATTTAATTCTGTAGATACAGTATATGGTGGCTTAGAGGTGAGAGAACACTTTAACTGTGATTATTTATAACTGCCAAATTCAGAATCAGATTTGAGAACTGTGATTTTTGTGTTTATTTTTAAGTACTCTCATGGCCTGCATATTGCTGGCATATGTAGGATTTGTTACTGGTGATATACCCGGTTTATAAACAGAAAATTGTTCTTTAAAAACAAAGTACCAATGTGTTTAATTTTTAAGTCAATGGTAATGAAAGAATCAGGAATACCTAGCATTGCAGAGGCAATGTGGGGAGGCAGAGGGTTGTACGGATTATGGCTGCAAGTTCTGTGGCCTGACTCTGCGGGTTTAAGTCCTGGTGCTGCCACTTCCCAGCTGTTGAGCTTTCGGCAAGTGAATTCCATGCTCCGTGCCTTCATTTTTTCATAGTTTCTGCCTCAGAGAGTTACTGTGAGAAGTAAGTGTGCCAGTGTGTGTAGAGTAGCTAGAACAGTGCCTGGTCCACATGGACATTCAGGAGATGTTTCATGTCAGCGTTTTCGGATAAGAGCTCGTTTATTTGCCTTAGAGGAACTATAGAATTAATGGATGAAATACAAACATTGAATGTGAACTCCAGAAAAGCAAGGGGGTTTTGTATCTGTTTTCCCAGCCATATCCTCAGTAACCTAAGTGCCTAGTTCTAGTTAGGTGTTTCGTAGATATTAATTAAATGAAAGAATAGGTCGGTTCTAGACAGTATTGAAGGTTCTGTTATCCTATTTATTTCAGACTTTACCCTGTATTTTAATTTTTCCTATGTTCAAAAGCACTTTACCATATGCTGTAAGTCATATGACATAATAAATGATAACTGGCTCTTGCTTCAGTTTCTTTGTGATATTGCGAGAAGAAATATCTGAAAAACTTTAGATATCATAGGAACAATTGGTAGGTTTCATCTCTCTCTCTCCTTTTTGACAAATAAGAAAAAAAAATCAGACCTCTAGTTATTTAGCCATTTCCTGGGTTTTGGCAGTCCTGTGTTATAGCAATAGCTGTATTAATCCAGTTGTTGCAGGGACTACCTGGGCAGTTGCTGAGCAGCATTGTCAAGACCTCAGATGGTTTTAAAATAATTTCAGAGAGAAGAACAATCTGCAATTCCAGAAATACTGATCCATTTCTCCATTCCCTTATCCAATTAGAAGCTATAACCTAGAACCCTAGATTCCAAATTTAGGATCCTACCCCTCCAGATACAAATTCATGCTTACCTCGAATAGTCTAAGTCTGAGAAAAGTCTTCCATGCAATCTTGCATGGTGCTAAGTCGCTTCAGTCATGTCCAACTCTGCAACCCCATGAACTGTAGCCTACCAGGTTAATTTGTCCATGGGTTGCCATGCCCTCCTCGGAGACATCTTCCTGACTGAGGGATCAAAGCCACATCTTTAGTTTTGATAATAATACTTCAGAATTATAGTTATGTAAACCAAGTCTTTATAGGATTTTCACAGTCTTTATCTTACTTTATTAAAAACACATGCTTTCTCCTCTTTATTCTTTCCTGTACAAATACTGTTCCCAAGTCACTGCTGATTTGCTAGCATAATGAAGACAGCCACTTCAGTTAATTAAACTAAATTACTCCTCCAAAATAGGCTCAAAGTCAAAAATATGCTGATATTTAAGGTGGCTTCCAGCTTTATACTATTTTAAATATTTTATTATTGTCTAAATGATTTTGTTGGAAAAAAGCAGCTTTGGAAAGAAACAAAGTGATAGGGACAATACCAAAATCTGATGGTTGTCATTTAATGGGGGACATTCGCCAATGAGGGAAACTTTATTTTTGTTGCAGAAACAATTAGGGATATACAATTTTAAAGTTTCTGGGAATGGTATGGAAATTTTTGCATAGAGATTCCATGGGCTTTCTGGTGGGAAAAAGACAAAAAACTTCTCTAAAGCCTTTCTCCCCAAGATGCAAAGTTACAGAAACCTGTCAGAAGAGAGGAAAGGGCTCTCCAAAGGGGTGGAGGACCCAAGAAACCTTCAAAATCAGCTGCATGCAGTTGGTGACTGCACTGTCCCCAGCCTCATGGGGGTACTGCTATGTTTTATTAGACTGGGGAGGTAGAATCCCAGTAGACCCAAACTTCTGGAGCCTGCCTAAAGAGTCTCCGGACAAATAGAGAAAAAAATGTGACTGCTCTCAGCAGTATGAAGGCACAGATAATGTAGATGGGTATGATAAGGGTTCCTTATAATACTAGTTTACTCATTGCCCCCCAAACAAATAAAATATAACGATAAAATGTGTTAAAGCTGTTACAAAGTTCTCTGTGGTCAAAGGAGACCCAGGCATCACTGAAGTCATTTCTAAACATAAACTCTGCACTGCTCTTGATCTGTGTGATTTGAGGAATGAATATCAGTTTCCTCTAAGTCAGAAAATTAAATTAGCATGCTTATTACTCTAATATGAAAAGTAAAGTATTCATGTTATTATGTCCTCAAGCACTCAAGCCATACCCTCAGTCAGAACCATCTCTCTCTTATACAAATCCCTAACAAAGTCCACACTATTCATTAGAGACAGTTGATAAAACATTATATATTATTTGGTACTCCCACCCCCCACTGCTGCCCTCAATGCATACCTTCCATTTCTGGTCAAGACAAGTCACAAACCCAGACTCTAAATACAGAATTGTAACTCTGCCAAGTCAAATCCCTTTTTCTTATAGTCTTTGACTCCTCTAATCAAAGAAACCCAAGAGAACCACTGGGAGCAAACTGAAAATCTTCCCCATTTTCAAGAGCAAACATATCTCTAATCAAAAACTGTTAATGGAATTAGCATTACATTTCATTTCCTCTGCCTTCATATTTATGACACAAGTACTGTTTTATTTTCACCCTCTCTCTCCACCCTGAAAAAATATAAACTGGTTTTTATAAAATTGTATCTAAAAATGAAAAAGCAAGGTATTTTATGTTTCTTTACTGGTTGAACCTGTGCCAGCAGTTCTGGTGTGTTCCCGAGTAGGCATCAGCCATCTCATGCATATTTGAGTAGAATCAGCACTTTTACCCCAATTCGAGCATACAGTATTTCAAGCATTAGAATGCACATCAGCATCTGTAGTAGACCAGCATCTTTTGAAACAGAAAACAAATGCTGTAGACAGTCTCAATTCAGTTCAGTTCGGTTCAGTTGCTCAGTCGTGTCCAACTCTTTGAGACCCCATGGACTACAGCATGCTAGGCCTCCCTGTCCATCACTAACTCCCAGAGTTTATTCAAACTCATGTCCATAGAATTGGTGATGCCATCCAACCATCTCATCTCTGTCATCCCACCATCTCATCTCTGTCATCCCCTTCTCCTCCCACCTTCAATCGTTCCTAGCATCAGGGTCTTTTCAAATGAGTCCGTTCTTTGCATCAGGTAGCCAAAGTATTGAAGGTTCAGCTTCAGCATCAGTCCTTCCAATGAATATTCAAAACTGATTTCCTTTAGGATAGACTGGTTGAATCTCCTTGCAGTCCAAGGGACTCTCAAGAGTCCTCTCCAACACCACAGTTCGAAAGCATCAATTCTTCGGCCCTCAGCTTTCTTTATAGTTCAGCTCCATACATGACTACTGGAAAAACCATAGCATTGATGAGACGGACCTTTGTTGGCAAAGTAATGTCTCTGCTTTTTAATATGCTGTCTAGGTTGGTCATAACTTTTCTTCCAAGGAGCAAGTGTCTTTTAATTCCATGGATTCAGTCACCATCTGCAGTGATTTTGGAACCCCCCAAAATAAAATCTGTCACTATTTCCAGTTCCCTATCTATTTGCCATGAAGTAATGGAACCAGACGCCATGATCTTTGTTTTCTGAATGTTGAGTTTTAAGCCAACTTTTTCACTCTTCCCTTTCACTTTCATCAGGAGGTTCTTTGGTTCTTTTTTGCTTTCTGCCATAAGGGTGGTGTCATCTGCATATCTGAGGATATTGATATTTCTCCCAACAGTCTTGATTCCAGCATGTGCTTCATCCAGCCCAGTGTTTCTCATGATATACTCTGCATAGAAGTTAAATAAGCAGGGTGACAGTATACAGCCTTGATGTACTCCTTTCCTGATTTGGAACCAGTCTGTTGTTCCATGTCCAATTCTGATGGTTGCTTCCTGACCTGCATACAGATTTCTCAGGAGGCAGGTCAGGTGTTCTGCTATTTCCATCTCTTGAAGAACTCTCCAGTTTGTTGTGATCCACACAGTCAAAGGCTTTGGCATAGTCAGTAAAGCAGAAGTAGATGTTTTTGTAGAACTCACTTGCTTTTTTGATGATCCAGTGGATGTTGGCAATTTGATCTCTGGTTCCTCTGCCTTTTCTAAAACCAGCTTGAACATCTAAAAGTTCACAATTCATATACTGTTAAAGCCTGGCTTGGAGAATTTTAAGCATTACTTTGCTAGTGTGTGAGAAGAGTGCAAATGTGTGGCAGTTTGAACATTTTTTGGCATTGCCTTTCTTGGAAATTGGAATGAAAACTGACTTTTTCCAGTTCTGTGGCCACTGCTGAGTTTTCCAAATTTGCTGGCATATTGAGTGCAGCACTTTGACAGCATCATCTTTCAGGATTTGAAATAGCTCAACTGGAATTCCATCACCTCCACTAGCTTTGTTCATAGTGATGCTTCCTAAGGCCCACTTGACTTCACATTCCAGGATGTCTGGCTCTAGGTGAGTGATCACACCATCGTGATTATCTGGGTAATGAAGATCTTTTTTGCATAGTGCTTCTGTGTATTCTTGCCACCTCTTCTGAATATCTTCTGCTTCTGTTAGGTCCAGACCATTTCTGTCCTTTATCGAGCCCATTTTTGCATGAAATGTTCCCCTGGTATCTCTAATTTTCTTGAAGAGATCTCTAGTCTTTCCCATTCTATTGTTTTCCTCTATCTCTTTGCATTCATTGCTGAGGAAGGCTTTCTTATCTCTCCTTGCAATTCTTTGGAACTCTTCATTCAGATGGATATATCTTTCCTTTTCTCCTTTGCCTTTCACTTCTCTTCTTTTCACAACTATTTTTAAGGCCTCCTCAGACAACCATTTTGCCTTTTTGCATTTCTTTTTCTTGGAGATGGTCTTATCACTGCCTCCTGTACAACATCATGAACCTCCATCCGTAGTTCTTCAGTCACTCTATTTAAGATCTAATCCCTTGAATCTATTTCTCACTTCCACTGTATAATTGGAAGGGATTTGATTATAGGTCATTCCTGAATGGTCTAGTGGTTTTCCCTACTTTCTTCAATCTCAGTCTGAATTTGTCAATAAGGAGTTCATGATCTGAGCCAGTCAGCTCCTGGTCTTGTTTTTGCTGACTGTATAGAGCTTCTCCATCTTTGGCTGCAAAGAATATAATCAATCTGATTTCAGTGTTGACCATCTGGTGATGTCCATGTGTGGAGTCTTCTCTTGTGTTATTGGAAGAGGGTGTTTGCTATGACCAGTGCCTTCTCTCGGCAAAAAGACAGTCTAGAGTATGCATTTTTCATGCCATAGTCATTGATTTCTCCCCCAGGAAAAATCTAAGAATGGTAAATCAACAGATAGTAGCCATCATGAGTTAAGATTTGTCTTCTGAATGACAGTTTAAAACAGTCTATATTAGAATGTACCATGGTTGGCAAAATGCATGATGGTCAGTCTGCTCAATAGTTGTTGGTCTCTCGTGGGTGAAGTAAAGTTGACACTTGGCACCTGATCATTGCCCAGCACCAGCGAGTCTGCTCAAAAATGGTAGTGCCTCAGCAAATAAGCATTGGAGAATTGGCTGTGCATCAATACATTGACAGACTATATATACCAGGGGAAAATGAAATGGAAGTTAGGGTGTACAGTCATCTGTGAAAATTCATAACTTTTCAAAAATAATACCCTTATTTAGGTATATCCTGCTGTATAAAATGCACGTTATTTACAAATGTTGGCATTAAAACTTATATGGACATATAATTTGGTTCAGTATCTACCTTTTTCATATCTAAAATATATATGTTTTAAAAAGTCTAATATATCTCGAGCAAAAACTAATTCTGAGACTTATAATTTTATCAAAAGTATTAATTCATATTTAAATGTAGGCCCTCAATTGACCTCTGAAGAATTTTCTTAAACTTAGCATTACCACATGGTTTAAATGAGATTCAAAGTTAATATTTTTATGTGTGAGGTTCTAAATTGTAGGTTCTAATAGAGACTGACATATGATTTGTTCATTCCTACTGTGCATGCTTATTAACTCACTGATACAGAGTTTTGAATAACTGTATTCCAAGTATAGTTTTCTCTACTTGTATCAATTATAAAAGTTAGAAAACTGTTTTCATCATTTCTCAACTTTTTCATATTAGCGGCCTGTAGATTATTCCAATATAGTTCTTTTGAACTTATTAGACAAATGAAATTGTTAGTTAATGAATCACATATCACTAATGAATCAAATGACTGAGTTTATTAAATTTTTTTTTTTTTTTTACTAATCTCTAATCTATGCTCACTTCTATTAAACTAAGTAGTTAGTGACTATCTGCTGTGTGCAGGCACCATACTAGCTACTTTCATAGATGCTGTTTCTGGCAATCTTTACCATCCCCAATGAGGAGTTTTGCAATTGATAGTGTAACTCTGCTCCCTAAGGTCACTCGTTACTTTTACAGTAGTATCAAATTCTGTTTGCATGACTGTACTGAATTATGTGATATCCTGGTCTCTCTCTTGCTTAACTTACCTTCCATGAGGTTAGAAATAATTACAACAGCAACAGTACCAAATAACTAGTGCCTGTACAACAAGATGGAGAAAAATCTCTGATTCTAGTGCCTATTTTAGTCCTTTGAAAATGGTGAAGATAGGGAGGTGAAGAGATCCTACAGCCAATTATTCTATCTTGATGTAAACCTTGCATTTAGTGTTTAACAACACAAAAGACAGTTCTTCACAGTCACTCACAATCACCCCGGTATTGTCCTGAGCTGGACAGTATGGATTACTGAGTTATGCATGAGATAAAAATTGGCAGCCATCCTAGTGCACTCAGTTGTTTATTATGTATGAATGCATTATTCTTGTGTGGGTAACACATGTTTCTTTGGATTACCACCCCCTAATTGCTTTTATGGGACCTCCAGCCCTCCTTCTCCCTGAACAAATCTTTCCCAACCACTCTAGAAACCCCTAAAAACATGGCTTGCAAGATTCCAGAATACTTACCCTCAGCCAATTGTGGAATGTTTATCATTTTTCATCCTCTTGGGCCCAACTCTCTTTGCTCATATCACTCAGAAAGCCAAGTGCAGGCCTCCTAGCTTCAACCCTTTGGTGCTGCCACCTGTTCATGCTGCCCCAAGGTCATTCTAAATGAACCCTCATCATTAAAACCCCTCTTCAGGAGTGGGGAGAATAAGGGGGATAGTGGCAGGATTGTCCCTAAGGGATAGCACTTCCCAGTGTCAGAAGAAGGTTTATGTGAGAACAGTTTACTCTTTATTCTGCTGACATGAGTGATTTAGAGGACAAGTCTTTGAAATTAACCCCCAATCATCTCTTTCTGGATTTTCACTAAAAAAACACAATTCTCCTTTCCTAAATTTCCCCTACAGTTCTTTAATCAGCATTTGCACCAAGACTCAGGTTTCAGATATCACATAGTTAAGACTCAGCAGTCCCATTGCATGGGGCACGGGTTTGATGCCCGGTTGGGGAACTAAGGTCCTGCAAGCTGCGTGGTGCAGTCAAAAAAAAAAAAAGAATAAACAGAATGCTTAGTTTGCTTAGTTTCTTCAAACAAATACAGTAGTCATGGTGACCATCTTAAAATATTACCTGAGTCAGTGGTTCACAAATTTTGCTGGACATTGAAATCACCTGGGGAGTTTTTTAAAAATACCTGATGCTTTAAACTTGGGTTATAAATGATCTCTAGGGGAGAAAAACTTCAAGGAAATAATGCTGGATGATCTACCTCATTCTGAATTTTATAAAGAGAATGAAAATATAAACTCAATGTACTAAATTCAGCCTATTCTCCAAGGCTTTAGAATAGTAGGGAGGACTTATACCAAAGACAAAGAGAGGCCGAAAAGAAGCATGCCAGGTGCCCCTCGTTCCTTAGGAAATTATAGTAGGACTGAATGTCAAAGGAAATGGCAAGGTACTGGCTGCTTAGACCACTGAATATGTGCCCAGGAAGCATTTCCAACGGCTTGAGTATGAGACACTTCAGGAAAAGTGAGCCAAGTCTGAAGAAAACAAAGAGTGAAGCAAAGAACTAAGGATGCAATGTCAAGGGCTCTGCATACTCTTTTGCATGTCACTGGGGAATCATTTTGCACTGTGAGATACACCAAAATCACCCTGCAAGGGATGGCTTTAATTTCGGTTACTTAGATTTGTTTAATAAACTTTGTACTGAGTCTTGAACTGGACAGTGCTGAGCAAGTGAGGGTATTCAAGATGCTGAATCAGAGCCTAATTAAGACAAATGAGACTTCCCACTCTGGTCCTTATTTTTCAGGGTCAAGTCTATCACCTTTCTACTCCATTTATTCTTTGGGCAATGCAGGTCTATGTTTTATTGTCAGTAATAACAATTCTCATGTGTCATCATCCTTTTTTATGTATATTTTTAAAGAGACAATTTGGTAACTGAGTTTCAATTAAGGAAAAAACAGATTTTTTAAAAATCAGAAAGATACTGTACTTCATTCATTTGCTCACTAATTAATTTTTAAATTAATTTTTCAGCCATACATATATAGAATAAGATACATCTCAGAATCACAATTTGTTAATGTCAACTGTAAATAGTGTATGGTGAGGAAACACTGGTTTCCAGAGTTTGAGATGAGATTGTCCTATGGTGGGCCTTCTGCACCAGTTGATACCAGTGGAAGTTCTACCTAGTAAGGCACCAACATATTAGTTCATTGTAGTGAAAGTTAGCCATGAAGTTATATCAGATTTTGCTTTCATTGAACCATGTGTGTAGTCACTGCCTTCACCAAGAAATTGTGTAGTAGTATTGGATGATAAGTATAAGATATGCTTATTATAACAACCTTCTCTCACTGGAACGTGTGATTGCAACACATTTTATGACAGATTATGTTCGTTCTTCAGGGATTAAAGCTGTAACCATTACTGTGATTACCATAAGCACTAATTTTGAGTCCGATTACATGGTACAAGTATAGAAACAACTTCACCAACTAAGCTCTTACTCTGAACTTCATATCTAAGACAATTTTTAGATTCAGTGTGCCTCTAATACTTCCTCCCTAGTTTCTTTGTTCAAAGCTCCATTTCTTGAAATATTAAAAAGCTCCCAGAAGAGTCTCTAATAAGCACTGAACTCTAATAAAGAAAAGCCCAAATGAAGCTTGAAGGATGGAACAAGCAGAATTCGAGCTGCTTCTTCAATTCCTCTTTCCTCTCCTCTCACTATGCTTGTCTCTCTTGCTCTTGTATACACACCCACTCGTACATATTTTTGGAGGCAGAAGAGCACTGCTTGCTTTTTGTGCAAATTAAATTGCAAAAAGGAAAAAAAAAATGTTGATGTGAAGCTGAAATGCACTCATCAGACTAACAAGTGCTTCTGGAAAAGTTTTCACTGAATGTCATCCTGAGAAATACTCCCTTCCACATGAGTCACAGGACCTTCCAGTCCCTCAAAGCCTCTTAGACAATGAACTAGAAAAGTAAACTTTGAAGGAAAAATAAAAGTCTGAAAATGGTAGTCCCAAATTGTGGGTTGTGATCCTGGAAAATAGGGAAGAAATACACCATTTTTCTGTTCCTTTTCTTTTCTTTTTGTGGTTCTCCTGTCACTCTAAAAAAGCTGGAGGTGCTGTAGGACATAAGGGCCTCCTGGACACAAATGATAGTCTAAAAATATATTTGTTTAAAATTTTTAAAAAACCATTCACTCCAGAATTTGTCTTCTTTTGAGGTAATCTGTTACACAAGGCTGCTATAATTTGGCTTTCAGCAGTAACGACTAGTTATGCCAAAAATAGATCATAAATAAAGTCTAGACAAATGCAGTGTTTTATTCCAGAGGCAGCCAGCAGATGCTTTGTGAACCCCTGCATTCTCTTGCTGACCAGATTAATTTTGCACCATGATTTTACTCTGTAATGCCTTGGGACAAAACATATTTAAAATGTGTCCTTTGGCCACTTACACTTCCTCAGATCACTTACTGTAGCATTCTTCAATAATAATGAAGACTAAACTGTCTTTTTAAAGGCTTTTCTGGTAGTCCATGACTTAACACGCAGCGTCTCATAGGCAAGGAGATTGCAGGCAGAGTAATCAGTACTCCAGAGATGTTCTTCAGTTGTCAAAATACTGTAACATGTTAGGTGTGGGAAGAAGGACAAGGCAAGGAAAAAGAAGCCTAGGGGAGCAGAAATCTGGAGTTTCTCCATGGACTGTTGATCAATTCTATAATTTCTGATAACCCTGTCTTCCCCTTCTGTGACATTCGTGTAATGGTAGAGAGTATGAAACCTTTCAGATCTAGTACCTTCTCTTCAGAATGCATGTTATATTTGGACAAATTACACTGCTGCTTCCCCAGATGGAATAGTAACAGGGTCTGACAAATCGGGCTTTTTTCTTTTGATTCTGATGAAAAGAGGAGTACATGGAACTTGACCTTGAAATATAGCCCAAATGAATTACCAGCCAACCTAAAAGTAAGCATTAGCTGCAGTGATTGTGGAAAACATGATAAAGCTTTCCACTCATTATAAGCAATTCTAAGCTCGATAGATAGGCTTTCCCTAATTGAGAAGCAGGCATTACCAATGAATTTTTATGAGTTTATTCATTCTGGAATTTTTCTTCATAATGCAGTCAGTTTATTATATTAAAAATGTATATTACAACTGAAGCAGTTTTGTAAAACAGACAGTAATACAGTAGTGCATCTATTTATTTGTACCTTGGGGATGTAAGACAAAAAAGCAAACTGCTTACTACTTGAAAAATCATAGCCATCCGATAACTAATGGCTGTGGTGCTGGAAGTAAGGAAAATGCTTTCATTGAACCCCGATTGGGGTTGTTTTCAATGAGATGGAAGGGTTAGTTGAAATTGAATCGAGATGTAGAACAATTAGATATTAATTCTGTTTATTGTTAGTTGAAAATAAAACAGGGGAGAAGTTAACTAAAGTGCATTATTTTGTCATTATAAGCCCTTCAAACTACTGAATGCTACCTTTCACCTACAATGTATGCCTTCTGTGATTTGTATACAATGTATATCTTCTGTGATTTGGACTTGGCCATAACTGTTAAATACCAGCCCTTATTTTTAATACATTTAAAAGAGTTCCTGCTTGTCTCTGTGGCTGCTGATGCCAACAAAACTGGAATGAGAAGTCCTAAGCTTTTTCTAAAGATGAAGAATGCCCCCTAAAACTAGCAACCTAGTGTGGAGTTCAATGTGATCTCTTTATAATACCCACAGCATCTTAATGATGTCTCTAAATATGTTACTCTGGCTAAAAATTAAAACTGCATGCCTGCCTGCTAAGTCACTTCAGTCATGTCCAACTCTTTGCGACCCTATGGACTGTAGCCCACCAGTCTCCTCTGTCCATGGAATTCTCCAGACAAGAATACTGGAATGGGTTGTCGTGCTCTCCTCCAGGGTATCTTCCCAACCCAGGGAATTGAACTCCTGTCTCCTGCATTGCAGGAGGATTCTTTACCACTGAGCTACCAGGTAAGCCCAATATTGTATATGAGGTCTTAAAAATTAAAATTGAAATACTTATGTTTTCTTTATTCTAATTGCAGTTCCTCCCTTGAATTTCCCAAATGAAATATTCCCATGCAGCTTCATAAGGAACCAACATTGCTTAGCCTCCACTAGCCCATAAATGTAGAAAGTAGTTCAACGGTAATCACCAAACCATTACTTTGGCACTGGGTACTCTTATGCAAGTTTCTCCAGCCAATATTTTCCAACAGTTTGTTGGAAGATTTTTTTTTTTTTTAACATTTGAAAGAGTTGCTAGAAAATGTACAATTGGAAAATAATTTACACATACAAATTACAGGCTGTCACTATGGGACTCTATAAAGCTTACAAATTCAGAAAATAGGATATTCACATTCTCTCAATGAATCAGAAATGTAGCAAGCCACATGACTAAGCAGATGACTAAGCAGACACTCTGGAGAGGAGTTTGCAAATCGGGCTATAGGGAAAATGCTGTTACCAGACTCTAAAAATTTAATGTAATTGTCATTTAAAGAAAGTCAATGTGGAAAGTTAATTAAAATACTTTTTAGGTCATTAGTTTTTTCTAGCTCTTATATCCCTTTCTCCTTCCATACCCATCCTCTCTTATGTTCTATCTAGCCCAAAATCAAAAACATATCAAAAATCAGAGAAACTTTTTTAAAAACAAAACCTGGAGTTTTTGTTATTTATTTGTCCACAATATTTTTATTCATCAGTGGCCTGTCTTTCTCGGAGAATAGTCTATTTTTTCTGACTGTAAAGAAAAAAAATCACTATCCTATCTTCCGGAGTTTGCTCAAACTCATGTCCATTGAGTGGATGATGCCATCCAACTATCTCATCCTCTGTTGTCTCCTTCTCCTACCTTGAATCTTTCCCAGCATCAGGGTCTTTTCCAATGATTTGGCTCTTTGCATCAGGTGGTCAAAGTATTAGACTTTCAGCTTCAGCATTAGTCCTTCCAATGACTATTCAGGATTGATTTCCTTTAGGATTGACTGGTTTGATCTCCTTAGATCACTTGACCTGGTACCTTAGATCACTTGACCATCCTGACGCCTGGGAGCGAAGGCAGGGGAGTGAATTGGGAGATTTGGATTACATGTGTGCACTGCCATGTGTAAACCAGATAGCTAAAACTGCTGTATAGCACAAGGAGCTCAGCTTGGTGCTCTGTTGTGACCTAGGTAGGTGGGATGGAAGGGGATTGGAACATAGTCCAAGAGGGAGGGGATGTATATATACATATAGCTGATTCACTTTATTGTACAGCAGAAACGAACACAAATGTGTGTATGCTCAGTCACTCAGTTGTGTCTTACTCTGCAACCCCATAAATTGTGCCTGCCAGCTCCCCTGTCCATGGAATTTTCCAGGCAAGAATACTGGAATGGATTGCAATTTCCTACTCCAGGGGATCTTCTTGACCCAAGGATCAAACTCACATTTCTTGGCAGGTAGATTCTTTACAATTGGGCCATCTGGGAAGCCTCTGGAAAAGTGTAGAATCAATTTATTTAAACATCAGACAAATCCACTTCCTGATGCTCCAATATCATGCCCTCAATAATTAGGAAAAATTATTTTTCATTTTAATCTTTCTTAAAACAGAAAAAGAAGAAAACAAATTACCCAAGTGATATTTAACAAGTGAAATCAAAAAATGAGGAGATTGATGGTGATGGTGACAATTTGGGGAGGACTATAAGTCCTTATGAAAGAGAGTTTTCTTTGTTCTCCTTAGCACACATGGACAGAAATTTAGAAAAACAAAAACAGGAATTATGTGTTTTTCCTGTCAGATATCTCAAGACATTTTTTTAAGTCTTTTTATGTCCACCGCGATTTCAAAAGAATCCAAAATACATGTAGAGTTATTTTTCATTGTAACTGCTAGGTAATGGTTAAACGGAATACAAACTTGCCTAAGAACAGGATGTAATGAGGTAGAATATCAAGAGAAATAAACAGCTGTAATGTACATATGATTTTTCATTCTGAATTAAAGAATATTATTAAAGAATATCACTAAGAAAAGCCTTTAGGTTTTCTAACCTTCTAAGAAACCAATTGATAAATGCAGAGAATGCTACAGAAAGATGTGTCTGCTGTTCTGAAATTAGCCAAAATTTGTGGTTGTCATGGGGATACTTAAATTAAAGAAATAAGTCAGAAAATAATGAATGTAATTAATTTTTCTTGAAGTTCAACTGATGCAAGGTAAAAGAATATTTATTATGTGAATGTCTAGCCACCCGTGATATTAAAGGAATGAATAAATATCAAATTTGCAATGTATGTAAATTAGGCAAATTTTGTCATTAAAGATCACAGAAAATACAATAAGGTATTTACTGATTGCTTTTTCTCATATGTTTTCATATAAAGAAATACATTTATAAAAATAGAAGGCTGAGGATAAAGTGTCTGCCTGCGATGCGGGAGACCTGGGTTCAATCCCTGGGTTGGGAAGATCCCCTGGAGAAGGAAATGGCAACCCACTCCAGTATTCTTCCCTGGAGAATCCCATGGACAGAGGAGCCTGGCAGGCTACAGTCCACAGGGTCGCAAAGAGTCGGACACGACTGAGCGACTTCACTTTCACTTTCACTTTCACTTGGCAATTTAATAGGAAAAAAATAAATCGAAGTAAATTTAATAGCCCACATACACCAAAAGTTATCTGATATGTAAAAAACTGCTATCAGTTCAGTTCAGTTCAGTTCAGTCACTCAGCCGTGTCTGACTCTTTGTGACCCCATGAACTGCAGCACGCCAGGCCTCCCTGTCCATCACCAACTTGCGGAGTTCACTCAGACTCACGTCCATCGAGTCCGTGATGCCATCCAGCCATCTCATCCTCTATCATCCCCTTCTCCTCCTGCCCCCAGTCCCTCCCAGCATCAGAGTCTTTTCCAGTGAGTCAACTCTTCGCATGAGGTGGCCAAAGTACTGGAGTTTCAGCTTTAGCATTAGTCCTTCCAAAGAAATCCTAGGGTTGATCTCCTTCAGAATGGACTGGTTGAGTCTCCTTGCAGTCCAAGGGACTCTCAAGAGTCCTCTCCAACACCACAGGTCAAAAGCATCAATTCTTTGGTGCTCAGCTTTCTTCATAGTCCAGCTTTCACATCCATACATGACCACTGGAAAAACCATAGCCTTGACTAGATGGACCTTAGTCGGCAAAGTAATGTCTCTGCTTTTGAATATGCTATCTAGGTTAGTCATAACTTTTCTTCCAAGGAATAAGCATCTATAATACTGAACAATACATCACATCTTCATAAATTTGAGCAGCTTTCAAATGCCCAGCTTTACTGCTAACTCAGAAAAGCAACAGATCTGGATTAGATTAGAGGAACAGATCAGGCAAATAAGTGAACAACATGGGTATTTAAAAAAAAAAAAAACTGAAGGAGTAATAGGGATGGGTAAGGTCAGTGGTAAACTAAAGAGTTTATGCCTTGTCTAAATAAACAAGTTAATTTTTCTAATTCTTGTCCAGCATGAATTTGTATCCACAGATGCTAGATTTGATTTTCATGGAAAGCTGGAGCTCTAGATTCTTATGTAATAGCTTCTAATTTTTAAATAAGGGCAGGTGAAATTATCTAGTTGACCAACAGAATAATAATTATCAATAACTAGTTTTTTTTACCTTCTTAGGGGTTTTCACATAGAGTTGTCTTTAATAAGTAGGCTAAAATCTGACCAGTTAGGGAATTTGCTGGATGGACTCATTGCATTTTCTCAGTTCAGTGTTTATAAATATGAGATGGTCTACTGTGTTTTATCAGTGGTGGCTTTTAGTAAATAATAACTCCTTCAGTTTGTAGGTGTAAGTCTCCTTTTATAAGGCCACTAGATCTCAAGTGGATACCTAATAAATCCTGTCTATCAATTCTGGCATTCCAGACCGTCAGTTCTTGATAACAAAAAAAAAGGTTATGGTTCACAATAGAAGTTTAATAGGCTCCAATAAGAGAATTTAGATTTTCTTCAGTCATCATTTGTCAATCTTAAGACAGAATTTTCAATCCAGTAACAGCAAGGAACCACTATTTTTGTGATACAAATTAATGCACACTTCTCCCTCACGGACTTCCCTGGTGGTTCAGACAGTAAAGAATTTGCCTATAATTTGGGAGACTTGGGTTTGATCTTTGAGTTGGGAAGATCCTCTGGACTAGGAAATGGCAACCCACTCCAGTATTCTTGCCTGGAAATCCCATGGACAGAGTAGCCTGGTGGAGAAATGTCCATAGGGTTACAAAGAGTTGAACGCAGCTGAGCAACTTTCACTACCCATTCATGGTTTTAGAATAAGAAAAATAAAAGTGGTATCTTCAGTGTTATAAAAATATGATCTTTAAAACAAAAGTAACCACATTTGACTCACTGAAAAGCAATTTGTTCACCAGAGTTATCTGCAGATGCCAGATTAAGTTAATCATTTCTAGGACACTCCAAGTTTCAATCTATGTGTAATAAATGCATGATATCTAATATTTATTTAACGCTTAAAATTTACAAACTACATTCTCTTTCAAGATCCAATTATAATAATCCAGATATTAGATATAATAAAACACACATGAAACGTATTTCTCTGACTCTCCAAAGAAGGTCTTTCAAATATATCCTAATGGATTACTTTCCTCTTTCCTGGGAAGACTCCATTGCCTGAAAGTTAGGGCTGTGTTTCTTGGGCACATTATCACAGTATAGTCATATATACTTGTTTCTATAAACTGTTTTTCAGTTACATGTAATCTATAAACCTATGAGGATTAAGAGAAATGCTTTATGTAAAGGACCTCAACTAGTACCCTGGAATACAGATGATATTCAGTAAATACAAATATTCTTAGATGCCTCTATTTTGGCTATCTTATTTCCAAACACACTTATTTTATCAAATGTATCCACTTATGCCAATTCCTGAAACAAAAATCTGATCCTGGTTGTTGCATACTCCAACATGTGCTATAGATTCTTCCTGCCTCCCGAAGACAGAGCATAGCTCTAGAGACCCTTTCTGAGCTGCTTCTTCATTGCTTCCTCTTTCCTATCATGCTTTATCCAAACTAAACTGTCCGTGTACCTTCTCTCTCAGTTCAGTATCTTTACTATAATTTCCCATCTACTAGGAATTATTTTGCTACTTCTTTTCATCGCCATTTAGACGTGATAAAAATCTTACACATCCTTGGGGTCCAGTTCAATGACATATTTCCCCTTCTTTACTAGTAGAGCAGTGAGTGGATCTTAAACCACTTACTTGTGAGTATTATAACCCTTAAAATTAATGAAGACCATAGGCATGTTTAGGTTGATGTCTTTATCCCATTCATTTTTGTATATCCCCAAAAGGGAAAGGGTGCCTTCCATATAATAAAAGTTCAATAAATATTTATTGAGTTGACTTGGTAGAAACCACAGGAGCCATAAAGAGGAGCTTCCTATCCAATTCAGAAATCACCTCTATACATTCCCCACTGCTCAGCTTCTGATAGTAATGTGGAATCTCATCAGTTCATGATATAGTCTTTTCTCTTGTGGGAAAAATTAAAATCATTAGAACGTTCTTTCTTGTTTTGATCTGAAATATTTTCCTCTTCTTTTCACCTTGCTGTCGGCTCTTTCTATGGAGTTTAAATATTAAAAATTTCTCATTTCCCTCTTCCCAATGACAACCTAATTGTTTATTTTTAATTGGAGGATAATTGCTTTACAATGTTATGTTGGTTTCTGCCTTACAACTAACAGCATAAATCAGCTGTTGTAAGTATACATATATCTCCTCCCTCTTGACCCTCCCTCCCAACCACCCCCATCTCACACCTTTATGTCATCACAGAGCGCCAGGCTGTGCTTTATAGCAACTTCCCACTAGCTATTTGTTTTACACATGGTAATGTATATATTTAAATACTACTCTCATAATTCACCCTACCCACTCCTTGACCCCACTGTGTCCACAAGGCAGTTCTCCACATCTGTGTCTCTATTCTTGCCTTTTAAATATTAATATAGTGCTTACCCTAATCATTCTCTTCCCATCACTTACCTCCCACCCCTATATTCTGCTTTCCTAAGATGATTCCATTTTTGGTCTCCTTCTTTAAAAATGTTACTTATTTTAAAATTTCACTTATTTTAATGAGGAACCTAGAACTGGACAGACTGCTCTTTAAATGATCTGACCAGTCCAGGATGTTCCTTCAGTGTGGACCATACTTCTGCAGTTCAGCTTACAATGTTAGCAGCCAAATCATATGGTTGGCTCATAGTCAGCTTCAACAAAAAACAACTACTTAGTGAGTGCCTGTTATCTGCCAGGCATTATATGTCCCTTCCACATGTATTACGTCAGCAAATGTGTAGCTGGTTAAAGCTCCCAAGGTATTGTCACACAAATCATCATCAAGAGAAGCAATGTATAATTGCTATCCTAATTTGGATTTTTCATTTATCCTAGTTAAATTTCATTATGTTGGTATTGTCTCATCCCTTATCCGAGTTAAATTTCATTATGTTGGGTTTGCCTCAATCCTTTAGAGATCCTGTTAAGATCCATTTTTATCCAGTTTCTGGTTTCAGAGATAGTAGTCATTTTTTCCAGTTTCCAATCAACTTCATATTTAATAAGGACATCATTTAGTCTTCAACTAAGACATTAATAAAAAAAAAAGTTTAACTGATAGAGCAAAGCAAAGAGGAAAGCTACCCTCTCTAGAGTCTATACTGATTCATAATTAAAATCCCTAAGGTATGGCTCTTCCACATAGCTCCAAATTTACCTAAGTGTTCTAGCATATATTACATATTCTCTCTTAGCTACAAGGGCATCATGAACTTTCTTTAAGTGTCTAAATTAAAATATGATAGAAAGTCCATGAACTATGAGATGGGCTTGCTGTGCCCTTGTCTGGGTGCACACTTGGTGTTAAATGTTTATTTATTCATTTATTTGTTTGATTTCCATGTTCATCTCTTACTAGAGGGCCCAAACCAATAGTTTAACAATACTTTATAGATTTTTTTCAAAGTTAATAATTGGAAAGTCTGTGGATTCCATACTTTGATTTTTATGCATTTTTGAAAATGGGGTCATTTGCTGATCTCTGCTGCTGCTACTGCTATGTCACTTCTGTTGTGTCCGACTCTGTGTGACCCCATAGACAGCAGCCCACCAAACTCCGCCATCCCTGAGATTCTCCAGGCAAGAACACTGGAGTGGGTTGCCGTTTCCTTCTCCAGTGCATGAAAGTGAAAAGTGAAAGTGAAGTGGCTCAGTCATGTCCAACTCTTCGCGACATGGAATTTCTTCTATTCACCATCATTTCCCAGTGATTACCCAGAATGCTTTGTTTCACAACCTTTCAGATGTAATTCATTTGTGTCTGAACTTGAGCATTCATTTAAATAGGCTAAATGCTCTCATAATCTTTTGCTTTTATTTTGTGCTTCAATTACTTCTTTACAATGCTATCCTTCCTAATGTGAAGATAATTCTCCCAGTGGAGAGAAGTGGAAGCAAACCACTATTTTACCACTGTTAACAGTATGATATTTTTTTCCAAGCAGTAATTGTGTCCATCATTAAAAAAATATTTTATTACTCTGATATTGTATTCATAGGACTTCCCCGGTGGCTCAGACAGTAAAGAGTCTTCCTGCAATGCGGGAGGCATGGGTTCAATCCCAGGGCCTGGAAGATCCCCTGGAGAAGGAAATGGCAACCCACTCCAGTATTCTTGCTAGGAAAATCTCATGGACAGAGGAGCTTGGCAGGCTACATACAGTCCATGGGATCACAAAAAGTTGGACACCACTGAGCAACTAACACACACACATATAATTATGTATTTCATGCACATTTAAAAGAAAACTCTTTAGTGTTCTTAGTATAAGTAAGAAATATCAGATTTTCAGTCTCGGTCCTGTTCTTAAAGATTGTTGCTCCTCTTTTGTATTCATCTTTGGTTATATGATCTTCCCTTCATATTTTGTACATGTTTCATTTAAATCTGAGCTCATCAGAAGAAAGAGGGCCCTCAGCAACCACACTGGTTTCCTTGGATACCGATTCTTTATTTTCCTCATCAGTATCATCTGTGATTGCATTATCAGATTTTCAATTTTTACGTTCTACCTTCTTTAAATTTTCTGGCCACAGAAACCCCAGTGGGACTATGATAGCTATTGCTTCTTAAATTGTTTTTCAATATAATTTCCTAAAGACTAGGGTATGCTTTAGTAGCCTTTTTTTGATTACTAAAATATCAGGGATGCTTTCTCTACAAGTTTCCATTATTTCGGATTCCAGAATAAGCTCCTCTTTGCTGCTAAAAATTAAAACAGGAATAGAAACTCCCTTCATTATTTTGTTTTCAACCTGAGGAATGTTGTTTCACTAAGACAGCACAGCTTTCTGATATTCTTTATTGGGAAAAAAAGGCTTTCTAGTAATTGTGCATGTGGTTGAATTTCCCAAAAGTTGCCTCAAATCACACTTGTGTGATTTGTGTAATACAAAATCAGTATTATATATGTGCTTGTTAAAAATGTGAATTCTGAGCCTCAGCCCAGACCCACAGTATCAGAAAGTCTGGAGGTGAGTCTCAGCAGTCTGTATTTCAACACGCCCTTTAGGTCATTCGCCTGCCCACTAAAGTGTGAGAAGCAGTATTGTAAAGCCTTACCCATATCCTCTGACTGTGAAGCAAGCAGAACATTATCTCTTAGCCACTTATGTTGGCTCAGACATTTTCTACTAATGTCACAAGTTTCTAAGCAGGTGGAATCTTTTTAACACATAGTAGAATGCTCTTGCCTTTGCTGTTGACCTATTTCTTTTATACAAGCAGTCTTCTTATATCACAAATGTGGTTGAATCCTAACAAATATTCTGATGCCAGGAAGATTATTCAATTTCTAATGTTAAATTGCCAATGTTTCTAAAAAGTGTATAACCCATCAGGCTTAGTGTATAAACACAGAAATATCTGAGGCCTTTTATGTAGTCTGACTCATTCAGGATTATTTCTTCCTGAGAACTTCTTAGCACTGCCTCCATTATTAGTCTTGCTCAGACCATTAAAACCATCTTACACTTCTCTATATGCCCAGACTCCTCTTACTCTGATCTCTTCCTGTATGAATCAACCTGAAGCACAGCCCTAATTATGTCATTATCTTCTTGGAAATTCTTTGTTAATTTTGAATTCCTCAAACTGGCATTTGAGACTCTAGAATACCACTTCAACTATCCTCTACAGAATTTCATTTCACAACCTCCTTATTCAGGGCCCACATTCCATTTCAATGGTACTAAGTTTTGTTCCTGGGACTCTCCTGCCCTCAAGCCTCTGTTTATGCTTTTCCTTCCTCTTGATACATATACCTTTTACCTTCATTTTCTTGTCATAATCCTTATCTTGTATCTCTAGAATGCCCCATGCTCATGAATTCTTTTCTATATGACTTAGTTATATGTCATTTCTCCTTCCCTTCATCTACTGAACACCAACGGAACATAGAACGTTGTAGTTTATGTCCCATATTTAATACAACTTTGGACAATATGTGATTGGGGATTTATCAAGCAACTATTAAGAAAGGACTTCTGATGCATGCTGCACTCAGCAATATTTGTGGCGTTGCAGTAAACAGTGTGATACAGCACTTCATTTAATCATTTCTTCTGGCACTTTTTCTTTCTCTTTTATTCCCTTCCTAAATTTTTCTCGAAAGATATAGTTTCATAGAGCCTAAATAGAAAATCAGGGTTTTCCTGATGACCCAGATAGTAAAGAATCTGCCTGCAGTGTGGGAGACCCGGGTTTGATCCCTGGGCCGGGAAGATCCACTGGAGAAGGGAATGGCTACGCACTCTTGTATTCTTGCCTGGAGAATTCCATGGACAGAAAAGCCTGGTGGGCAACAGTCCATGGGGTCACAATGAGTCAGACACAACTGAAGAACAAACACTTTCAAATAGGAAATCAAGGGCTTTACTTGATGTGAAATTCAAAATTATTTGAAATTAGTGATTCAATACAATAGTGTATTATTTTTTTATGAACTGTCCCTTGAGTACAGTGTTCTTTTGATAAGTCTAAAATTAATTGTTCACCTTTGAATGACTTATTCCAAATGAAAGCAGGTGGAAAATATTAATTAAGAACACCTGATATTACAAAAATGGCATAATGAATGGGTATGTGTGAGAGAGACAGGGAAAGAGAGGTTGAGAGAGAAGGAGGGGAGGTGATAGGAGAAGGGAGAAGGAGAGAGAAGAAAAAAGAAAGAATTCACATAAATGAGTTGGCCATAGGGTCTTTAATGTTTCTTTCGCCTTCTATCAGTAATACCATTTCAGTTCAGTTAAGCTGCTCAGTCATGTCTGACTCTTTGCAACCCCATGAAGTGCAGCATACCAGGCCTCCTTGTCCATCACCAACAACAGGAGTTCACTCAAACTCATGTCCATCAAGTCAGTGATGCCATCCAGCCATCTCATCCTCTCGTCCATTCTTCTCCAGCCCCCAATCACTCACAGCATCAGAATCTTTTCCAATGAGTCAACTCTTCGCATGAGGTGGACAAACTATTGGAGTTTCAGCTTCAGCTTCAGTCCTTCGAATGAACACCCAGGACTGATCACCTTTAGGATGGACTGGTTGGATCTCCTTGCTGTCCAAGGGACTCTCAAGAGTCTTCAACATCACAGTACAACAGTGTCAATTCTTCAGCGCTCAGCTTTCTTCACAGTCCAACACTCACATCCATATATGACCACTGGAAAAACCATAGCCTTGACTAGATGGACCTTTGTTGCCAAAGTAATGTCTCTGCTTTTTAATATGTTATCTAGGTGGGTCATAAATTTCCTTCCAAGGAGTAAGCGTCTTTTAATTTCATGGCTGCAGTCACCATCTGCAGTGATTTTGGAGCCCAAGAAAATAAAGTCTGACACTGTTTCCACTGTTCCCCATCTGTTTCCCATGAAGTGATGGGACCAGATGCCATGATCTTAGTTTTCTGAATATTGAGCTTTAAGCCAGCTTTTTCACTCTCTTTCACTTTCATCAAGAGGCTTTTTAGTTCCTTTTCACTTTCTGCCATAAAGGTCGTGTCATCTGCATATCTGAGGTTATTGATATTTCTCCTGGTGATCTTGATTCCAGCTTGTGCTTCTTTCAGCCCAGCGTTTCTCATGATATACTCTGCATAAAAGTTAAATAAGCAGGGTGACAATATACAGCCTTGACGTACTCCTTTTCCTATTTGGAACCAGTCTGTTGTTCCACGTCCAGTATAACTGTTGCTTCCTGACCTGCATATCGGTTTCTCAAGAGGCAGGTCAGGTGGTCTGGTATTCCCATCTATTTCAGAATTTTCCACAGTTTCTTGTGATCCACACAGTCAAAGGCTTTGGCATAGTCAATAAAGCAGAAATAGATGTTTTTCTGGAACTCTCTTGCTTTTTCCATGATCCACCGGATGTTGGCAATTGGATCTCTGGTTCCTTTGCCTTTTCTAAAACCAGCTTGAACATCAGGGAGTTCACGGTTCACGTATTGCTGAAGCCTGGCTTGGAGAATTTTGAGCATTTCTTTACTAGCGTGTGAGATGAGTTCAATTGTGCGGTAGTTTGAGCATTCTTTGGCATTGCCTTTCTTTGGGATTGAAATGAAAACTGACCTTTTCCAATCCTGTGGCCACTGCTGAGTTTTCCAAATTTGCTGGAGCGCAGCACTTTCACAGCATCATCTTTCAGGATTTGAAGTAGCTCAACTGCTAACTCACTTCCACTGATCGTAGTGATGCTTTCTAAGGCCCACTTGACTTCACATTCCAGGATATCTGGCTCTAGGTGAGTGATCACACCATCATGATTATCTGGGTCGTGAAGATCTTTTTTGTACAGTTCTTCTGTGTATTCTTGCCACCTCTTCTCAATATCTTCTGCTTCTGTTAGGTCCATACCATTTCTGTCCTTTATCGAGCCCATCTTTGCATGAAATGTTCCCTTGGTATCTCTAATTTTCATGAAGAGATTTCTAGTCTTTCCCATTCTGTTGTTTTCCTGTCTTTCTTGCATTGATCGCTGAGGAAGGCTTTCTTATCTCTCCTTGCTATTCTTTGGAACTCTGCATTCAGATGCTTATATCTTTCCTTTTATCCTTTGCTTTTTGCTTCTCTTCTTTTCACAGCTGTTTGTAAGGCCTCCTCAGACAGCCATTTTGCTTTTTTGCATTTCTTTTCCATGGGGATGGTCTTGATTCCTGTCTCCTGTACACTGTCACAAACCTCTGTCCATAGTTCATCAGGCACTCTATCTGTCAGATCTAGTCCCTTAAATCTATTTCCCACTTCCAATGTATAATTGTAAGGGATTTGATTTAGGTCATACCTGAAGGGTCTAGTGGTTTACCCTACTTTCTTCAATTTAAGTCTGAATTTGGCAATAAGGAGTTCATGATCTGAGCCATAGTCAGCTCCTGGTCTTGTTTTTGCTGACTGTATAGAGCTTCTCCATCTTTGGCTACAAAGAATATAATCAATCTGATTTCGGTCTTGACCATCTGGTGATGTCCATGTGTAGAGTCTTCTCTTGTGTTGTTGGAAGAGGGTGTTTGCTATGACAAGTTCATTTTCTTGGCAAAACTCCATTAGTCTTTGCCCTGCCTCATTCCATATTCCAAGGCCAAATTTGCTTGTTACTCCAGATGTTTCTTGACTTCCTACTTTTGCATTCCAGTCCCCTATAATGAAAAGGACGTCTTTTGGGGGTGTTAGTTCTAAAAGGTCTTGTAGGTCTTCATAGAACCATTCAGCTTCAGCTTCTTCAGCATTACTGGTTGGGGCATAGACTTGGATTACTGTGATATTGAATGGTTTGCCTTGGAAATGAACAGAGACCATTCTTTCGTTTTTGAGATTGCATCCAAGTACTGCATTTCAGACTCTTTTGTTGACTATGATGGCTACTCCATTTCTTCTGAGGGATTCATGCCTGCAGTAGTAGATATAATGGCCATCTGAGTTAAATTCACCCATTTCAGTCCATTTTAGTTCGCTGACTCCTAGAATGTTGACATTCATCCTTGCCATCTCCAGTTTGACCACTTCCAATTTCCCTTGAATCTTGGACCTGACATTCCAGGTTCCTATGTAATATTGTTCTTTACAGCATCGGACCTTGCTTCTATTACCAGTCACATACACAGCTGGGTATTGTTTTTGCTTTGGCTCCATCCCTTCATTCTTTCTGGAGTTATTTCTCCACTGATCTCCAGTAGCATATTGGGCACCTACTGACTTGGGGAGTTCCTCTTTTAGTATCCTATCACTTTGCCTTTTCATACTGTTCATGGGGTTCTCAAGGCAAGAATACTGAAGTGGTTTGCCATTCCCTTCTCCAGTGGATCCCATTCTATCAGACCTCTCCACCATGACCCGGCCGTCTTGGGTGGCCCCACAGGCATGGCTTAGTTTCATTGAGTTAGACAAGGCTGTGGTCCTAGTGTGATTAGATTTACTAGTTTTCTGTGAGTATGGTTTCAGTGTGTCTGCTCTGTGCTGCCCTCTTGCAACACCTACTGTCTGACTTGGGTTTCTCTTACCTTGGATATGGGGTATCTCTTCACGGCAGCTCCAGCAAAGCACAGCCGCTGCTCCTTACCTTGGACGAGGGGTATCTCCTCACCACTGCCCCTACTGACCTTGAACGTGGAATAGCTCCTCTAGGCCCTCCTACTCCCCTGCAGCCACCTCTCCTTGGACGTGGTGTCACTCCTCCTGGCCGCACCCCTGGACTCGGGTGGGGGGTAGCTCCTATAAAATGATTAAAAATACACTGTATTTGGAAAATATGTTGTAGAGTTGAGAGATTTTATGAATCAAAAAAAAGCAAGATATGAGGAAGCTGACTTCATGAAAATAGGGGAGAAAGCTTAGCAATTAACCTAAAGATGAAGTATCTTTACTTTCTTACCATAATAAACTCATATTTAAGTCATTTAATGGAAAATGACTTGTATTTAACCTTTTATGACTCAGAGAGCCATTTAATTGTAATTATAGCTAATACAATTAAAGATGGATTATAATAACTGTTGAACTAATAGTCATGAAATACTGACTTTAACAGACTATTTTGAAAAAAATTAAGAAGAATTTAAAAATATTATGTGAAAGCTCTTTAAAATTTTAGTCCAAACTTAAAATTGTGGAAGTTCCATTGTGTTAAAAAAAAAAAAGCAGAAAATAGAAGAAACACAAAAAATAATGGCATATATGAAATTTGAAGTCCCAATTTTATATTTATTGAATTTAAATTATTATTTTATAACCTTGATCTAGAAAGAAAATATATTGGTACTTTTTAATTTCTTCTTTTCCTGGAAAATTTAATAATATTAATCTATATACTGAATAATAATAAAATGGTATGATAATAATAGTATTAAATATAAGCTTACTTTTGTCAGATTATAGATCACAATGTAACACAACTAAGTCACATGCTGACATTTTATATCTACTTGCTGAATATTTAAGGAAAATCATGCAGCTGCAATTAAATTACAGCAGGTGTTAGCATCAAATGTAATATTTTAATGTTATTACAGTTTATTTTTTCTGAAGAGCTATGGAAACAAATATTAACAAAGGAGACCTTTTTAAAAATTAATGATTATTTGTATGGCAAATAATTACACAAATAAGATTAAAGGACCTTTTTATTATGTGGATAAAATAGATTATACATTGTGGTGTGTCTCCATTCTTTTCAGCTATTCCTACAAATATATTTAAAAAGGGCTTCATTCCAATTATGTACACATTAAGATCAAGTCCTCAGACTGGGAAAGTCTGGAGCAATATAGGCAAATCCCTAATAATAGATGTCACATTTTCTTAATTCTGTACTATAGTATTTTCATATTTTAACATTTTTGAAATCAGAATGCATCTTAAAATTGAAATATAAGAACAAACATAGGACTTCAAACTCCTGCTCCACTGCATTGGGGATTTTTCAGGGGTGATATGTCCTAAAGTATTAAAATGTTTTCCTCCAAAAATGTGTTTACTCTTTGGATAGCCCAAGAACTAGTAATACCTGCTTCATGGGCAGAACCCAATACTCTGAGGATAATGCCATTTGGTAAAAAGTGTCAGCTTGTTTCACTTTCTCCTTTAAAAAATTTACCACTAGGTTTTATTTTCAAGATGACAAGACGTACCCAAATTAGAGAATTGGTGTGTTAGTCTCAGTCATGTCCAGTTCTCTGGGACCCCGTGAACTGTAGAATGCCAGGCTCCTCTGTCCATGGAATTCTCTAGGCAAGAATACTGAAGTGGGTTGTCATTTCCTTCTCCATGGGATCTTCCCAACCCAGGGATCCAACCCAGGTCTCCCACATTGCTGGCAGATCTTTACTGTCTGAGCTACCAGAAGTAAAGCCTAATTGGTAGACATTAAAAAAAAAAAAAAAAATCTAGAATATACATTGAAGGACACCAGGAGTGTTTCTAAGGCCTGCATGAAAATTTTAAGAGATTCCTAGTAGTTTATTCATTCTCAGACCACCCAGGGAGATGGACATATTAACTTGCCTGAGTGCGTGCTAAGTCACTTCAGTTATGTCCAACTCTTATGTGACCCCGTGGACTGTAGCCTGTCAGCCTCCTCTGTCCATGGGATTCTCCAGGCAGGAATACTGAACTGGGTTGCCAGACCCTCCTCCAGGGATCTTCCTGACCTAGGGATCAAACCTATGTCTCCTGTGGCTCCTGCACTGCAGGTGGATTCTTTACACTGAGCCACCAGGGAAGCCCTATAAACTGGCACCAGAGGCAAACTGGTACCTCACTTAGGAACCCTAGGCCAGGACAGGTTATGATTACTCTGTTCTCTACACACAAACACATATGGGGCACCAGCAATGTCCCGGAGGAAATATGTGGCTCTTGAAAGATGTACTACGGCAACTGTATATCAGAGAGAGCAATCCCTCAGAATGCACGCTGTGTGCCACATACTGGAAAGTTCTACTCTCTCCTGAGGAGTACCAGAATGTGCGGCTGCCACACTTGGAATGAAAATGCATTTTCTGTGAGCAACAACCTCCTATGAAGAGATTGCTTTTTCCTTAAACATTTGGAAGTAGCTGAGCAACCCGTATTCAAGGTTTTCTTAATTTTGCTTTAAACAGTCCCATTATCAGAGTTGCATCTCTCTGAAAGCTTCAAACTTCATTACACTATTAGAAAAAAGTTAACGTGTTGTACCTGATAAGCTTCTGGCGTATTCAAAATCTTGTAGCATTATTAATGCTGACTACCCCAGCACTCTTTTTTATTACAGTTGAGTTGCACAAAATTAAAATATATGCTGTTTGTCTACATTCTTCTTGAGATAAGGTAGCAATGGTTAACTTGTTCTGAAGTTAATTTTCTATCTAGAAATTCAGGTATTTTTAGCATATATTTTCTTTTGTTCAAATATTTTATCTGATTGTACACTAATTTATAAAGGAAAACCAATTTGGACATGTTTATAGTAGATAATATTAAAAGTAAATGTGAAGGTTCAAGTGATTTATTAGAATATTTGTCAGTAATCTAAGTAAAAACTAAGAATATTGTTATATTATGCTAATGCTGAATTGGCTACTTCATATGTCAGTTCTCTAATATTTTTAAAGTTGAGAGAGTTAGAAAAAATAAAAGTATATGCATAGATATTGAGTAAAAATTGCACTTTTAGCTTTTTGAAAATAGGCTTTATCTGGAATGGCAAATGTTTAAAAATTGTGAAGGTACAATTTATTTGGATTTAAGTTTAATCAGTGAAAAGCTAAACATACATAAAAGCCTGAAAACTGAAATGATCTAAAATCTAAAATAACAGTGGAGAATCAGGGCTGGAAATATGAATCCTATCATTACACAGTTCCATGCAGGAGAATTGTGCAACTTTGCATTTGGAAATACTACCAAACATCCCTGATCTCTGTATCCCAAATAACAAGGTCCTACTGTATAGCACAGGGAACTATATTCAATATCCTGTGAAAACCATAATGGAACATGATATGAAAAATAATTAATATATATGCATAACTGAATCACTTTTTTGTAGAGTAGAAATTAACACAACATTGTAAATCAACTATACTTCTATAAACTGACTTTTTTTAAAATTCAGATGAGAAGGATGTAAAAGTGAAAGTCACTCAGTAGTGTCCAACTCTGCAACCCCGTGGACTATACAGTCCATGGAATTCTCCAGGCCAGAATACTGGAAAAGGTAGCCTTTCCCTTCTCCAGGGGATCTTCCCAACCCAAGAACTGAACCCAGGTCTCCCACATTGCAGGTGGATTCTTTACCAGCTGAGCCACAAGGGAAGCCTGAAAGGATGTAAAGGTGTAAGTTATGATGGATAGAAAACGTTTCTTGTAATTTTAAGAATTTTTCCTAAGCTGATGTTCAGCTATTACCAGGAAGAGTAACACACAAATATAATATAAAGAGATTATTATTTAAAATACCCAGGTTTCCTTAAACTAGCATATTTAAGATTTAAATAAAAAGGTAGAGATTTTCAATGAATATAAACCAAACTTAAAAGTACAAAATTATACTGTTGCCCCATTTTTAACTTTAGACATGGCCAACTCTGCTCTTGTCTTGCCTTAGCACAGAGTTTCAACGTTTGCCTCAAATAATTGTTCCATGCCAGCAAGTCACTGATTTCCCCAAAACAAATACAAAGACTTCTAATCTATTTTAAACAAACAAAAACTGCATTGTTGATTCTCAAGTTTCCCCAAATGTTTAACTTTTACATTTTAGATTTAGGAAGGAAAGAAGTAGGAGAGAAGGCACTGAAGGACAGAAGGGAAAATATTCTGATGCCTGTAAGAATTCATGCCCATAAATGTTGTGAACTAGGTGGCTTGTGATATTTAATGAACCCTTAGAATTTGCTCTATTATGTCAGTATGTGGCTTTCTGTAAGCATTTACAAAATCATGCCTTGATGAACAATTTGGCCAGGTAAATTTTTCTTTCTCTTTGGTGATAGAGAATCATTTGGAAATGGTCTGCAGCAATGGCAATGCCATTAGTGCCCTAGATCCTCCCAAGACTGAGGGCAGAACTGCAGACTCTGTCAGAAACCCTGGTGAAGGGAAGGATCCCTTGGTGCCAGTAATTTCATTCATGTACTTACTCTTATAGTTGTCAGGGTAAGAACACTTTACTGACACAACACATAACTAAACATGATTTCTCTAAATGATTTAGCAAAATAACAAAATTCAAAAACCCAAAGTGAGCATTACTTTGATATTTACAAAAATAAATAAATACAATGGAGAAATGAATTGCCCAAACTGGAAAGAGGGAGCATCCAAAGTAAATGTTCCTTTGTAGCTTGGAAGGTAGCTCCACACAGTGAAAGAGGACAGGTTTTGGAGTCTCACTAAACCAGGAGCAAGTTGCTAAGTCTCTCTGAGCCTCAGTTTGCTTAACACAATTGAGAGAGGAAGGCACCCAGGTCCTGAGTATAAAACAACAAATAATTTAATTGAATTTGGTTATCTTCCTTCTAGCTGTGAGTTTGTCTTTTCCTTTATCTCAAATGTGACCAGTATGGCAGTATCTACAACTCATCAACCTGCGGTATGAAACCTGAAAAATGCTGTCCATGCCTTCAGTCTGTGACTAGCAGTTTTAGTTGTCATCTTTTATTGTTCTCATACAAATCCTGACTTTTTTTTCTGAAATATATCATACAATATCTTCATAAAAATAATTCAGTGTATTTGAGACACCTGAATAATTTATAGGATTTTTTCTGTTGTCCAAGCTGTCATATAGACTTGGCAAATGTACTTATAATTGGGAGCATTCCCATGGGGAAAAAAATGGTAAGTTATTCAGATTGTACTTTTTCTCCATCACCTAATTAATTAGCATAGCATATTAAGGACTTATTTTATGTATAAAGTAATTTTCAACTAGATATAATGAACAAAGATGAAAAATGTTTCAGAAAGGGGCTTATAAATACCTTATTTTTTGTTTGTTCACACAGAGGGAGAATATTGATTCTTTTTCATATATCTGAATAATCAACTAAATTCTTCCATTTCCATCAGGGTTTTTGGTGGATATGTTCATATTTATTGGTACTTTTTAATTGAGCTCACTTCCTCTAAAATACTTTAGAGTCTGTCATACAAAGTCAATCAAAAACAGAAAAACAAATATCACATATTATGCATACATACGGAATTCTAGAAAAATGTTACTTTTGAACCTATTTGCAGGGCAGGAATAGAGATGCAGATGTAGAGAACAGACCTGTAGACATAAGGTGGATAAAAAAGAGAATGTGGGATGAACTGAGAGAGTCAGATTGACATATATATACCACCACATGTAAAATAGATATGTGAGAAATTGCTGTAGAGCACAGAGAACTTAGCTTGGTACTCTGTGGTGACCTAGAGAGATAGGATTGAGGGCAGTGGGCGGCGGCGGCTGGGGGGATGGGGGGGGTGGCTCGAGAGAGACAGCATTTATGTATACATATAGCTGATTCATGTAGTTGTATGGCAGAAATTAACACAACATAGTAAAACAATTATATTCCAACTTAAAAAATAAAACAAAACAAAATAAATAAAATAGTTTTGTCTGAACTTTAAATAAAATTAATATTTAGCATAATTTAAATTTAAGAAGGTACTTGGTGACTTTAAAAATTAGTCCTAATTTAAAGGGGTGTGTAAAAGGAAATACTTGAATTGCAATATAAAATTGGTTATAATGCTAGGACCTTTTTTGAAGCTCATAGATGGACTTTCCTTATATAATAACTTGAGAATCATTTTATTTATTTTACTTATTTGCCTGTCTCTTCCCTGCTATATATATTTTAAGACCTGACTTCTAGTTTAAAATAGTATTCAGTGAGACCAAAAACAAAGAGGGAAATTTCTCAGATCTTTAAGACATGCCGGTTTCTAAGTGTTTCCTCTTCTAAATGAGAAAACCTTAAAATAATAATTTCCTACTATAAATATAATTTCATATAAGTGATGCTGTTTGAGACAAGGATTGGTAATGACTTCTTTCATGGTATGCTTTCCCAAAGAGGAAGAGTTAATTCTGGTTATATTTAGGTAAGAATTAAAAAGGGTACTACTATACAAGAAGCAAAACAGTCCTAGAATGGCTAATATCTAGACTCCAAAGGATATGCTTTGTTGGGCAATGAGGACAGATAATGGGAAGTAAGGAGGCTGCCATGACTGAGACAGAGTTTGAAATACTGATAGAGTATGTGTTTCCTCTTAGTTTTATGGTCAATATGAATTACTCTTCTACCTTTTCCTGTTTAAACTCCATTTGCCAAGTGTCAGCCAAGAAACCCATTCTCTATCTGCTTATTCATGTTTTCTGTCATCTGAAAATTTTTATAAGTGTTCAGTCTGCTTCTCTGAGGTTGACTATATCAATTTGTAGTACTTGCTGATCTTATCCATCCAGAAGATCCTGGCAGTTTCACAGCTGCATGGGGAATCCAGTTATTATCCTCAGAAGTCCTAATTTGACCCAAGAAGGTGCAATGCTTCCAGATCCATGGGAGAAAGAATGCAACATCCATCACTTCTGCCAGCCCTTTGTCAGATGACCCACAGAGCCCCATTAGAATGTCTTCAACAGGGAAAAGCTTGACTGCATTCTCAGGTTAAGGAAAGGTGATGCCGTTTATTACTGCTGAGACAGGGGAAATGAGAAAGAGATGGATAAATCAGTTCAAATGAAGCCATAAATAGAAAAGAGTGTGAGCGCTTGCCCTTGTGGTCCTGTACCTCACACCCCCTCCAATTTGCAGACCAGACATTTGTTTTCATAATGATTGCATTTGTGCATGTTTATCTTAAAGTGGTAGGAACCAGGTGATTAAATTCAAATGCTGCTGGGTGAGATTTATTATCCAGCAGCACTGTCGGCTTAGGCGGCTTCAGTTAGGAAAGAGTGAAAGGTGCACTTAGAGGAGCAGCTGATCAGCTCTTGGCAGGCGGAGTACTGCTGAAGTAACAATTTGCAGTAGTTTTACACTCCTGTCACTGCCAGTTGGCAAACTAATGGAGATGATGGAACGAAAGAACAAAATGTCACAACAGAAAGGAGTGAGCTGAAAACTCAAACATTTTCTTATTTCTCATAATCCTACTGATTCAAAATTAAATCAGTCTACAAATGAACCAACTCAATATTGAATAAAAGGCAGTTCTCTGCACGACTTTTTCCAAGTGGGAAAATCGATTAACATTCTTGTAACCATTAGCTTGTTCAAAGCATCATCATGATTTGTAATAACTCAGAGAACTAGTTTATAAATAAGAATATTGATTTTAAGAGAATAAGTTTTAGTTGAGAATAGCAATTGATACAGACATTGAAACCTTACATTAAGGAATTCCTTGTAGTGGTGTAGTAGAAAATCAGTTCCAAGGTAGCAAGGTCGATTTTAAACTATTATTGTCTAATAGTAAATAGTGATAATGATAATAATGCATCTGCTACTTGTCTATGTGGATTCCCTATATAATCTTTGCCTTTCACTACAGCTGCCCTAGGAAAACCAATTCTGTATACATGTTTTAAGTCATGTTTTTAAACTTCAAAGATTTAATAAGTGTTGTTGACTTCCCATGATTCACTCAGTTATAAGTGTTCTTATAACACAGATGAAGTACATCAGTTTTTTACTGTAGAAGAAAATGTAAGTTTATTTATCAAAACAAATGAGAGAAAATCAAATAAGCACATCACATCAGAGGTTCTGCACAGGATAAGTAAATGTGAAGTAAAGATGCTGCCAATTATCACAGATAATGCCTCAGTAAAGACATTAAAGAACAAATCTTTGCTTCAAAACAGCAGCTATTAGCACGACAAGAATGAGCAAGTAACTTGCCAAAGGTTGAAAAGTAATTTTCTCCTTAATATAATTTTATAGAGCAGCTATGTGGTGGCTTATTCACTTTTATTCCACTTGGTATAAGGGAGAAGTTGTTTTAATATTCACATAGAAAAATAGATAGATTTATCTATTGCATGGCTGCTGTAAAGCTCAGAGCCCAATTTGTATGCCTTGCTATTGCATATACATCTTAAAATAATATACATTCTTTAATTTTATTTCTGGATTCCAATCTGACTTTTTTACCTTCACCTTGCATTTTTGCCATTCTGTAATGGATTTTTTGATTTTTCATATTTACAAAGGATTAAATCACATTGACTAGAGCAAGCATATAGTTCTATCAACTTATTAATACCTGATAACATTTCTTTTAGAAGACATAAATAAGAGATATTTTCATTTCTATGTAGTATTTATGTTTATATTCATTCTGTAAAGGTAATCTTATGTTCTCATTATTCTACATGTAATTAGTCTTTGGACCAAGCAGATATATACAGTTAATTTCATGAACAAATTCATTTCATCACCTATTGACCACAAGAGATACCATACAGTGCAGTACCATGCATGGGATTTTAAACAGAACATAAAAAATCACACAATTCTTTGATAGGACTGAGCCACTTCAAGAGGAGAAGTGCCTATCCCATTCTTAAGAATACCCACATAATTTACCATCTGTTTCTTTTTTTTTTTCCTATAACTTAACTAAAGCTTTTACATTGGCAGAGTCTGAATTCCTCTGACATGGGTTTTAGCAAAGTGGAGGTTAGCTATTATATGCCAAAACATTTCTTTTGTATATATCTGTTAGAATGAATCCTGTTACTAAGTATTTTTTTTTAGCCCTAAGGAAATCAAATTCTATTTATGCCTTTTTACTGGAGAATAGAGGTAATGGCATGGAGTGGAGCCAGATTTTATTATAGCTGCATGATGACTATTTTTCGGGGATCATAGCTATCACCACTTCAGTCTTCTTATCCATCCATTCCACATAATTTGCATATTTTTCTGTTGAACATTCTTAAAACTTTTATCTTCATTATCATGGGAATGATAACAGGAAGAGGGAAGAAGGCTAAAATCCTTAGTGTTGTGTAGAGGCTTGCTATTCAAGTGTCCTACAACCAGTAGCATCACACCACCTGGGATCTTGTTAGACATGCAGAATGGAGACCCCATCAACTGAATCAGAAGTTGCATTTTAACCAAATTGTTCAGGTGATTTGTTTGCATGTTAAAGTTTATTAAGTCCTGGTTCCAAAGGCTACCTCAGTGTAACTTCATCTTGCCTCTCCAACCACACCCTCCCACTACCCTCTTTCCCTCCTTCCGCTTTGCTTCTACTTGCTCTCATTTTCTCTGGAATGATATTTTTAATGCCTCCAGTCCTCTATCAAAGCAGTCCCTTTGTCCAGAATTTCCTTTCCTGATTTCTTTGCCTAAGAAACTGTTATAAATGCATTATGACCAAGACCAAATATCTTCTCATCTGGCATCTCTTTTTAACTATGGCATCAGATAAATCACAATCAGTTGGCTTTCCCCTCTTTGTTCTTATAGTTCCTTTACATATTTCTGACATTTATCATATTATGCTGACATGACTTTTTCCCTCACTAGACTGTGTTTTTAGTTCCCTGATAATCCTTAGAATTCAAATAACAGTAAACCTTTGACAAATGACTATTCAAGAAATTCATGAAAGAATGGACACTGTAAGAGTTCTCTACATCTTGCTCAAGGCAAATAAAAATGATAAATATTTACTGTAGGACAATGTAAACAATTACCTTTGGTATCCTTTAGAACAGGGGAACAGGAGTCCAACACCTACAATTCCAGGATCAAGTCCAGCCCTTAGCCACTGTAATTTAAGCCAAGTTGATATTAGAAATTAGCTTCTGCTGCAAACTTGATAATGGTTCTTAATAAATTCAACTTAAATTACAAGGCAAACAGCTTCCATATGTGCAACTTACACTGCCATAATGTCAAGAACAACTAATATTATTTGAATCACAAGTAATGTCAAGCTTCATTAGACTATCCTGGTGCAGTGAAAGTTAAAGTAAGAAGTGCAGTCCTCATTCTCACACATATCTGCAATGGATATATTTTAAGAGCTCAAATTACATTCCTGAAGCACTTTCCAGGCCTTGATGCAAGTGCAAAGGAAATTTGTGTATTTCAAGCTGCATTTAAATGTGCAATTGAGGAGCTTCTACCTAACCTTCAATTGGAAGTCATTAATTTACAATTTAAAGACAAAAGGCAAATATCAAGATGATCTAATACAATTCTATAAATTCCTTCCAAGCAGTAAATACATTCAGTTGAAACCATGTGTTCATGAATTTATGTCAGTATTTGGTACTGTCTACCTGGGTGAAGAAATATATTCAAAGAAGTAATATATAAAATCACATTACAGAAAAATACTTGCAATTGATTTTGATGATAGGGAACACTGGACCTCAGTTAAGCAAAATAATCCCTCACTGCCCTCCCAAAATTGTATTTTCTCACTAATCTATATTATACAAAACCATGCTCAATTTATATTATTATATTTGAATGTCATCAGTATAAAATTTGTGGAAATTTAGTTTTTCTCTTGTCATATAAGTATCTGCATAATGATTTTCAGTACCTTGATTTTGTCTCTTAGCACATGTAAAGTGCACATGTGAAATATTTACTATCTGGCACCCTAGAGAAGAAGTTTGGTGACTGCTGCTCTAGAAGCAAAGACAGAGAAAACAAACATGTTTTCACTTATATGAGAAATCTAAAAAACAAACCAACAATATAACAAAACAGAAAGAGACAGTTCAGTTCAGTTGCTCAGTCATGTCTGACTCTTTGCAACCCCATGAATCGCAGCATACCAGACCACCCTGTCCATCACCAACTTCCGGAGTTCACCCAAACCCGCGTCCATCGAGTCGGTGATGCCATCCAGCAATCTCATCCTCGGTCGTCCCCTTCTCCTCCTGCCCCCAATCCCTCCCAGCATCAAAGTCTTTTCCAATGAGTCAACTGTTCACATGAGGTGGACAAACTATTGGAGTTTCAGCTTCAGCATCAGTCCTTCTAATGAACACCTAGAACTGATCTCCTTTAAGATGGACTGGTTGGATCTCCTTGCAGTCCAAGGGACTCTCAAGAGTCTTCTCCAACACCACAGTTCAAAAGCATCAATTCTTTGATGCTCAGCTTTCTTCATAGTCCAACTCTCACATCCATACATGACCACAGTAAAAACCATAGCCTTGACGAGATAGACGGACCTTTGTTGGCAAAATAATATCTCTGCTTTTGAATATACTATCTAGGTTGGTCATAACTTTTCTTCCAAGAAGTAAGCATCTTTTAATTTCATGGCTGCAATCACCATCTTCAGTGATTTTGGAGCCCAAGAAAATAAAGTCTGACACTGTTTCCACTATTTCCCCATTATTTCCCATGAAGTAATGGGACCAGATGCCATGATCTTACTTTTCTCAATGTTGAGCTTTAAGCCAGCTTTTTCACTCTCCTCTTTCACTTTCATCAAGAGGCTTTCTAGTTCCTCTTCACTTTCTGTCATAAGGGTGGTGTCATCTGTATATCTGAGGTTATTGATGTTTCTCCCGGCAATCTTGATTCCAGCTTGTGCTTCTTTCAGCCCAGCGTTTCTCATGATGTACTCTGCATATAAGTTAAATAAGCAGGGTGATAATATACAACCTTGACATACTACTTTTCCTAATTGCAACCAGTCTGTTGTTCCATATCCAGTTCTAACTGTTGCTTCCTGACCTGCATACAGGTTTCTCAAAGGCAGGTCAGGTGGTTTGGCATTCCCATCTCTTTCAGAATTTTCCTCAGTTTCTTGTGATCCACACAGTCAAAGGCTTTGGCCTAGTCAATAAAGCAGAAATAGATGTTTTCCTGGAACTCTCTTGCTTTTTCCATGATCCAGCAGATGTTGGCAATTTGATATCTGGTTCCTCTGCCTTTTCTAAAACCAGCTTGAACATCAGGAAGTTCATGGTTCACATATTGCTGAAGCCTGGCTTGGAGAATTTTGAGCATTACTTTACTAGTGTGTGAGATGAGTGCAATTGTGTGGTAGTTTGAGCATTCTTTGGCATTGCCTTTCTTTGGGATTGGAATGAAAACTGACCTTTTCCAGTCCTGTGGCCACTGCTGAGTTTTCCAAATTTGCTGGCATATTGAGTGCAGCACTTTCACAGCATCATCTTTCAGGATTTAAAGAGCTCAACTGAAATTCCATCACCTCCACTAGCTTTGATCATAGTGATGCTTTTTTAAAAAATATAAATTTATTTATTTTAATTCTAGGGCCCACTTGACTTCATATTCCAGGATATCTGGCTCTAGATGAATGATCACACCATCATGATTATCTGGGTCATGAAGATCTTTTTGTACAGTTCTTCTGTTTTTTATTCTTGCCACCTCTTCTTAATATCTTCTGCTTCTGTTAGGTCCATACCATTTCTGTTCTTTATCAAGTCCATCTTTACATGAAATGTTCCCTTGGTATCTCTGATTTTCTTGAAGAGATCTGTAGTCTTTCCCATTCTGTTGTTTTCCTCTATTTCTTTGCATTGATCGCTGAGGAAGGCTTTCTTATCTCTCCTTGCTATTCTTTGGAACTCTGCATTCAGATGCTTATATCTTTCCTTCTCTCCTTTGCTTTTCACTTCTCTTCTTTTCACAGCTATTTGTAAGGCCTCCTCAGATAGCCATTTTGCTTTTTTGCATTTCTTTTCCATGGGGATGGTCTTGATCCCTGTCTCCTGTACACTGTCACAAACCTCCGTCCATAGTTCCTCAGGCACTCTGTCTATCACAGATACAAATTACCAAGTAGTGGTTCTAAACTGGAAGGGGTGGTAATGGCGGATGGGCAAAATTGGTAAAGAGGATTAAGAGGTACAAACTTCTAGTCATAAAATAAATGTCATGGGGATGTAATGTACAGAACAATGATATAGTCAACAGTATTATAACTTGGTATTGTATGTAGTCAATAAAGATGGAACTAATATAATATTGTAAGTCAGCTTATACTTCCATAAAAAATGGGTAATATATTTAATAAGTCTGGGAATAAAGTATAGACAATTTCACCAATTTAGAAGTTATGTTATCACATAGTATGTTTACATATTTCATAAATAATCTTGTTAAAATACATAACAAAGAAACATATTTTTAAAGATGTATTTGAATTATTTCCTGAGCATAGGCATCAGGTGTAGATCAAATTTACTTTACAGACATTTTAAATCTGCTGTATAAAGAAACCTAGTCTTCAAGGAATTTATCTTTTCAGGCAGTAAATTGTTATAATTTTTTAAAAGCTGAAGACAGCTTTCATATTTAGGTATGCTGAATAAGCTCTCAGTTCCTGAAACAACTTATGTAATTAAGCTCAGCAAGTATCTCTTCACTGTTTACTGTGCATCTTGTTGTATAGAAGCATTTCTGAACTCATGCCAAGGGCTCTTCAAAGTTGGAGAAAAAGGAAAGGGGTTTGTTTCACCATGACTTGTATCCACTAAAAACAAGGCAATTTCTGTGTTGAAACTTTGATTTTCTTAGAACAATTACTGTGGAGTAGTTGTGTCATTCCTGAACTTCTCACCACAAAGTGGTTGCCTGTTAAAAACAGTCTCAGACACCTTGTTCAAAAACTAACCCTCACCCCACATAGTCAATTCAAGAGGATCAAAGGAATCTGCTGGCACATACTGTTAGGAAATTATCTCTACTCTGAAGTTTTTGATGCAAGACTCTCTATTTTGATTAGAACTGTTGAGTTTACAAAACTGAGACTGAAAATGTTCATAATCTTTAAGGTGTAAGTCATAAAGGAATAAAACCAAGCTATTTTCTAGTAGATTAGTTTTATTCTAATTCTATACTTTATCAATAGAAACCAGGAAACTCCATTTACTTCAACCATTTTAACTCATTGTTTATCCTTTTCTAATATTCTTTTTGAATTCCTAGTTTTCTTTAAATGAATTGCCATTTCCCTCCACTTTCATTTCTACTTGTTAAATAATTATCAGTATCTGTATTTTTCTTATCACAGGTTTATATAAATATATATCAATTTGATGGGCTTCCTGGTGGCTTAGTGGTAAAGAATCTTCCTGCCAATATAGGAGACATGGGTTTGATCCCTGGGTCGGGAAGATCCCCTGGAGGAGGAAATAGCAACCTACTCCAGTATTCTTGCCTGGGAAATCCCATGGACAGAGGAGCCTTGCGTGTTACAGTTCATTTGGTCACTAAAGAGTGGGACACCACTTAGCAACTAAACAACAAAAATATCAATTTGATATTAAATAACTTTTAAGTTTACTTATCATTGAACTGACTATAGGTCTCGGTAACAAATCCTATATTGTGTACAATTTATGAAAAATTTCTTTAACTATAGCTTTTCATTACTTTGAAAGAGCACTTTTTGTTGTTGTTTAGTCACTAAGTCGTGACCTACTCTTTGCAACACCGTAGACTGTAGCCCATAAAGCTGCTTTGTCCATTGGATTCTCCACACAAGAATATTGGAGTGGGCTGGCATTTCCTTCTCCTGGAAGACTTCCCAATCCAGGGTTTGAACCTGTGTTTCCTGCATTGGCAGGATGATTCTTTACCACTGAGCCACCTGGTTCATCCCCAAGTGAGCACTGCACTTTTATAAAATTTCTGAAACACATAATATATCTTACCACCTCAGATTATTGCCATTCTCTGATAACTCCCAGAAAATCATAGTCTCATTTGTTAAAAAATAGTTGGTTTTAAAAGTCACAAGTATCAAAAAAAAGAAAAAAAGTCACAAGTATCAGAGCTAAGAAAGAGAATGACATTTTTTAAAACCAAAAATAATTTAATTGGGAATATATGTAGTAGCACTTGTTAAAATGGAGCTACTAGATAATGATGAAAGTAAGAAAAAATACTCTTTTCAGCAAAATAACTGCTGAAATAAAATGTCATCACTTTGAATGACTCTTGAGATGTAGATGTTTGATACCTGACTTAGAAGGTTTATAAATTCTTATTGGCAATCATAAATAACATGCTATACTGAGATTTAGCATTTTTAATAATTCTGATCTTTGAGTGAGAATTAATTCCTTCATTTCTTACATCATAGGCAGTAATCTTTATTTATATCAAAATGTTTCTAAAAATCTCACACAGATTCAGACCAGATTTTGAGGAATACTTTCTTAGAAAGAAATATTTTAAATAAAAATCATGTATTTGTTTTGTCATTCTGTTGAAATCAACGATGAAAAGTAAAAGACATATTTCCTTTATAGTTATACCCAATGACTAATATCAACATATAATATTTTCATAAAACTGAGTAGTAACACTGAGTATTCATTGAATTGATTCATTCATTTATTATTACTTTGTTTTATGAAATAACATTAAGAATTCTGTCAGGCAAGTTTTCTGACTTACTTTTATTTTATTAAATATATTTATTAAATTAAGCATACATGTATCATTATATTTTTTAATTTTTATTTTATTTAATCCAAATATATTCTCAAAATTGAAGATTAAATATTGTACTAATAAAATTATTTTCTATAGAAATAGGTAACATTATGGGAATTTTATTTTCACATACTTAAAACTTTTTTTCACATTTTCACATAACTTAAAACTCCTTTTATTTTCACATGACTCTTTTGAATTAAGAACTATATACATAATCTCTGCAATCTGAGCAGTTTGTTTGATATTTGCTTTATGGTTTTTTATTTTTTGTTTTTCTATGAAGAATACCCAAACTTACTACAGGTAGCTCTCTATATCTGTGAATGTTAAACCCACAGATATGGAGGGGCGACTGTCTTAAAACGATTTTATATAAGGGTCTTGAGCAACCACAGATGTTGCTGTCCACAGTGGGTGTGTGTTGGGGAGTGGGGTATGTGGATGTGGTTAGTGGAGGGGTAGGTGTTCTAGAATCAATACCCCACTGATACTGAAGGATGACTATATTGGTTAAGGGCTATAACACACACATTACAGGCTTGATCCAGTATTGTTCTCAGGGAAAAGAATAATTCTAAATTAGATTAATTGTGGATGTTTTTAAGCATAAAGGTTAAGTGTCAGATTTAAATTCCAATTTTTGCTCTACTGTTTATCAATGATGTGCCCTACTCTGAGCTTCAGTTGCTCTCAGTGTAATGAGGATGATAATGATAATACTTATTAGGAAGTTATAGATAAATAATAAAATTAAGTTTCTGAGAAATATTAAGTACTCAGCAACTGTTAGCTACTATTACTGTCACCTACTTTTAAGCAACTGCTCATATTAAAATCACTATTTTAGAACTTGTATTATGTTCATTTCATAAGTTCACTGTTTATTGAAAAATATCTTTCATTTTCTTCTACTACTTATAGGCATGCTAATCTTATTTACTGTCATATGTATTCAAAACAATCTAAACAGCTTATTAGAACTGATTTAATCTGATTAAATGGTATATTTATTTCATATCATTCTTATTGAGAAATTTTTTAATAAGGAAGTATCTAAAACAAAAATATATATTATTATTTGTGCATCCATTTACTTTTCACAATCATAAAACTGGTATTAATTTATGTAAATTAGTTTTCTTCTTTAGTGTTAATATATGATACATGATAACTAAGACTTTCAAAAATATGTGATGATTAATCTTTTCTATAGAACATTGTAATTTACCTGAAAAATATCTGAGAACCTCTTTATCTTTTCAAATTGCCCAATTATTTATATTTTCAATATTAGCAATCACTGGTAAAAATAGAACTGAAATAATACTTCTGATATTTGCTACAGTGACAGTATTTTTTGCAATTGTATGTAAGCTTAAACATTTGAAATTAACAAGTATCTTTCATAAATGATAATATTAATTTTAAATGCTTTTATACAAACTTCAGGGCTTCCCAGTGGCTCAGTGGTTAAAAAATACACCTACAAATGCAAGAGATGCAGGAGATGCAAGTCAATACCTGGGTCAGGAAGATCCTCTAGAGGAAGGCATGGCAGTCAACTCCAGTATTCTTGCCTGGAGAATCGCATGGGTAGAGGAACCTGGTGTGCTACAGTCCATGGTGTCACAAAAAGTTGGACATGACCAAAGCAGCTGAGCATACATGCATGCATGCGATCTTCAGCATTAAGGGGAGCACATGAAACTTGTGGAATATGTATTTACAGTTAATACCCAAAAATACATAAATTCAGAATAACAGACAAAGCATCTTAAAAAAGGACTGATTTACCTATATCCAAAAAAAACAAGTAGCAATGAATGAGAAATTAATATGAAGGGATGTGCAAGAAATGCAACAAATATTACAATTCCTTTTATAAGAAACTAATGTATCAGTTCAGTTCAGTTCAGTTCAGTCGCTCAGTCGTGTCCGACTCTTTGCGACCCCATGAATCGCAGCACGCCAGGCCTCCCTGTCCATCACCAACTCCCGCAGTTCACTCAGACTCATGTCCATCGAGTCTGTGATGCCATCCAGCCATCCCATCCTCGGTCGTCCCCTTCTCCTACTGCCCTCAATCCCTCCAAGCATCAGAGTCTTTTCCAACGTATAGTAAATACTTAATACGTTCTATATGCCTGAGAGGAGGCAGGAATAGATGAGCACAGGTTTAGTCTTGAAAGTGTCAGGCAAGTGTATGCTCCTTGATTCTTTGTCTCGTCACAACAAAGATTTGGAGTGACGGACATTAAAGCCCCCTCGGCGTGTCACAACTCTCAGGTCTTGGACAGACCATGTTAAAGCTCTCAGGTCTCGAACGGACCATGTTATAGCTCTTAGACAAATCAGTGTTACAGCTCTATTTTATTTAGAATGAAGCAGGAAAATCCATCTTTGAGGTGTGAGGGCATGTCGATCCAAAGATGTGAAGAGAAGAGCACCACAGCGTGCAGGAGAGAGAGAGAGAGGGAGAGCCCTTTGGCTCCTCTTTTTATATGTTTTTTTTCTTCCCCTGGGCCTGCCCTATGCAAATTGGGCTTGATCAGGAGTGCTGTTCTACCTGAAGTCCTCACTCCAGTCCTTGGACCTTCCTTTGACCTCCTTCTGTTTTATTTTCGTGGACTTTCCCCTTCCTTGTCTTTTAGCCACTGCCGATTTGAACTCCTTTTCCCTATTCTACCTACCTAACATTCCCCCTTCAAGAGATGGGAGGCCCAATTCTTTGGGAATAGGGGCATCGAGGTCTTTCTGTCTACTTCCTGCTGAACCGGGATGGCGAGGAGTATTGGGCACCCCCCTCTTGCTAGTCTCAGGCCTCAGAGTCCTCATAGCGGTGTCCATCTAAGGTTGAGTGATATTTTCCGTGGTCGGCTGTAGTTTTATATCTTTGGTGAACTGGCATTGCATGTTGTAGTTTGTTGACCTGGTCAGAGACAAAACAGGTTAGACAATTGGTAATACATGGAGCAACCATAAGCATCATCAATGTGGCATAACAAGGACTAGGAGGGGCATTAGCCAATTTCAAATTCACATCACCAGGATGGCTCAAGTCCCTCCTTGTTTAGGGATCAGAAGATCTATCTCCTGTCTGTTTTGGAGTACAGTCCCTGCCAAGCTGTGTTGGCTCTTTAGAGCTATCTTGAGAAAGCTTATCCCCAGAAACCAGATTTTGGGACTGTTCATTAGAATGGCACTCATTTGTAGTCCTGAATAGGTATCTGAGATCTCCCAGGGGCCACAGGTGTATTGAGTGTCCTCTTCTGTTTTCTTCCATGGCTTGACTCCTGAGTACCACTGCAAGATTTCAAAGGCAGGGGGGCCAGCCTCGGGTGGTTGGATCGACTCTCTTGGATAAATAAGTTACAGGCTGGGGGCTCAGGTCCCAACCTTTGAGTTAACACTCCCAAGGCTATTCCCTCTCTTTCATGGACATAAACTTGGAATGCTTTTACTGGGTTTCGCAACCTCAAGGCAGGTGCCTGAGTTAGGGCCTGTTTTAGTGTGGCCTCTGCCTTCTTTTGAGGAGTTCCCCACATCAGTGGAATTGAATCATCTTGTCCCTTTAAGCTTTCATATAAAGGCTGAGCAATTAGACCATAGTTGGGTATCCAGATTCTACAATACCCAGTGAGCCCCAGGAAAGCTCACAATTGTTTTCAAGTCATGGGGGAGGGCAACTGGAAGATTCCTTGTACCCAATCAGAGGACAGCCTCCTAGACCTGTGTGTAATCTGAACTCCCAGGTAAGTGACTTTTGTCTTGACCATCTGTACCTTAGCATGGGAGACTTTATATCCCCTTTCTACCAAAAAGTTTAGAACCTGAATTGCATGTTGTTGCGCATTTTCCTCATCTGGAGAGCAGATTAGTAGGTCATCTACGTATTGTAATATTTTCCCATTAGGTCCCAGGTCCAGATCTAGGACATCCCAGGTAAAGGGCCTGTCCAAACAGGTGGGGGCTATCTCTGAACCCCTGATGTAATACTATCCAATTCATCTGTTGGTGTTGTTCTCCTGGGGCCTCCTACTCAAAGGCAAAAAGATATTGGGATTCTTTAGCCAGTGGTATGCAAAAAAAAAAAAAAAAAAAATGCATCTTTGAGATCCAAAACTGTAAACCACTTGGCACTGGGTGGGATTTCTCCCAAGATTACATAGGGATTGGGTACTGTGGGATGGAGGGGGACTACAGCTTCATTTAAGATATGGAGATCTTGAATCATTCGCCAGGTTCCATCCTTTTTCTTTACTGAGTGGATTGGGGTATTACATGGCGAACTGGTGGAGACCAATAGCCCACAAGCAAGGAATTTATTTATTAAAGGCTGTAGTCCCTCCCCAGACTCTCTTTTGAGGGGATATTGTTTCTGGTTAGGAAACTGAGTGGGATCTCAGAGAACAATGATGACCGGTTCAGCTTGGTGGGCTCATGCAGGAATTCCCTGGTCCCACACCTGGGGGTTAACTTTGTCTTCCCATAGTTTTTGGTTCCTCTCTATTGGAGAAGGTGTAATGGGTTCTTCAGTAGTAACCAGGAGCTGTAGAGCTCTAAGAGCTGAAAAGCTTCCCATCACAAGGGTGATCCCCAATTTAGTGAGCATATCTCTTCCCAGTAAGGGAGTAGGACACTCAGGGACCACCAGAAACTGGTGGGAAAATATTTGTCCATCCCAGCAACAAAGAAGTGCTTGGGTGAATCTTTTAGTAGTTGCTTTTCCTGTAGCACCCAAAATGGTACAGCTTTGGGAGGAGAAGGCTCCAGAATAGGAGATCAAGACAGAGTAGGTAGCCCCTGTGTCAACCAAGAAATTCTTGGACCTACCTGCCATATCCAGTTGCACCCTTGGCTCCAGCCCCATGATGGTTATCTGTGACAAGTGGGCTGGCTGGAGCGGGCTGCTTCAGTTCTCTTCAACCATCATGAGGGTAGGCTTGGTGCTTGACCTTGAGGCTCTTGGGTCCCAAGGGCAGAGTGCCGCCCAATGTCCCAGTTGATGGCATTCGTGGCAAGCCGTTCTAGGAGACTTGTCATGGTTTGGACACTCTTTGGCCCACTGCTCTGCCTGTCTACAGATTAGGCATTTGTCTCATGCCTTGTCCTTCAAGGACTCGAGGTTTGCCATAGGGCTTCCCTGGAGGGTGGCCAGCATCTGGGCATGCCTTGTTTCTTTCCTTCTCTCCCTCTCCTGGGCCTTGGCCTCCTTCTTCTGTTCTCTGTTATAAAAGATATTGGTGGCTGTCTGTATCATCTCATCTAAAGAGGCATCAGGGTCCTGCTGCTGTAGCTGTTGTAACTTAATTCTGATATCTGATGCACATTGGGAAAGGAATTTGTTCTTTAAAATCACCTGTCCCTCATAAGAGTCTAAATCCAGATTGATAAACTTTTGGAGGGACTCTTTTAGCCTTTCCAGAAAGGCAGTGGGATTCTCACTGGGCTTCTGAGTTATTGCTGAGACTGGGCACAGTCCCACAAGTAATAGGCTTCCTTCTGTTTCCATAGGTGGACTTCCTTAGGCGGAGTCTTTCTGAAGCTTATCCTACCCAGAACTGTTGCAACCTGAAAGGCAGGTGTCCCCGGGTCAGGGTGCAGATCCCCAGGCAGGCTGAGGTGTGACAGCCTCCTAGGGATTGAATCCTCAGGTAGGTCAAGGCGTGATGGCCTCCCAAGAATTGGGTCCCTGGGCAGGTCGAGGTGTGATGACCTCCTGGGACCCCTGGCACTGGCGGATCTCTGAGCAGGTTGAGGCATGACAACCTTTCGAGGACCAGATCCCTAGGCAAGTCAAGGCGTGATGATTTCCTTTGACCCCCAGACTGGAGTTTGGGCATCCCCAAGGTCTCCAGTGTGACCAGTGCTGGGTAGAATTAAGGGGTTTATAACTCACTGCTAGTTTGCCCAGCATGGACAGGAATAGATATCATGATGTAAGCTCAGCCTACCTAGTACTGTTGCAACCTGAGAGCCAGGCATCCCTGGGTCAGGGTGCAGATCCCCAGGCAGGCTGAGGAGTGACAGCCTCCTAGAGATCGAATCCCTGGGCAGGTCGAGGCGTGATGACCTCCTGGGACCCCTGGGACTGGCGGATCCCCAAGCAGGTTGAGGCGTGACAACCTTTCGAGGACCATATCCTTAGGTCAAGGCGTGATGACCTCCTGGGACCCCCAGACTGGAGCTGGGCATCCCCAAGATCTCCAGTGTAACCAGTGCTGGGTAGGATTAAGGGGTTGGATATTATACAGTATTTCCAAGGCCAGCTATTTTCTGGTTGTCTCTCCAGAAGACGGTAGAGGCAACATTGTGGGCCCAGATGGGGCTAAAGAAAGGAGCATGAAACAGGAAACTAGGAGGCAGAGCACAACCTTTGAAAGAATGACATAGCACAAGGGTATACCATAAACCAATTAAAATTAATTGGGCCCAAAATGACAAGTTAAATTCAAGTAAACCTTAATCCCCAATCTATAAGCCAAAAGACACATCCAGAGGTGGCAGGACAGCTCTAAGGCACTGTCAAAAGAGGGAGGAGTGGGTGGTTCCACAATGGTTGGGATGATCCTCCCACTCATTAGCATATGAATTCACCCCACTCTCAAAACCTAGCCAGGCCTAATTCCATGACCTGAGCCCTTGTCCTGGCCCACACCCTGAAGCTTGGCTTCTCTCTGAATCCTAACAAATCCACCTCTTACTTTTTGGCCTGGCTCGAGCCCCAGGATAGAGCTGAAAGACAGGAGGAAAAAACAGTGGGAAAAACATGCCAAGGAATCCGCTTCATAGCCTGCTGGAAATTTTGCTAAATTCCTGACCTGGCTCACAGTTTTCATTGTCCTGATTCTTGGCACAGAGAAGAGTAAGGACAGAAGAACCCCCACCAGCTTGGGTAACAGCTACTGGGGCCTAGCAGATAGTGCCTTTGGGACATACCAAAGAGTAGTCTCTCCAGAGTCCCTCAATTGTGCCCACTGCTGCCTGTTTGCAGGCAGCAAACAGGAATTACAGCAAACAAGAATTCCTTTCTTGTTCAAGGAAACAAGAAATGAAAGATTGTAAAGGAATTAAGATTTTGTTAAGCATGTCCCTCCAGCCATAGGAGCAAGGACCTCCTACGTTAACCGGAGGTCTTCTGGAATCTGAGACTGAGCCGCATGAGCTTTCTGCTGAGTTCGTTTTTCACTGTCCCAGTTTCCAGCATGATAGGCCTTCCCCTGCACTGGGTTTTCTTCGTGTTCTAGTTCTACCACAGGAACTTCGCTGAGTTGGGCTCCTACTGTGCTTGGCCTCTTCTGCACGGTTATTTCACGTAGGTTAAATCCAAGTCACAGCACCATAGATGTCAGACAAGTGTATGCTCCTCAGTTCTTTGTCTCATCACAACAAAGATTTGGAGTGACGGACATTAAAGCCTCCTCGGCGTGTGACAACTCTCAGGTCTTAGACTGACTGTGTTATAGGTCTCAGGTCTTGAATGGGCCATGTTATAGCTTTTAGACAAATCAGTGTTACAGCTCTATTTTATTTAGAAGATAGCAAGAAAATCCATCTTTGAGGCGTGAGGGCATGTTGATCCAAAGACTCAAAGAGAAGATCGCCCCAGCGCGCGTGCATGCGCGCACGAGAGAGAGAGAGAGAGAAAGAGAGAAAAAGAGAGAGAGCCTTTGGCTCCTCTTTTTATGAGCGCTGTTCTACCTGAAGTCTTCACTCAGGTCCTCGGACCTTCCTTTGACCTTCTTCTGTTCTATTTTCGTGGGCTTTTCCCTTCCTTGTCTTTTAGCCACTGCCATTTTGGACTCCTTTTCCCTATTCTACTGACCTAACAAAAGGTAAGAGAGATGTTTAGACAGAAAGAAGAATAAAAGTCCAATTGGATTTTTATTCTAAAGATGAAGGGTATCAGAGTAAAACAATAACAAGACATCTCCTTCCACCTCTAGATACCAACTTCCTTTTCTTCTCTTGTTTAGAATTGTCTATACTCTCCAGCTCTACTAATTCACTTCCTACTCACCAGTCAAACCACAACTGTTTGGTTTTCTACCTTACTGTGCCATACACACAGCTCTCTATAAGTTATCACTGACCTCTGGGTCATGAAATACAATGGACATTTTTTAATCCTCAGTTTGACTGCTTAGAAGGAGGTCACTCCATTGACCTCTTAGTCTTTGAAAACCCTGTTTCTTCAGTTTCCATGACTTGCCTGGTCTAATATCCTCTTAGAGCTCTGATAGCAACTTCTCTGTCTCTTTTGCTGGCTCATCTTCATCATCCAGGCATTAAATGTCCTCAGTGGAAAGTCACAGAGTCTCTTGTCTCCTTTCCTCTCTTTACCTTTCATCTCCTTTTCTTATTCTAAACTTTTTCCCTAAGCCATACCACCAATACCTGATTCTAATTGTACTCTGTATGCTAATGGCTTCTTAATTATTGTCTGTAGTACAGAATTCTCTGAGGATCAGACTTAGAAATGTACCTGCCTATAAAAGAAGACCGTTAGGTGTGTCTCAAAAGTGATTTAAAAGCCCTTACAACCTAGTATGTCCAAAACCAAGTTAGTTATCTTCCCATAAACAGTCATACACACATATTGTAAACATCAAAATCTGGTTTTCCATAGTTTCCCTATTTCCATTAATTCTGTAATCCAAAAACCTGGAACTCATTAGAATATTTGTCCCTCCCTCAAACCTATTATATTCTGGCTAGAACAGGTAACACTCACCTGGCAAAGTCTGTCTTGATGTTGTCCACTTCTTTCCTTCTTCATCATCTGTAAGAGAGATATTTTAAACACAGTGTTCATTGAGTCCAGGAACATCTTCAATAATTAACCATTTACTTGCTTAACAATTTAACATGTGTATTTCAAATAAAAGTGGTTAGAAATAAATGCACTGAGGATCAATGGACTAAAGAAAAAACTACCTTGAGGGGATGGGAAATTGATAAGAAGTGGCAAACAGCAATGCATAAGTATAGCAGAAAGGAATTCACAGAGGTTTAGCCTCCAGTAGACTGCATGCAAATTGAATATATGGCTCTATTGATTTTTTAAAAGCACAATATAGGATTCATCAGTAAAAATACAGTACATGGACACATGGACTCTCATACTAATCACGTATTATATATAACTTCACTAATACATTTATATATATATAAACATATATAACATAATATTTTCCATTTTAACCATTTTTAAGCATACAATTTGATAGGATTAGTTACAATCACAATATTGTGCAACCATCATCACTTTCTATATCCAAAACTTTTTTCATCACACTAAACAGAAACTCTGCCCATTAATGATAACTTCCCACTGGTAAACTCTACTTTCTGTCTCTATAAATTTGCCTATTCTATGTAAGGTATAGTTCAGGCCGAAGCAGAAAAAGGAAAGACGACCTCAACAGAAGTAGGTTACCTTTATTCAGGCAAGGAGGGGCAAGAGTCGGCCTAAAGACCAGGCTGAGACCAAAGAGGGATCAGGGAGGCTCCACATATATATTGGGAGGCTTGTGGAATCGATAAGGGAAACGTTAATCAGGCGGGATGTTTTGGGTATTTTTTTAGTTGAGATGACATTTGTAGTTAGGCAGGGGGTGATAAGTCTTCTGGGCAGGTGTAGGGGGTGGAAGGTTTCTGGACAGGGGGTGATAAGTCCCAGATAGATGGAACTGGCCTGGAGCATCAGTGCGAGACCTAAAGTTCTGTTTTGTTTTCTCTGAAGTTAGATGATTCAGCAAGGGTCTTTGAGACTGTTGTTTTCTTTTCTAGGCCCAAAAGACTCCTTCATTCTAGATATGTCATATGAGTGAAATCATATAATATTTATCTGGCTTATTTCACTAGCATAATGTTTTCAAGGGTTTATACATATTGTAGCATGTATTAGACCTTCATTGTTTCTGTATAGCTGAATAATATTCCTTCTGAATGTGTAGATCATTTTGTGTTTATTCATTTATTAATTGAGGACCACTTGGATTGTTTCCACCTTTTGACTTTTGAGAACAGTGCTGTAATGAATATGTGCATACAAGTATCTGTTTGAGCTCCTGCTCTCAATTCTTTCAAGTATACACCAAAGAGTGAAATTACTGAGTCAAATGATAATTCTCTTTAACTTTTTGAGGAATCACCAAACTATTTTCCACAGCAACTGCATTATATATAGTGTATTGCATTGCAGTGTATAGAGGTTCCTCTCATTGATTCCTTTTCAATAATAGTATGAATCCAATGCTTAATAACTTCTCTGGTGGCTCAGATGATATAGAATCTGCCTGCAATTCAGGAGACCTGATTCCTGGGTTTGATTCCTGGGTTTAAAAAATCCCCTGGAGGAGGGCATGGCAACCCCTCCAGTGTTCTTGCCTGGAGAATCCCCATGATGCTTAGTAATTAGAATTACCTTAGATATTTTGTTGCAATGAATTAACAAAGATTATTAAAGAATTAAAAAATTAAAGTTATAAGTCATAGTGCAATGGCCTGGAAAAAATCTTTTACCCTAAAGAAGGCTATGGAAATATCTAACATTCAGTTTTACTACAAAAGGATTTATGTTTAAATCCTGTCCTTCACAAAAGTGGGTTATACTAACAGCCCCTGTGAGTATGGTATGCAATTCAAATTTCTGTTAGGCTAATAAAAGCATATTTCTGAGTTAGACACTTTTTTATATCCAAGCTCCATATTACCAAAAGTACCCATTTTGAGCTTGCTAGCTAGAATAGTAACCTGATTGTGGAGATGAGCAATTGCCTGCTAGGGAAATCAATTTAAAAGGTTGACCCGTTTGAACTAGCTAAGATAATTGATCACATATAATGGATGACTGGCTGTTTCTTTTTTTCTTTTCTTCTTTTCTATTCCAAAATAACAACAACAAAAAAAAGGAACTTAGTTTATAACAGATAATCATCATGAGATTATTAAAAAGAAATTATCTGTTTTAAGTATTTTCTAAAATGAAGTCATACAGTCGCTATCTTTTATGGAGAATCAGAGACAAGGTGGTTTACAAAATAAGCAGAAGATAAACAAGATGATCTCTTAATTTCCCTTGTTGACTGTCCAGCACTACTAATATATTGACTCAATTTTATTTGGAGCAGAGAAAGGCAAAGTCTTATTGTGGCATATGCACTCCTACTGACATATGTGGGGAAGTCACTTGAATTATTATATTTAGGAAATTAACAAAGACCTCAGTGTCTTGTACATGGAGGAAAAAATATCTTGTGAATGCATGAACATTTTACAAGTCCACAAAAACACTTGATTCTTGCTTTGATAAACTGTTTTATTGGCACATAACCTCATATAAATTGGCCAGTTCTACTTTAGAAAGCTATGTTTTTCCTAATTGTGGTTCTTCATTTTTCACAAATGATTTTACTAGCATCAGTCAGTCAGTTCAGTCGCTCAGTCGTGTCTGACTCTTTGTGACCCCATGAATCGCAGCACGCCAGGTCTCCCTGTCCATCACCAACCCCCGGAGTTCACTCAGACTCAAGTCCATCAAGTCAGTAATGCCATCCAGCCATCTCATCCTCGGTCGTCCCCTTCTCCTCCTGCCCCCAATCCCTCCCAGCATCAGAGTCTTTTCCAATGAGTCAACTCTTTGCATGAGGTGGCCAAAGTACTGGAGCTTCAGCTTTAGCATCATTCCTTCCAAAGAAATCCCAGGGTTGATCTCCTTCAGAATGGACTGGTTGGATCTCCTTGTAGTCCAAGGGACTCTCAAGAGTCTTCTCCAACACCACAGTTCAAAAGCATCAGTTCTTTGGCACTCAGCCTTCTTCACAGTCCAACTCTCACATCCATACATGACCACAGGAAAAACCATAGCCTTGACTAGATGGACCTTAGTCGGCAAAGTAATATCTCTGCTTTTGAATATGCTATCTAGGTTGGTCATAACTTTTCTTCCAAGGAGTAAGCGTCTTTTAATTTCATGGCTGCAATCACCATCTGCAGTGATTTTGGAGCCCCCCAAAATAAAATCTGACACTGTTTCCCCATCTATTTCCCATGAAGTGATGGGACCAGCTGCCATGATCTTCGTTTTCTGAATGTTGAGCTTTAAGCCAACTTTTTCACTCTCCACTTTCACTTTCATCAAGAGGCTTTTTAGTTCCTGTTCACTTTCTGCCATAAGGGTGATGTTGTCTGCATATCTGAGGTTATTGATATTTCTAGCATAAGTATTTGCATTTTTCATGGTAAGATATAGAATATTAAATCTGAGAATGTTTTTTAAAAAACTGTAGGAAGCGAACAAAGAATTTTCTCAGTTCTCTGGTTGAAATAGAGTACCTTTACTTTTGTACTATTCTATCAAGATATCAAGATTTTTTATTCTCATGTGATTCTGAAGCATCCAGAATCTTGGGCTTAATTTATCTGTACATGAATTAACAGTCCCTTGATCCTAAGTGCATTTAACCTTAATACTGTTTATAATTAATATAGATAATATCATTTCTTTACTCAAAACCTTTTATTAATGCCACAATCAATAAACGATAGAGACCAAACACTTTAGCCTTTTTGTTGTTGTTATTATTGGAATGTTTTGAACTTGTTTCAACTCCCTTTGCAGCCTATTCACTCTTATTTGCCAAATACTCAATATGTGAAACAAACCATATTGTTCATTCTGCTTCATTCCCTCCAAAGTGTTTCTCATCTAATTCCCACCTGCTGGAAATACCTAACTCTTTAAATACGTCTATAAAAGTCCATCCCAAAGAAAGACAATGCCAAAGAATGCTCAAACTACTGCACAATTGCACTCATCTCACATGCTAGTAAAGTAATGCTCAAAATTATCCAAGTCAGGCTTTAACAGTACATGAACCATGAACTTACAGATGTTCAAGCTGGATTTAGAAAAGGCGGAGGAACCAGAGATCAAATTGCCAACATCCACTGGATCATCGAAAAAGCAAGAGAGTTTCAGAATCTGCTTTATTGACTATGCCAAAGCCTTTGACTCTGTGGATCACAACAAACTGGAAAATTCTTCAAGAGATGGAAATACCAGATGACTTGACCTGCCTCTTGAGAAATCTGTATGCAGATCAGGAAATCTAAACTGTTCTAAACAGTTAGAAGTGGACATGGAATAACAGACTGGTTCCAAATCAGGAAAGGAGTACATCAAGACTGTATATTGTCACCCTGCTTATTTAACTTATGTGCAGGGTACATCATGAGAAACTCTGGGCTGGATGAAAATGAAGAAATAAAGAGTCTCTTGATGAAAGTGAAAGTGGAGAGTGAAAAAGTTGGCTTAAAGCTCAACATTCAGAAAACTAACATCCTGGCATCGGGTCCCATCACTTCATGGCAAATAGATACAGAAACAGTGAAAACAGTGAAAGACTATTTTGGGGGCTCCAAAATCACTGCAGATGGTGACCACAGCCAAAAGACACTTGCTTCTTGGAAGAAAAGTTATAACTAACTTATACAGCACATTAAAAGCAGAGACGTTACTTTGCCAACAAAGGTCCATCTAGTCAAAGCTATGGTTTTTCCAGTAGTCATGTATGGATGCGAGAATTGGACTATAAAGAAAGCTGAGCACCAAGGAATTAATGCTTTTGAACTGTGGTGTTGGAGAAGACTCTTGAGAATCCATTGAACAGCAAGGAGATCAAACCAGTCCATCCTAAAGGAAATCGGTCCTGAATATTCATTGGAAGGACTGATGCTGAAGCTGAAACTCCAATACTTTGGCCACCTCATGAGAAGAACGGACTCATTTGAAAAGACCCTGATGCTGGGAATGATTGAAGGCAGGAAGAGAAGGGGAGAACAGAGGATGAGATGGTTGGATGGCATCACCAACTCAATGGACATGAGTTTGAGTAAACTCTGGGAGTTGGTGATGGACAGGGAGGCCTGGCATGCTGTAGTCCATGGGGTCGCAAAGAGTCAGACAGGACTGAGTGACTGAACTGAACTAAACTGAACTGAATAAAAGTTCAATCCATTCTTTAAGCCTGGTTTCAAAGTCAAATGCCGTCATCTCTAGTAAACCTCTCTTGATTCACTAAATGGGAAGTATTTTCTACCTCTCTGCTACTATAAGACATTTACCACTATTGATGCAGTTCATACATTTTGTGTCATATTATAGTTAGGTTTTATGTGCCTTATTTCTTTTATATTTGTGAGTTCCATGTGGGCTGGGACCATAGATTCTTCATCTTGGTATTTCCCAAAGTACTAAAAGAACGTCATGCAGATGGAAAATACTTAAAGTTTATTATTTTGAATTTAATGAAATTCATATTCTCGTTTAGATTAAACATATCATTTTTAAAAGAGTAATATTCATTCTTCATTAAGTAAAATAATTAACAGAAACATTTAGTAAATCATGGACCTCTTTTGAAAATAAGCTAAGTAGTGACAACACTTTATTAGGAAAGGAAGAAACAGTGGATTTCTTAAAATAACTTTTTGGTTCTGTCATCAAGTTTATTGATAATTGTATAAAATAATCAGAAAAAATACACAAGAATAAAATACTTTTACCTACATTACCAAAGATAACCCCAGATATACTGAGATACTTTTTTAACCCCCCAAAGGGGAGCAGTTTATATATTTTTCTGTAGTTTGTGTTCCCCTAGTAACAGGTTGTCATTATTTGTCAGTTATTTATGTATGAATAAATATGCTTCTCAAAATCAATATTATGAATGCCTAACATTGCTTTCTTATCTATATATTCCCTATACTTGAACATTTTGAATACTAAGGGCTTTTTTTCAGTGAAAGTGAAAGTCACTCAGTTGTGTCAGACTCTTTGTGATGCTATGGGTTATACAGTCCATGGAATTCTCTAGGCCAAAAAACTGGAGTGAGTAGCCTTTCCCTTCTTCAGGGGATTTTCCCAACCCAGGGATTGAACATAGGTCTCCCACATTGCAGGCAGTTTTTTTTTTTTTTTTACTACATCTAAATCACTTTAACTTTCATTTATGTGGTTTAAGTGTTATGCTCATCTTAGTTTCATTTCTTAGAAATAGAATTGTCTCACCCAGGACATACATATATAGTGTGAAAAATATCCATATGGATTAATATCTTTCTGTTCCAACATGCTTTTCTCTTTTGCTAATTTCTTTTGGCAAGAATAGTGTTTTAGAGTCCCCAATAATGACATCTTTAACCATCTTTTTTCTGACTCAAGATGCATTCTCTAAAGCATTCCCCACATTTGGGATATAAGTCCTGTCTGCTTGAAAGACATGAGAAGTCCTGGCTAAAGCCCTTAGATTAATTACATAATAAATTATATTCTCCTTTATCTTTTATTTTCTACATATCTGAAGATACATGTTTTATAGTTAGTTGCATCACATCACACTAATGGCAGGTAGCAAATAGTAACTCAACATTGCAAATTCAGAAATGCCAACTGACTTATAGAATCATGTGAAGTGAAGTTGCTCAGTCGCGTCCGACTCTTTGTGACCCCATGGACTGTAGCCCCCCAGGTTTCTCCATCCATGGAATTTTCCAGGCATGGGTACTGGCTCAGATGCTTTACCATCTGAGCCACCAGGGAATCTCCATAGAATCATGCCACTGGCTTTTGGTATTCCAATTAAGGGGTTATATTCCTTAGTTAAACTGTTACCTGCCACTTGCCATTGTGGGATGTTGGGCCAAATGCCTAACAGTTCTTAGCTACTGTTTTTGTGCTTAACAAACATTAATAGAAGTCATGATGGTACCTTCTTTGCAGGGTGATTGTGAGGGCCAGGTTAGATAATGCATAGAAAGTTTATTGCCAAGGGCCTGCCACCTAGAAAATATCCACAAAATAGTAGCTGTTATTACTTTTACTTGTAGTATTTGGAAAATAATTACCTAAAGTACAGGTTCATTACTTGATAGACATTTTCAGTAAACAGTTTTATTTACTGTAGAATAATACATTACTTCAGGGAAGGAAACATGCAAAAACAATATTAAACTTTATGATCATTTCAGTAACCCTTCATGAAATAATATGAAATCAATATATCTTATGAACATTAAAATAATTTGGTTTAACAAATTTTTGTGTCATTTTTACATCAATTAGACTTCCTATGAATACTTAAAGAATTCTGGTAATAATTTAAAAATCTGGTAAAAATCCAAAAGCAGCCTTTTCAATCAATGAGAAGTTCACAGGTCAAATCTCTTCACAATATTCATATATATTTTCTTGTTTTGAGTTAAGATGAGATAACCATCCGGGTTACAATTTCACCTATAACTAACTTAAAGAAATAAGACAGGCAAAAATAAAAGAACTGCCTTTCATAACACAGATACAGAATTAAACTGTCAAGACTTGAAATGTTCAATAAACTACATGTAGAGTAATATTTTTTAATTCAAGTAATTTTCTTTGAATTTGATAGCAAATGAATGTATTGGCCAGAAAACTGTGACAATTAATTCTAGAATGACTGAATTTTAATGAAAGACTCTAAGAAAAAAAATGATGAAATGAATGTGCTGTTTGCTTTTAAATCATTTACAGTTGAATAATTTATGTTATCTTTAATTCATCCTGTTAAACTATCCAAGATGAATACAATATGAATAGAAGAGCTTTTAAATTATCAGGTTTTTGCATTAAAATGTTTGCCAATCACCACTTTCTGGGTTTTTTTATTACTATTTTAATGATTTTATACATTGCAGTATGAGTTAGAAGACTAAGATAAAGTACATAATATAATGAGTTTGAAGGATTATAAATATTTTTGACCTACATCCTCAGACATTAAAGTAAAATCTCTTGTATAGGTAGGTTATGTGTTCATGCAAAGAAAACTAACTTAACTGGAAATTCTGATTATCACCCCAAATTTGGCTCACGCTGTTCTCCTCATTTCTGTTTAAAAGCATTCTCCAGTTTTCATACCAAATCTTTGGAGTTTTGCAAAAAACCTTTAACTTCTTTTCTCTCAAATCCTATATCTTATCCATCAGAAAATCTTGTGAAAAGCTACCTACAAAGCATATCCAGTATACTTCTCCTGAACGCCTACTGCTTCCAGCCTTACCCAAGCCACCATCTTTCTCTGGGATTCATATTCTCTCTCCCTCTGATTATTAGTCTCTTACTGCTTCTCTCTGCTTTGGCAGCTGCTTTCCTACAGTCTCTTTCTGATAGAGCAGCCAGAATGATCCTTTATAAATAGAAGTCAGAATGTGTCACTCCTCTACTCAAAAGTCCCCATGGCTTTCCATTCTCTATCTCACCCAGAGTAAAACCCACAGGTCTTATAATGAACTTCACAGCAGCATAATGAGCTAACCTCTGCTACATCTCTGATTTTATCTCCTACCACTCTCCTTCTTTTTTTCCTCAGCTCTTTCCTCAAATATACCAAGCATTCTCTCACCTCAAAGCTATAGCAGCTCTGCATATGAAATATAATTTCTCATTTTCCTTCCCCATCTGCTAATGACAGCACCATTGCTTTGATTCTCACCAAGAGAACCCTGGAACCCAGCTCTAAATGCTAACAGACTGACTGCCTGACTCAGTACACACAATAATTGATGACTCATATAGCACTCTGCTAGGTGTTTTACTTGCAGAGTTGAAAGCAAGATTACCTCCCTAATTAAGCTTCTGTACGGTTAAGAATTAGATACTGGGTCACAACTGGGCTTTTGTTAATATATAATTGGCAAAAAAACTAGACAAAGTACAAAGGTTAGATCTGACTCTTCAGGGAACTGGAAGAAGATTCTGCAGTTCCAAAATGGAAATAAGACAAAAACCAATCATTCTAAAGAAAACACATGATGACACATGTCTGAAGGTGAATCCAAAACCAAAAGGTTTATATCCTGACCATGATCCAAGCTTAGGTGGGACAGGAGATGGGAGAAAATCTAACCATGCCTTTTGGCTCTTAGTGAGCCATTCTGCAAGGGTTAGTGCAGGAATGAGGTCATGTTTGACCAGTTCACAGATCATGTATTCTTCTGTTAAAAATCGTTCAGTGGCATTTCATCTCACTCACAGTAAATGTCAAAGTCCTCACCATGATGGCATCTAAGATCCCACAGAATGTGCCCTGACCTCAACCTCATTCTCCATATTTTTCTTGCCTTCCCTCCATTCCTACTATTCTAGCTTTCCTGCAGTCCAAATGGAGCCAAGAATGCTGTGCACCCAGATACCTCCATGGCTCTCTCTCCCTCATCTCTTTAAAATTTTGCTTTAATGTCATCTTTTCAATAAGCATATGGAGGCTTTCATTTTCTTTTTACTTTTATGTGATAATCGTCTCTTGCTACATGAGTTTGACATTTCATGTGTGCTGTTTCAGACACATCTCCCTGACATGCTAGTGTTATTTAACATTCTAATTCCATTTTTTTTTTACATTAGCTGCCCTAAAGCTAAATTAAATTACATTTATTGAGTCTTTGTATGCACCAGGTACTGTGCTCTCTGATTCATTTGCAGAATCTCATTTATTCCTCCAACAATTTAGTATAAGTATAATCATTATCTCATTTTATTGATGGAGAAGCTAATTCAGAGAACTTGAATTTTGGAGCATGTGCCTTGCATATGATTGACTTAATACTTGTTTTCATGGACCTATGATCCTTCTTCATATATTTTCTTTATATTGATTAATGTTTAGGTAGGAGAGAGTGCTTTCTCCATGTGGGACTAGATTCCTATGAGAGAAGACATCATCTCTATCCCCAGACGTTTGTTACAGCCTGAGGTACTGCCCAGGACACAGTACATTCAAGTGACTCAACACATGTGCATTTGCATTTAGAACACAGGAGTCCCTACCCTAGCTCATTCATTTACCAGCTCTCCATGATTTCCCAGTTTCTAGTTTTATTTTTTTCTGTAAAAGACTAGTACCTAAAGCAATATCCAAACCAATAAAAATTTGAGGTCATGGCTTAATAAAAAGTTGCAAAATTAGGTACAAAAATGAATATTTATTTAGAGGAGGAAGGAAAACAGCAAAATACAAATTTAAGATAGCTGACAAATACTTCAAATATTATAAACCAGAAAAGAATTGCAATATTCTTGTTTTTTTTGCCCAGCAGCGAAAGTGATACAACTAGGGATTGTTGGAAGATGGCTGGAGTCAGAACTTACTGGAAAACCCAGGGATGAGTCAGGTCTTTCTGGACAAAGGTTTCCAGTGAGCCACTATTCTGACACAGCATCACTCACAAGATCAGATTTTTAGCCTCTTAAGTCAATCAAGAATTTATCTTGAAATGTGTACAACATATATTTTAAGCAAAACCAGTCTGCTAGGCACTCTCTATGTTTGTTCAATTGAATTAGATTTGAATTAAATTGAGTAAGGCTGGTTCCTTGGTATAAAATATGGAGAAGTTTATTGAATGTAAAATTTATTTTTTGACTATTTGAAGGCAATTACCAACTTTGACAATAAAAGTACAAACAGGCTCATAGTTGGTTATTAGGATAATTTTTTTTTTGCCCTGTGAGTATATGTCAATAGCTTCTGGCCATGACATAGAGTAGTATATACATTTGTAATATACTTGAGTTATACCTATAAAAACAGTTTGGAAAAACTAAAGCTGTCTAAATATTTTGCATTAATCAATTATGCATATTCAGAAGCACTATTGAAACAAAATATAGTGTCATTCTGAAGGTAGGAAAATGTGATAAAACTGTTATCACTCAATGTGGAAATGCAGAGGTATAGAGGTAAGACACTAGCTTCTTATCCAAGCTTGATTTGTATTGCCAATGTGATCTGGAGAAATCTATGTCACTAAATACTTTTGTGACATAGATTCCTTAGATGTAGAAGGAGCCAGTGGTTTTAGCTCTTCCTAAAGAAATTGGAGGAAATAAATCTTGAAATGAACATACATGTCTGTGTGCTTTTAGTACCCGAATATGTTAGGTAGCAGCAAAGTCTGAGGCATATGATGCACTTCTACATGCCAAACTGAGAAAACTGGGTGGAAAACTCGTTTTCCCTTAAACAGCCTTTGAAGCTGCCAGTAATTAATTTGATATAGTTGTTAAAAAACTGAAGCCAATCTCTCTAAGATGTGGGACTCTGTATATGAGCCATCTGGAACTATCAGATAATCAGGACAATTTAAGTTATGCCTACACAGTTGTGAATAAGAAAACTCATTTTGGTCTGAGTTCAAGGGTTTAGAGAAATAGAGCGCAACCAATCCAAGAAAGTGTGAAGCACAACAGAAATGAGATATACATACAAACACATCTGGTTAGAATTAAAAAAAAAAAAAAATCTGAAAGCTGTATTTTAATGTGCTAGGCTTCCCAGAGAATTAGTTCATGAACTTATCTTCAAGCAATGACACCTGACTAGATACTACTCTGATCCTAAAAAACAAACAAATAAAACAGTTGTTGACTACTGAAAAATGTAATATAACTGTGAACATTACTCAAGGCTTTCCGTTCTGATTTCTAGTGAGAGGAAAAAAATAGCATTTGTTTGCTCTATAGAAACAACTTGGGGGGGCGGGGGTGGGTGGGAATGAAAGAGGAAAGGAAAAATAAAGTAGGAGGCCTGTATTGATTTTTGCTTAGGTTGGTGGCTCAGATGGTAAAGCATCTGCCTACAATGCAGGAGACCCAGGTTGATCCTTGAGTTGGGAAAATCCTCTAGAGAAGGCAATGGCAACCCACTCCAGTACTCTTGCCTGGAAAATCCCATGGATGGAGGAGCGTGGTAGGCTACAGTCCATGGGGTCGCAAAGAGTCGGACACGACTGAGCGACTTGACTTTCTTTCTTTCAGGGTATAAGCCCTGTAGCTCTTACTTGCTGTCTTTTAAGAATATTAAATGCATACTAATGTAGTTTTAAAATCTTGACATTATTGGGAATTTCACAAATGTAACACCTCTGTTTTTAAAAACCAACTCATAAACACAATTTCATACCTGGTTTCTATAACTGAAATACTCTGAAAAATTCAAATTAATTTGTTTTCAATATCTAAGTAATATTTTACCAAAGTTTTCTCAGTACTTGCTCTAAACAGGTTTTGTATCATTCCCTTAGTTATGTACAGTGAATTATGATGATCTGTTGACAGAAGACATGGTTTTAGAGAATTCCATTCTGCTGCTCTTCATAGGGTTGCCATTTATGCAGGAAAAAAAACCGTTCAGAATTTGAAATTTTATGGAACTGTCAACTTAGCTAGTTTGTCTTTATTTTTCAAATTTCACTTTTATCATTCAGTTGAGGGAAGAGCAGCAGACTACCTCTGCCTCTTCTAGCTCAGCTTCCCTGCTGTAATCAAACTGGATAACATGGCAGAACCGTGGCACTGCCTTATGCTTAAAAATTCTCTGGTATAATCAGTAATTATCTGCAGGGAAACCCAAAGCGTTTTCTTAAAAACTTGTTTTCTTAGCACTTTGCCTCCTCTCACTTATCAATTTTCTTATCAGATAATGAGGAGAATTGTTTGTAGTCAGTTGTTTTAATTCTAAATGACAGGCAATTTAAATACTTTGAAAAACTGATTTTATATTGACCGAACAGTTGAAAAATTACCATAAAATAGAGAAACTTTTTTTTTTTTTTCTACACAGGGAGGTCAGGGTTCCATTCAAATAAGATCTAGATTGAGAGTGGTTTTACTCAATGGAGTATGACCTTGCATTTTGACACTACTCCCTGAATAGAAAGTCACTTTAAGACTATAGATTAGTGTTTTGTCTTACTCTGCTAATGTGGTTAAAATCAAGTTAGAGATTATTATTTGTGGGGACTGTTTCCTATCTTAAAGCATTAACAAATAATGATATATGGTACTAAGTAGCCAGCACAGAACTATATACATTGCAATTGTAGTTGTCATTTGCCTAATGCTTGCAACCTTTCTTTTGTTTATCTTCCCTTTCCTCTAAGCTGCTATTTAAATGGAGACTATTACTACCATATTGGTGAAGTCTAAATGTGATAGTACATGTAATGGACCTAGAATCCTAGCCTTGCACTTTCTTCACTTCATTTAGACAATTTTTAGGCTAACACAAGCTCTAAATGTGAATTTTTTTTTTTTTCGTGGTAGTGGACTTGCATAATCTGATTAAAAGCAAAAACGTGAGGACCTTAAGAGATATTAACAATGGAGGTCAAAGAACATACAGTGCAGTGCAGTTAAGAAATGATGACCTGCAACTGTAGTTGCTCCTGTTCCTCCACAAGGACAAAAGACAGTATTTAAAATTGCAATGAAGATTTATTCCATTTTGGTTAGAGCAGTCAAATGCTTATTTCTCTGAGAGAAGAGCATATGGTAGGTCAGTTGAAGGTATCTGTTGTATCTTAAAATCTATTTGAAATGTTTGAGTGAATTATTGTCTAAATTGACAGGTGATTCCTATCCAAGCTAACAATATATGTCTGTTAGCATAGCCTGGGAGGGTCTACATTAAAGAATATATGTTTTTCATAGGCTGTGGCTGAGTAGATAAGATAATATGATACATGAATTAGGAAATGAATAAGCTAGACTTACAACTAAATCCACATAATTCCATTGTGAGATGTTTTTGCTTGCAGTCCTTTGCAAAGCATGCTGTGCACAGTATGGTAAATGTGCTTGTAATAAACAATTAAGGAAGCTTGTTAATGGAGAAATGCACAGGCAATTTTTTAAAAAGATCATCTCAATAAATACCTAAGGTGAACTCAACATGTTGAGTTGTTTTAAATGGATGTTTTAAAATGTACATTGTTTTAAAATGTATGTTCCTATAACTATTCTAACTGCAAAACTTGGTGTATATACAAATCCAAAAATTCTTCGTTAAATACTATATTTGTATATACTTATACAAAGAAATAATAATACTAAAAATCAATGTAAAATATATTTTTGTGTTTTAGAACACTTAAACTCAAATTTGAAGATACTTCCACATTTTAAAATATATTTTTCTTTTTATAATTTTCAAAACAATGAGTGCATTGCTAAACTGAAATTAAGTTAATAGGTATAGAGGATTAATTTGAAAGAAATCATTCATGCATGGAATATTTTATTATATGCAGAATGAGTATCTAATTTCTAAATGGCCTAAGAAAATAGCTCATAGAATTGTTCTTAAACCATTAAAAAAAATTAACCTGTCTAATAAATACAGTCACATTTCTGTTGTTTTATATTAATGCTTCATCTACATTTATGTCTATAAAATTTTTAAATTCAGTTGAAAATCTCTTCAGGTAAAAAGTCCCAACTGTCCTTTGGAATGAATAAGATCCAATTAATATTCCATTTATTTCATTGTTAATGGATGACCAAGTCACAGCCTGAGCAGAGGAGAAAGTTGAGTAATATCAACTGCCTCCTCTTTCAGAGCAGTAGAATGCCCATCCAGATTCCATTTTCTGTGATCTATGGAGCAGTGTCTCCAAATCCCTTACTACCCTTTCTCATAATGAAAACCTCTTCACGGTTTACAGGGTAAGAACAGTAAGACTAAGCCCTGACAAATGCCCACAGCAGCTTTTCAAGTTAGTCACATGAACTTTGAATATACCTTAACCTCAAATTATGGATTATGTCAAAAACTGTGAAGCATATTTATCTTACATACATTTCATTTGTTGGTTGTGGTTTCTAAAGATTTTGGCAGTTGATTATTTATTTATTTTATGTTTAAAGTAAGTTACTGAAGACTTTTACTCCCAGAGGACAGGAAGCACTATGCTTGAATTAGAAGTCCTAAATTGAATACTCTGATAATATCTGACTTTGCCATTAGTGTATCCCCAGTATTAATATGTATTTTGATCTCTGCCTCTAAAGTAAGTTAGTGATAAGATTCTCTATATTATGAGGATTTGTGGTGTTATTGTCGTTTCTTATCTTTGTTTTCATTTTAAATAACTGTTTTCTGTATTTCTTTTGCTGAAGGAAAAGTGTTGGCTTTGTTGGGCTGCCACATAGCCTTATGATTTTGATATTGCCATAAACACTCTTGAAAAGAAAATAGAATAAGTGTGTGACTCCATTTGTCAGTAAAAAACACACATTTAGAATTTATTTTCAAAGCAAGAATGATGAGCATATATTTCTCACACTGAATTCCACAATGTTACTATTTCAAAACTTCCTTAAGGCCTTACTAGCATGCCATATACATAAAATGATACATGGGAGCATGTAGAAAAAAGCCTCTATCTCGCTAAAAGCATATATTTCCATCCATTTCTGTCCTTCACTGGAATCAATTTTTACTTCCTTTATTTATATTTTCAAAATTTTTCACCATCTGCAATAAATATGGTACTGAAAGAAATTGAATTATATTCCTCTTTAATTAATATTCCTCCTAAATATAATTAAAAATTATAGTTGATCATTGAGGGGCTTTGCTCAGTAGCAAAATAATCAGCAAGTTCTGAGCCAAAATAATAAAGTATATATAATCAACTCTGCTGATCTCTAGAGTTTTAGTTGTAAAATATCATCAGGCCAGACACTGAGCCTCAAAGCAAGATCCTCTAAATGGCTTCAGCTATATACCTATTTACTCTTATCAAAGTTACCTTCTGACCTCCCACCTGTATATTAATAGAATCTGAAGGGAAAAGTTTGAGAGGACTCTCCTGCCTCTAGAGAAAGGAAAGCTGTCTGTGGATGACTCAGAATCACATGGGGAAAAAATTAGATGAAGGGGAAGTAAGAAAACAATAGCAAACCTATTCAGGACATAATAAAGGCCAGAAAGGAATGATAAGAACAATTGAGCATGGCAGACCATCCGTGCCTGTAGAGAACCATGGATCTTTGAGGAAAGTTCAACCTAATGTACAAATTCAGCTTTTGTGATCAAATATTGTGCTTGCATGAATATTTAAACTCTATCTTAACTCAAGTGAATTTATCATGAACTTCTAGGAATATGAAGGATAGCAGAGACTCTGTTTTGAAATAGGCATAAGCAGTTAATCTGATAAAACTCAGAGAAACATGTTGACTCATCTTATTTTTTGAATCACTATGTTTGGAAGGTCATTGAGTTCTAGAAGAAAATGCATCCATTCTGTTGCTAGTTGGATGCTAGAATACAAATTTTCAGAAATTATTTGTTTAAAGCAAAAATGCTATTAATAGCAGTGAACATGAAACTTGATTATTGGCAGCTTAATTTCCCTCTCTCCAGTATATGCATTAACTAATGCCAACTGATGTCAACACAAATTATGAGCATGCAAGAAAAACTAATTGTTCCACATTATTTTACAGTTATTATTGATTACTGTGCCCTTTGCAAATCAAGACAGAAATAGAAAGTATAATAATTCTTAAGGATGAATTTAACACTTACTAGAGGGGAGGAATATTTCCAAATGCTTTCTTAATTACATATTAAAATCTCAGGATACACTTAAAGGGCTTCAACTGAGTATAAATAAAATCTGGCTAAATTTTAGAATGTGATCTATAATCAAATGTATATTGATTTAAGAGGAGACTTCTCTTTTCAAGTTGAAAATGGTTTTTTCTTTCTACCAGAGTAGCATCCTCATCAGCCACAAATAGCTTAGAGTCAAGATAAGAACTGATTCATGCATATCACCACACACACACACACACACACACACACACTCTTAACATTTGCCCCTTGGCTGTGTAGTAGAAATGTGTTTCAAATGGTGGATGTTCAAACACTACTAGATATGTGTTTGGGTCAGGGTTTTTGGAACTTAGCCTTATTTTACATTAAATGAAACACAGGTGGACTCAAAGGCTGTATCAGACATTAAAATAAGAATGAAAGTGAAATGAAAGGCAGTATAATGAAAGTCATATAATATGAAACTTGATCTCTGTCTGAACCCCAGCTCTACCTTATCCTTTCAGTTTAAGTAGACCTCATAAACCTCAACCACAACCAAAATACAGTTTTATCAACATTCCTCCTTTTCAAAAGATTATGTAAATAAAGTGGATAAGCTTCATTCAAGCCAAATTAATAATAAGTACATTCAAAAGTAACCCCTTAGAAGATTAAAGTTCAAGGCACTTGAATATTCAAGGTAGAGAATTACCATGACCTACTGCCATGATTCTAAAACCATGAGTCTAAAAACAATGCAGGGGCTTGGAAAAACAAAACACATCAAAAACCTAATTTTAGACTTGATACTTGTGTCCTTAAGACCAATCCCAACATATATGAAAATCTAGAATTTTCTACCCCTTCTTTATCATATACTTTTCTCTCCCTTATTCTTTTTATTCTATCGTTACTCTTTTAATTCTTGTTTATTCCTCCTAACTTAGAAATCTCAGGGTTCAATGTAATCTGAAAAACTTTAAACTTTAAAATTACTGGAGATATTCTAGAAACTGATCTTGGTGAGGCAGCAGGGAGGAGTCTCATGAAGCAAAATCTTAATTCCTTGCCTGGGAATTGAACTTGGGCAGCCTGGATGAAAACCAGGAATCCTAGCCATCAGGCCAGTAAGGGCTAAAGGTTAGTTTTTTCCCCTGGATCTTTGCCCCCTGTGAAAAATGCACTTATCACAGAGGCAAAAACTGTAAATGCAGGCATGAAGTTTATTATTAGAGACATAGCACAACAAGTGGGAGAACACACAGAAAAACAGTTTGATTAGAAGACAGAAACGAGGCAGACATGCACACCCAGAGTGAAAGTATGTGGGCCTCCCTCCTAGTGAGGAGGAGAGCTATAAAGAGGCAGTTAAATCATTTATATAGATCAGTTTTTCCGGGTCTTTGTTTTTAGCTTTAGCCAAGATGGATTCTTTTCCCACACTTGACCTACCCCAGGGCCCTGCCATGGGTGCACACGCACCCCTCAGCCAAGATGGATCTCAACGTTAAGGCTTCTGGGAGGAACAAGACTCATTATGGCCTGGAGTTATCCCCCTAACTTTTGACCTCCAAGGAACCTTTCTGTGCATGTGTAGTGTCTTCCTTCTTCCAAAAAGAGGAGGGTGGGATAGAGTGGAAATCCTTTAATCCTTTTACTCAAACAGGGTTTTGGTCTTCTTTGTCCTGGCCATGACTATTACCTTAAAGTGTTTACAAGAGACAAAGATAGGCTGTTTATCCTGTTTCTGTTGTTACTTCCATTTTGGAGGGCAAACAGGAGGCTGATGGTAAATGCCTTAACTGGAGACCACCTATCTCTTGTCTCTGCAAATGCTGACTGGAGGCTAGCTGTAAGTATCCAGCTTGAAGTCCATTTCTTCCTGCCCCATGAAATGCAAATAGGAGGCCAGTTGTAAATGTCTAACCTGGAGGCCATCTATCCCCTGCCTCAAACTGACCAATGAGGTCTAACTGGACCTGGGTCTATGTGTCATCAAATAGTCAAATTTACTTAGAGATTTCTGGCACAAGCTCTTGCCTGAATCTCATCTAGCCACTGCTGTTAAAGAGAATAGAAGTGTTTTGCTGTGCTCCTATGATTGAGGTATTGGAATTCAGATTGGAAGTTATATCCAAATAGTTTCTTATACTATTTTCTGCATATTCAATGATGGCCAGTTCTTAGAGATGAGGAACACCTGGCCTAGATATGAAGAGAAATGAGATGTTATATAGGAACAAACGAGAGTCTACTTGGGAGTACCAAATAAGTACTTCTTTATAGACAGGGAATTGATAATAATATAGAAACAGATTTTGAGAATTAATATAGAACAAAGTTATTAAACTAGGTCAAATGCTCATTCCAAAATAAATAGCACTAAAATATCACTCTCCATCCCCTTGTCTTGATTTATTTTTCTTATCACCTACTGTATCTTATACCTGTTACTCCATTTGTTAGCATCTATTTCTTCCCAGTAAATTGAAGCCTCCGTGAGAATAGACACGGACGTGGAGAGCACATGCCTTTACAGTGATTTTTAGTCTATGAACAAAGCTGGAAAAGGAAGAACAGCTCAACAAACAGCAGTGAGGTGCATCTGCTCAAGAAAGGGGGCAGCTGGAGAAAATATCAAGAGATGATTTCCAAAGTAAATCCTTTATTTTAGGGTTTGTATTGGTTTCCTATTGCTGCTGTGACAAAGTACCACAAACCACTTTGCCAGTCAAACCCAATTAATGATAAAAAATGTTGGTCTTTCAGAACATTGAAAACTTTTTAAAAATATGGAACATTCTTTTCTTGACTGTTAATATAGTCTCAAAATTCTCCTTAAAATTCCAGATAATCTATCAACTATCTTTAAATACCACACATTTGGTAAATGTGAATTACCACATGGTAATATACAAGAACCTTATATATTTGAAAATAAATATACAGAACACTGCATATTTGAAAATAAATGAAGGAGAATATTGAAGAGAATTCCTGAGTAGCAAAGCTAAGCTTAACCTTGATTCCACTTTGTTTACAGTAATTCAATCAGAAATAGGAGCAAGCACCACACAGAATACAACAGGAATTGTCTTTACCAATAAATGTCTAGCCCACCATCCAGGAATGTCATGTCTTGTAACTGAGCTCTAGAAAGAGAAAAATCTCCAAAATCACTGCAGATGGTGGCTGTAGCCATGAAATGAAAAGACACTTGCTCCTTGGAAGAAAAACTATGACAAACTTAGCATATTAAAAAGCAGAAACATTACTTTGCTGACAAATGTCCATCTAGTCAAAGCTATGGTTTTTTTCAGTAGTCACATATGGATGTGAGAATTGGACCATAAAGAAGTCTGAGCGCTGAAGAATTGATGCTTTTGTACTGTGGTGTTGGAGAAAACTCTTGAGACTCCCTTGGACTGCAAGAAGATCAAACCAGTCCATCCTAAAGGAAATCAGTCCTGAATATTCATTGGAAGGACTGATGCTGAAGCTGAAGCTCCAGTACTTTGGACACCTGATGTGAAGAACTGACTCATTACAAAAGAAAATATGCTGGGAAAATATTGAAGGAAGTGGAAGAAGGGGACAACAGAGGATGAGATGGTTGGATGGCATCACCGACTCGATGGACATAAGTTTGAGCAAGCTCTGAGAGCTGGTGGTGGACAGGGAAGCCTGGCATGCTGCAGTCCCTGGGGTCTCAAAGAGCCAGACATGACTGAGCAACTGAACTGAGTTGACTGAAGAGGAAAAGAGCTAAAACTTGAAGGTTCAAATTCAGGGCAAGTACCTGGACTTTATATGTTTAAGTTTCTGGTGAAGAAAGCAAGCCACATGTTTTTATGACTAACTTTTAAGAGAAAGTAGTTACACTGTCATAAAAAAAAAAATTATTCTGAAAAGGTAGTAACACACACTTACTGGCAAGAGAGCATGATCTCAGGATGTCACTGGACTTTAGGAATTTTTCCCTGTTTTTCCCCCAGGGTTTTGATACTTTGGAATGAAGTGCACATAACATTTCTTGGTTTTTAATGAGTTGGAGAATTACATTAAATTCAGTGCTGTGATAATAACCTCCAAATTAATATTTTCCTTCAGAAAAATTGCAGTGGAAAAAAAATCTAATCTTATTGCTCATAAAGTGACATAATAAAACCATAATGCTAACTATAGCGTGGAAAACTCTCTCCCAGCAAATCTTACAGACTGTCCACTTTCCGAGTGTTTGCTCTTTGTGTTTAGCTATTAAAATAAGGGTTTAATTTAAAATGCATGAATAAGCTTCTTACTAGAATACAGACAAGCAAAGGAAGTAAATATTTTTTTTTCCTCTCATTTAGAGAACTAGCTAATACTCTGTCCTTTTCTTTCTTTCATGCAATTACAAATTTAGCAGGGGACATGGGGGTGCGAAGCTGGCAGGTAGGTCAAGGGAAGGAGGGTGTAGAGAGTATCTGCTCAGTAACTACTCTTCCTGATCATCTCTGTGGTTTCCCTGACATTTCTGCTACTGTACGACTTTTGCTTAGGCTGGGATTTATGACTCTGTCTTTCAGGAATAGGTGTTTGAGAGGAACCATTAAACAACCACCAAAGCATTAAACAGCTACACATGCGGGAACCAACCACAAGTACTGCCACAAGCTGGTTACAGAGAATCCCTAAGCCTTGCAGCAGGTGTGATACTACTTAGAGGAAGAGTCTTGGGAGCTGGGAGTTGACAATAACGTCCAAAGATTGGAGGCGAAAGAACACACAGCTTGAGTGTGTGAGACAGATGCTGCTTTCTTGCTGTGTTCACCATCTCCCACGTGTAATATTTCCAACACATTAACAGAGCATTAGAGTTCGTGGCATGCTTAGTGACAGGAATAGAACCATGAAATTGGTAATGTCTTGCCAGTTTTAAAATGTAGATGAATAACTTCTTGTCAGAGCAATGAAATCTTTCTTAGCCTATAAAAAATCCTTGTATAACTAATGAGACTACTGGGCCATCATACCTGCTCTGTTCAATTTCTTACACTAGTTTGGCTGTTCAACTACCTGTGATACTTGGACTATGGAGATAGGTGTTTTCAGAATTGATTAACACTGTAATAAATTCACATACAAATGCTTGCATCTGAGTTGCCTCCTGGATATAATGGGAAATTTTGATGTTACCATTTTTAAGCTATTCCTGGCATTTCTACGTCAATTATTGGACTTCCTTGGTTCTTTTTTATACAGAAAACGTGTAAATTAGCTTATGTCACACATTGTGGAGAGACAGTCTGGGGATGGCAAAGTGTCAGAGAGCTGCCATTTTGACTGATTGTATTCCTGGCAACTTATTATGATAATAGATTGCTTTTTATTATATCACTGCATTTGGCTGTGATGATATTTAACTACCGAAGATTAAAGACATGTCATGATGCCAGGGAACTTTATGTATGGGCTAGTGCATTTTTGTCACACTTAAAATTAGCAAGCCAGAACAGTAATAAACAATTCTGGGAAATTTCAGAGTCACTCCACTGAAGAATGCACAATTTTTGTCTCTTGGCATTTCCTTCAATTGTTGAGCCAGTAAGTGTTCAGTGTTTACTCTTTATGTGCTCGCACTAGGCTAGGCTCTTGTAGAACACTTGACTGTAAACATGATTCCATCCTTAAAGATCTGGTGTGCTGTCACTTCGGTCATGTCTGACTCTGTGACCCTATGGACTGCAGCCCTCCAGGCTTCTCTGTCCATGGAATTTCTCCAGGCAAGAATACTGGAGTGGGTTGCCGTGCCCTCCTCCAGGGGATCTTCTTGACCTAGGGATCAAAATTCTTCTCTTATGTCTTCTGCATTGGCAGTTGGGTTCTTTACCACTAGCGCCACCTGGAGCCCAGAGATCTGACAGTCAGGTCTGTGTAAAACAATGTAAAAAATAAAAGATAGCACATACTAGTTCCAATTTGTTTACTACAAAAAATAAATGTTATTTATGTAAAAAAAAGAGAAGCAGATCAGTAGAAATAGATTTATATAGGACAGTTTGATAGTCAATCAGTAGAATAGTATTTTGTTAAGACAAAGGGGAAAAGAAGGCAACTTAGATGGCTGGGGGAGGGAGTGGGGAATCAATGCATGGAAAGAGGAACGTGGTTATGCAGGAAACAGGTGTGTCTGGTTCTTAAGGTTAAAGTTTACCATGTTCTAGGAATGTGTCTTCTGATTTACATTCCTTTTCTTGTTTAATTATCTCAGTATAGTAGATTAGACATCATCATCCCCATTTTTACAGAGAAGGAAACAAAAACTTAGAGAGGTTCTATGAAGTCACACAGCTTGGAAACACAATAAGTTGGACTCAGATGCAGCCAGGGCAGGGCCATATGGCATGTGACCTGCGAGGAGCATAGAGCACATGGTGGGCTCAGTTTAGGTTGGTGGCCATGGGAACCCAGAGGTGGACCCAGGTCACAGGTGCTATTATCAGGGAAATGCTCAGGGCTTTCTGGATATGGAGAGAGGTAAGGGGATTGTCAAAGAAGACTGTATGGGTTTCAACCCGAAAGCTGAGTGCTAACTCTGAGACTCAGAAAGAAAGGAGAGAGTCTCTTTTCTTAGGTCCTCCACTCTCTGGAGTTTTCAAGGAACTTCAAGAGCAGGATTCTTTGCCACTTAGAGACCACTTTTCAGTCCCCCTCACCTTTGGGAGCAAAAAAGGTTGAGATTGTTGGTCCCTAGACTGCTGACCTAGTTCTTCTATCAGAGTAACTAGGTCAAGCCGGGGGAAGAATGGTTGAGTGGAGGTGGGGAGAAAGGTCTTACCTGAGCCTAGAAGGATTTAAAAAGAAAAGGAAAGGAGGTTAGGAAGGACTATGCTGGAGTCCAGGATACACAAGTTTTGTCTAGATACCCTCAGGGAAGAATTGGAGCAATTTGCTAATTCAATCTCCAAATCTCACTTTTGTCTTGATTTTTAATATTCATGTTTGTTAAACAAAAATCTACTGAGTGTCTACTTTCAGTGGTTAAAGGCAAAAAAATATAAATCAGATATAGATCCTACCTTCCAAGATTTCATTGAGAATTATGAAACCACAGACCCATAATTAATCTTTCAGCCAAGGTGAACATGATTAAAAGCCCAAGTTAGGGGCAAAGTGCTCCAGAGTTCAGTAAAAGACTTACTTCAAGAAGATGGGGCAAGTATAGACAGAAGGCCAAGCACAAGAAATATTTTGGAGGTGGTATTTGAAATGTGTGTGATAGCTTTTGGACAGAAGAGATGGAAGAAGACAGAAAACCAGTTTTTGGCAAAACAATAGCATGAGTTAAAAGACTGAAAGGTGGGAAAGCATGAAGTATGAGTAAGGAACTATTGAGTACTTAGGTTTACCTGGAGAGCAATGGGTACATGAATATTTCAGAAAATATGAGGATAATTGATTCAATTTTGTATTATATTCTGAGTATCTGTTGTTTCCTTCAAAACAGCTGATACTGATACCACCAGTAATGTTACCAGGATCAACTTGCCCTGACCCAAATGTCACTCACTGTTTCTGTCAACCAGATGGGGTAAGACCCCTCTCTCTTTGCAGAGAAATCTCTTTCCAGATTAGCTAGAGGTGGTCTGGGAAAATGCAGGGACTCTACCAGCTAAAAATCCATGAACCATATATTGCTATAGCTGGAGGAGAGATATATACTGGAAATAGTATTAATAAAATGTGAGCCTACCCTTTCTCCCTTCCCCTTCCATCTTCCATTCCCTTCACAGATTCAGTTCCTTCTTACCTGAGGGAAAAATTTAGCCTTCTTGGATATGTTAAAAAAAAATGTTATTTGCTTTTGAGATGATAGCAAGTTTCTGGAAGTGATGGAAAGAATTGAAGTCCCAACACCTGTATTGTCTGGCAGAACCTCTGGAAGGAACGGTTTTCTCATTGTTGAACCACAGAAAGGAAAATCCAACACATAAACACTGACATTCCCTAGTGAACCAAGCATTTGAACTATGCTGGAATGAGTTTGTCTTTTCTAAATCAATGTTTGGCTCAAGAAGAGAAATAGGAACTAATTGTACTAGCATTGCCTCCCAGCATTTACTGCTTTATAAATAAATGTATGGAAAGTTTAATAAACAAGCTATTTCATTTTTGTATTCAAAGACATAACTTAAATATCCTATGTGGAAAATAATGAATGATTAAAAATATGGTTTTATTAATAAAGGTATTAACTGAAAAAGTCAACAGACATCAAACAGGGATTTGAGTCCATCAGAGATAATATAAAGAACTTAGAAATGTTATTTATCAGTATCATACATACTGTATGTTAAAAATAGACAAGTTTCTGATATAATCTTTGCTCTTTCATTGCATCTAGTTATAATGGATCAGCTCCCTTTTTGTTTCTTCTTTAATTTCACTGTGGTAACATGCTTGAGTGAACACAGCCATGGTACATTTAACCAATTTGGCACTATGCCTTAGGTTTATTAAACAAACAAAGATTTGATGTGCTGTTTCTAGACTCTGTGTGTGCTCAGTCATGTCTGACTCTATGTGACCCCATGGACTGTAGCCCGCCAAGCTCCTCTGTTCATGAAATTTTCCAGGCAAGAATACTGGATTGGGTTGCCACTTCTTCTTCCAGATCTTCTTCACCCAGTGATTGAACCAGGTCTCTTGAGTCTCCTGCATTAATAGGTAGATTGTTTACCACCACACCATCTGAGAAGCCCATGTCTCTAAACTCTAGCCCCTTGTGTAATTCCTACAGCTGTAGTATTGATCCTAAGGTGACTTTTCACTCTGCTGGTGCTGGGACTCAGGATGCTGTGAGGTAAAATCCATGCACTTTGGGACCAATGTTTATTCCTTAGATTCTCTCTCTCTTTTTAACTTGGATATTGTCTTTCCTCTACCTATTTCACAATCCTGCATTTTATTGAATAGAATTATATGCTGTTTTCTCACAGAGTATTGCATAGCCTTCCTTAGAGCCTTAGAACATGGTTATTAAATATCTTCCAAAGTTAAGAAATGAATGAATGAATTACTGTATAGTTTTTCCTAATGAACAGGCAAAGTCTTCCTCATTGATTAATTAACTATTTTTTTCCTTGAAATTTTACCCAGCATAGAGTATAATTGGCTATCCACAAGCTCTCAGACTGAGAATTTAGTTTTATGTATAAGATGGAATTTTTTAATGTCAAAAAATGTATTTTTCAGTTTTTTTCTTCCCAAGTCCAACCTAGAAAATGATATCTAAATTTTTATTATACATGTGTCATTTAAAAGAAAATCTTTTTTAATAAAATTTTCTGCCATATATAATAATACTTAGGTAATGTTGCAGTGATGTATGCTAACAAAATAAAAATATTTCAAGGCAAATGTCTTTAGAGGTTACATACAGGCCAAATACAATGAGAGATATATTCCATAGGAATAAAAGACATGTGAACTTAACGTTGCTTGTCCTTTGCAAGGAGATTTGTCTAATTCCTACCATAATATAGATGGATCATAAGGTTTGATCATTACTATGAATATTTTTTATAACTCAAACTTATAACCCATGAATACCATCTCATCTCTCAGCTAACAACCCTTTTCCTCTTTTGGAGTGTTACCAAGATGATACATACTACAGAGGAGATACTGCTAGATAAGAATTGCAATGGGGAGATAACACAAGCAATCAGGTTGTAAGTAACATCCATAATCAATGATTTGAAATAAATCTACATAAACTTTGACTCACACATAACTGAATGTACCAAAAACTTAAATGTTCTTAGTTATGGATAGATAGGATTGAATTCTATGACCAGTAACTTGTTAAATAACTCCCTTTATTTTATAATATCATTGTTGCTTTATATTGACCAAAGGTACAAATTTTACCAAAATAATAATACAATTTAATGTGCCATATGTTAACTACTTTGATTTTTTACAATGGCCTGTGGAATTTGATAGGGTTTGTTTGCCTAATGAGGGAACTGACACACAGAAAGAGGAAAAAATCTCCTAAAGATCACAGCAGCCATTTTCAATGGCTCCGCAGCACATTTTGGAGATGGATCCTGTCCATAGGAATAAAGCTTTGAAATGCAGAGCTCGCTGGAGTGCTGATTGCATGACAAGTGAATGCCGTGAGATGATGGTAAAAGTCATCTCTTAAGAGCTTTGTGATCAGATTCGTACATTTGCACCCTAGATTTATCTGACCCGACTTTGTTTACTGAATCCTGAAATTACCTTCTCAGTTTGTTGTTTCCTGGTTCCATGAGTTCACTTTCTCTCTATCTCAGTTGATATGGATTTCCCCTTCATATACCTCTTGCATATGATTATTAGATGTAACCTGCTTCCAATTTCAGAGTCAAGAGAAAGAGAACTAAGCATACTGTTTGGAGGTCTGCATTCTCCCAAGTTATTCCTCCTATGGCTGCATGAGATGGGATTATGCCTCACCATCTCTCAACAAAGCCTTCAGCTGCTATCAGTTTTATTTAAAGAACTCACAGTGAGTGATGCCTAACTATGTGGCACTGATTTATGTGCAGAAAATCCTAGGGTATGTAAGGAGCACATAGCCCTGTTGCATTGTTTATCTCATTCTGGCCTTGTGGAGTTGGTTTCCAGTGATGTGCTGCCTCTTTTTACCACTCCATCTCAGTTGACTGAGGTAGTGGAAGCTCAAGAAACTTATCCAAAGTCACACATGAGTGGCTTACCAGAATTCATACCCCAGAACTGTCATGGTTCCTAAATCCTTTATTATGAGCATTATACCATACCATCTTCCAGGTCTCAGTATTAACATCATGTAAATTTATTCTCCAGCATGATTCATTAAAATGAAAATGGGCCATTTTCTCTGATTCTCCAAGCACTTCAGAAGAAGCATTACATCCTGAATACAGATTTCATTTCTGAGAAAGAGACAAGAAAAGAAGTTAAACCTTTACTTGTATCAGAGGCTGGTTCATCTTAAAAGGGCTTTTATTCCAGTTTTTGGTTTAAAATATTTAAAGGAAAACCAAGCAGTATTAAGGTTAAGAATAGCTACAATTGCATTTTTTTAGCAATAGGTAAAGCATAGAAACTAAAAAGTGCCTGTAATTCAGTGGCAGGAATCTAATGAGTTCCCTCCAGATTAAAAGTTAATGTAAAACTACATTTTAAAAAGTCAACCTGTGCTAGACACCCACTCACACATTTTTAAGTACTTTCTATCACATAAACTGCATAGCATTGATTCTCTTTTGGTGGAGTCTTATTTTCTGTTTAAATAGAGAATTAAAATGATAATAAAGTAACCAATATATATCCCAGTACAAAATAATATCACAAGAAATAAAAATTCAAATATAAGTCAAGAGGTCAGAAGATAAAAATAAAAGAGAAATTATAGTTTGATTTTGTTTTTTTCATCTCTTTCAGTAAGAGTCCTACTCTAAATCCAATCTTAGTATATATGTATGTATGTATAAATAACAATCAGTCTTGTTTCACATACAATTTCATTATCCTCAGTAAAAGTCATTAACAGTTATTCTCAGCAAAAATCATTTGTTAAGCACCCACTACGTGCAAATATGCCAATCAGGTTTGGTTGGCACTATTTGGACAATAAATATCATATTTTCTCTCAAGAAAGCTATACTCTAATAAGGAACAGAGGATATATTTAATAATACAAGCTTACATCTTTAACTCAAGGAGGAAAAAGCCACATAAGTGGTACACACAGTAAATAATCTAGTGTTTAGTTGTTGTTGTTTAATTGCTGTCATGTACAACTCTTTGTGACCCCGTGGACTGTAACCCACCAGGTTCCTCTGTCCATGGGATTCTGCAGGCAAGAATACTGGAATGGGTTGCCACTTCCTTCTCCAGGGAACTTCCCAATTCAGGGATCAAACCCTCAGCTCCTGCATTGGCAGGAGTATTCTTTACCACTGAGCCACCTGGGAAGCACAGGTGTTTAGATGAGAAAAAAATAATGGTAGAATAACAACAACAAAAAGATGAGCATTCCCAATCAGAGCAGAGGCACAAGAGACTATGAGGGAAAGTGAAAAGAGTTTTACTTCAGGATCCCAATGGGCCTGAAATTCTGTCTCTACCACTATTAGCTGTATGCATTTAAGCAGCACTTCTCTGATTCCAAATGTATGAGTGGGCATGATAATACTTAGCCCATAAAGTCATGTTGAATATTAAATTAGGAAGTGTACATAACTACCTTAGGAAGCATTACTAAGCTAGTGGAGGTGATGGAATTCCAGCTTATCTATTTAAAATCCTAAAAAAGAATACTGTGAAAGTGCCACACCAAATGCACCAGCAAATTTGGAAAACTCAGCAGTGGCCTTAGGGCTGGAAAAGGTCAGTTTTCGCTCCAATCCCAAAGAAAGGCAATGTCAAAAAATGTTCAAACTACCACACAATTGTGTTCATTTCACATGATAGCAAGGTCATGCTCAAAAATCATTCAAGCTATACTTCAACAGTACATGAACCAAGAAATTCCAGATGTACAAGCTGGATTTAGAGAAGGCAGAGGAACTAGATATCAAATTGCCAACATTCACTGGACCATAGAAAAATCAAGAGAATTCTAGAAAAGCCTCTATTTCTGCTTCATTCACTATGTTAAACCCTTAACTTGTGATCTTGTGGATCATGACAAACTGAAAAATTCTTAAAGAGATGGGAACACCAGACCATCATTGCTGTCTCCTGAAAAACCTGTACACAAGTCAAGAAGCAATAGTTAGAACTGTACATGGAAGAATGGACTGGTTTAAAATTGGGAAATGGGTACATCAAGGCTGATTACTGTCACTCTGCTGACAGTGTGTATCACAATAAACTGTGGAAAATTCTGAAAGAGATGGGAATACCAGAGCACCTGACCTGCCTCTTAAGAAACCTATATGCAGGTCAGGAAGCAACAGTTAGAACTGGACATGGAACAACAGACTGGTTCCAAATAGGAAAAGGAGTACGTCAAGGCTGTCTATTGTCACCCTGCTTATTTAACTTATATGCAGAGTCCATCATGAGAAACACTGGACTGGAAGAAGCACAAGCTGGAATCAAGATTGCCGGGAGAAATCTCAATAATCTCAGATATGCAGATGACACCACCCTTATGGCAGAAAGTGAAGAGGAACTCAAAAGCTTCTTGATGAAAGTAAAAGAGGAGATTGAAAAAGTTGGCTTAAAGCTTAACATTCAGAAGACTAAGATCATGGCATCTCGTCTCATCACTTCATGGGAAATAGATGGGGAAACAGTGTCAGACTTTATTTTGGGGGGTTCCAAAATCACTGCAGATGGTGATTGCAGCCATGAAATTAAAAGACGCTTACTCTTTGGAAGAAGGCTTATGACCAACCTAGATAGCATATTCAAAAGCAGAGACATTACTTTGCCAACAAAGGTCTGTCCAGTCAAGGCTATGGTTTTTCCAGTAGTCATGTATGGATGTGAGAGTAGGACTGTGAAGAAAGCTGAGCACCGAAGAATTGATGCTTTTGAACTGTGGTGTTGGAGAAGACTCTTGAGAGTCCCTTGGACTGCAAGGAGATCCAACCAGTCCATTCTAAAGGAGATCCGTCCTGGGTGTTCTTTGGAAGGAATGATGCTAAAGCTGAAACTCCAGTACTTTGGCCACCTCATGCAAAAAGTTGACTCATTGGAAAAGACTCTGATGCTGGGAGGTTTGGGGGCAGGAGGAGAAGGGGACAACAGAAGATGAGATGGCTGGATGGCATCACTGACTCAATGGACATGAGTGTGAGTGAACTCTGGGAGTTGGTGATGGACAGGGAGGCCTGGCGTGCTGCAATTCATGGAGTCACAAAGAGTCGGACACGACTGAGCAACTTAACTGAACTGAACTGATGCAGAGAACATTATGCAAAATTCTGGGCGGTATGAGTTACAAGCTGGAATCAAGATTGAAGGGAGAAATATCAATAACCTCAGATGTGTAGGTGACATCACCCTAATGGCAGAAAGTGAAGAGAAACTAAAAAGCCTCTTGATGAAGATGATAGAGGAGAGTGAAAAAGCTGGCTTAAAATTCAACATTCAAAAACCTAAGATCATGGCATCCAGTCCCATTACCTCATGGCAAATAGATGGAGAAACAAATGGAAACAGTGAGATACTTTATTTTCTTGGGCCCCAAAATTCCTGTAGATGGTGAGTACAGCCATGAAATTAAAAGAGGCTTTCTCCATATTAAAAAGCAGACATCACTTTGCCAGCAAAGGTCCATGTAGTCAAAGCTATGGTTTTTCCAGTAATCATGTACAAAGGTGAGAGTTGGACTGTAAAGAAGGCTGAGCACCAGAGAATCGATATTTTTGAACTGTAGTGCTGCAGAAGACTCTTGAAAGTCCCTTGGACTGCAAGGAGATCAAACCAGTCAGTCCTAAAGGAAATCAATCCTGAATATTCATTAGAAGGACTGATGCTGAAGCTGAAGCTCCAATACTTTGGCTACGTGATTCAAAGAGCCAACTCAATGGAAAAGACCCTGATGCTGGGAAAGATTGAGGGTGGGAGGAGAAAGGGGGGACAGAGGATGAGATGGTTGGATGACATCATCAACTCAGTGGACATGAATTTGAGCAAACTCCTGGAGATGGTGAAGGATAAGGAAGTCTGGCGTGCTGGGGTCCATGGAGTCACAAAGAATTAGACACAAATGAATGACTGAACAACAACAACAAGCAAATCAGTGGAAGCAATGGTTCTAGTGATGGTAGTGTTAAATCTGGGACCAGAGCCTGGCATAGAAAAAGCCCCAAATGAAATTTAGTTTCCTATTCTAAGCCTTCCCTCTACTTACAATATACCATCTAATTCTCTAACGGCTTGAATTGAACCTGAGTCAAAATAGATCATATAAGTTTACAAATGAAGACAGACATTTCAGATATGGATAAAGAATTAACAAAGTTAGGAAGTTGAAAATACAATTAAGGCATTCAAGAAACAATATACTGGATTTTTTTTTTTTTTTGCATGTTTTGCATCTGCATTTTGAGAGCTGATGATCTGTCTGAACACTAAATGTGGTAACCACTATGTAGAGGATTTTTTTTTCCCTATAGCTTTTTGATTTTGAAACAGCTTTTCTGTTAAAAACTGTCTAAAATGCTAGACTTTTCCCAAAATGTAGGAAACAACTGATAAAATACAATATTCTGCTCAGTGTTTTGACATCCTTTGCTGTTTTCTGTTTTTATTTAATTTAAAACATATTTTATGATTAAAAATAACCATGTTACACAAAGTGATAAAAAGTGTTTTTAGGAATAACAATTTTGGAAAATGCACAAAAATAAATACCAGATGGAGTAATAATCATCTAGAGAACTGACTATCGAGGAAGGTCATTTGTCTGTCGAAAAGCAATTAATGTGCAAAATAGTTTGAATAAAAACTAATTCTTGAGCAATGGTAATTAGCAAACACATATAGGAGAAAGTTTATTCTCACACATAGAACAACGAACACAAATGCAATAACTTTATGATAAAAATGTTTAAAAAATGATAAAAAAGTGATTAAATGTTAGCAAGGTCTCAATGATGTTACTAAATTCATTTGTTTTTAGTAGCATTGGGATTTGGATAGTGGAAGATGACAGAGTAGTCATATCTAGCATGCCAACTCTGACTAGTGGCTATTACTCTAAGAATTCTAAACCACATGGGGTCTTGGCAGGAAAGAGCACCAGGCTTGAACAGAAACATCTGCCATGGGTAAGGGCACAACAGCAAAAAGTAAACATAAAACATTTTCAAATTAATTGATTAAGAAGACTCCACTCCTAAACACACTTTCAACACAAGGAAGAAAGCGTATATTTATGAAGGCAGAATCACAGAATTAACTGTAATGGCCAAAAAAGGAGCAACTTCAAAAGCAAGTAGAATGGGTTAATATTATGATTTTCACCTTGATTTTTATGCATTAAAAAGTACTGTTTTAAAGATCACATACAAGGCTTTAATACTTTCCCCATATAATGTGCTCATAGTCTCCACATGAGAACTCTTCTGCCACTGAAATGTTTTGTATCATCTCCCTTCCTCATAGCATTTTTTTGTTAAGAGTTGTGATGCACTGATCCTTTTGAAAGGAAAGCCTGATATTTTATCACAGATAATTGTGTAGAAATTAAGTTTCAGGTATATGAATTTAATAAATTGGCATGTCATCAGACCAACTGTTTCATCATTCTTAAATTAGAACTAATATGACTGGAAAGAAATGACTTCCATCTTATACTTCTTTATACTGAAATTTGCTAATTAAATAAAACCTCAAACTCCTTAAGAGAAAAATATAGTTTCATGCCTTGCATTTCCTGGCTTAGCATTAAAGTAGACAAGGTTTTGGCAAAGAAATTTTTCAGAAAAATCTTCAAGAGGAAATTACAAAGGATACCGCATTTTCTATAGTTTTGTGGCAAACCAGTAAGCTGTGTACCAAGATGTGCTGAAAAAACAGAGTATTACTTTAACTTTCCAGTTATTTAACTATATTTTGTATAGGCCCTAGTATTGCAGCTGAAAATACCTATCACAATAAGTTCTTTTTTGCATTCTTCACTGTGTGTCATAACAAAAACTCTGTTCTTACAACACTCCTAATTTTTAAAAAATACTTTATTCAAGTAACACAAATAAAATTACAAAAGGTAGATTTTTTTTAAAGAATTGCTTGTAAATATGACATTTGTTTGATCAAATACTTTGCAAAGAATCAAGTGTAATGAGAGACATTGGCAAACAAGTAAGCTTTGGAGTATATAAAACATTGCCTAAATGAGCACATGCTTTGGGTTCAGCAAAAAGGTTATTTTATGTAGTTCAGGTCTTTACTGCTGTCAAAAAAGAAAGCCATGGAGCAGCAAAACTGGTCATTTAAACTGATATGTATATAATCTCTGCAGTTGTTGGTATCTAAAACTACCAGATCTCTACCTCAAAACAGGGCTCACAAAAATGTTCAAGAAATATGTGCTATGTAAGTTCCTGAATTAACTTAACCAACTGATAGAATGGGACTTCCCTGATGGCTCAAACAGTAAAAAATCTGATAGAATAAGTAACTGAAATAACTATAGAACACCTATGTGATGATAAATGATTTTGTTATGAAAAGTGAAAGTAGGTCAGTTGTGTCCAACTCTTTACGACCCCATGGACTATATAGTCTATGGAATTCTCCAGGCCAGAATACTGCAGTGGGAACCTTTCCCTTCTCCAGGGGATCTTCCCTGACTGAGGAATTGAACTGGGGTCTACCACATTGCCGGCGGATTCTTTACCAACTGAGCTATCAGGGATTTTGTTATCCTATGGTCTAATTGATGTGAGTCAATAGCCCTATTTTATAATAAACTACTCTCTAGCATATGCAATCATTCTTTAGACATTTATAAAATTACCTTTGTTCCCCCAGCCTCAACTCTGTCACTATCTTCATCATACTTTTGTGAAGGTAGAGACCAGTTTTAAAAATAATTTTAAAATATATGCTTTAGATTAAATGTAAGTAATCAATTAGACTTTATAATGACTGTGGTACAATCTCAAGTTTACATATTTTTCTCTTTCTAGACAGTATTTGTGCAACGTGACATACAAGTAACAAGCAGTGAAAATGGTTTAGGTTTTTAAAAGTTAATGAACAAATGAAGAATTTAGTTTTAGAAAGCTGCTCAAAGCTTAGAAGAAGGAATGACTATGTTGTATAACATTTGGGAAGGAAGGGAAAATCACCTTAATCTTTTTATTTGTGTGTATGTTAGCTAGGGCCTGTTGCCATAACAGCAAGACAGAATAATACGGTGGCTCCAAGGATAAATAAGGTTATTTTGCTCTCACATTACAGTCCATCCCTCCATAACAGAGGAATAGTTTTGCTCCAGATGATCATTCAGACACCTAGGGGTTTTCTAACTTGTTAATCCATAGTCCTCTGGAGCAGGATTGGCAAACTTTTTCCATGAAGGGCCAGATGGTATTTTAGGTTTGGTGGGCCATATATGGTTTCTGACACATATTCTGCCTCTTTTTATTTATTTTTAACAATGCTTTTAAAATGTAAAAACCATTCTTAGCTTACAAACAATCAAATAGGCCACAGGTCAGCTTTTGTCTGTAGGCTACAGTTTGCTGATCCCATCTTCAAGGGAATTCCCACATATTAGAAGCTCGATCAATGCCAACCCAATGTGCCAGCTTTCAGGAAGAGGAAAATAACTGAAGTGGAAGACAAGCAATTTCCTCTTAAGGAAGTGAAGCAGTTACATGTATCACTGTCAGTCATATTCTGGTGCCAAGAACTTAGCCATATGGCCAGTTAGGCACAAAATAGGCTGTCAAATGAAGTCTCTAAGTAGATTCCCAGGGACCCTGATAAGGTTCCATTACTGTATGTGTCAGCTTGGTGTTCTGGGAAGTAGACACTGAAACAGATTTAAGAGTGAAGAAGGTTTATTGGGGAAGTGAAAGATAAAATGTAGAGGAAGCAGAATTGGGCTCTAAAAGTCCTCAAACTGTGATGCAGAGCTAATAACTATGAAAGTAATGAGGAAGGGATACAGGATTGGGTAGAGAAAACCTCCAACCAAGACATAAATGTGGCAAAAATTAGGTTAACCCTATGTGCCTCTCCAGACTAAATACTGCCCATTAGAGGACTCTTATCTTGGGAAGGAATGGCAGACCCGAGAGTCCCCACCATGCTCAGTATTTGCCTGTGGCTGCACAAGAAGTTAGTCACCCAGACTTTAAAGCCAAGATGAATCTTGAAGTCACTGACAGCTGGGGGATCCCAGCTAGCTGCATGGCTTGCAGGCAGGTTCTTTCTTAAATGAAATCTGAGTTCGGTACCTACATACTTGCCTTATTATGTGGAAAGGGAAAGTGGATTTGCGAAGCACTAGCAGTTGACACAGAATATGTTCCTCATTAGTAGAAACAGAAAACAAAGAAGTATGGATTTAACCACTGGATGAATCCCACTAATCTATCAAGAAGAGGTGGTGTCATACTCCTCTGAGTTTGAGTGACATTTATAGTTTTTTTCCTTCTTTCAGACCAAAATTCATGCAGCTGATAATCAAGTCCACTGTGTTGTCAAAGGTGTGATTATTATTATTTTTTTTACAAGCTGACACTATATAGAATATGGTTTTCAGGGAGAGAGGTGGGAGAACTTTGTGTAAAGCTGTTTAATGCAGATTCTGAGCTTTTTGCTGTTTATTTTCTGAAGCTCATACGCTAAAACCAGATTCAGTTTAGGAAAAAATATTTAGATCATGTTTTGAAATACAGTGTTTTGTTAAATCTCTCTCTTATAAGAAATCAGAAAGTGTGCTTACATGTGAGTGTGTGTGTGTGTGCATGAATATAGCCAAACTTAAAAACATAAGCCTAAGTATCCATGATACTCTGTATCCTCTCACACATCATTATATAATTGACATTCCTCATTCTTGCTCTAATTATTGCCTGATCTAATGATCAAGAAGTAGAGGAAAGATATCCTTGGAAGGTTAATAAGCCATCCAGAAAATTAGATTAGCATGATCAAACCTTAATGATTATTATTTCTCATTATATTAGATCACCTGAAAAGTTTGAGGAAGAAAAAATAAATTAGCATCATTGGGCAATTATACTTGTAGTTTTCCACAGTAGATTTTACAGATGATCACGTTATGAAGTATTTTCATATCTAAAACCAGAATTTTTTAGAAATTATACTACCATTATTATAGTAATCAAAGCTCACTTATTTGATCATCATCGTAATGGAGTACTTGAGGCATTTTTCCTTTGCTAATTGACAGTTGGTCAGTTAAGAGGTGCTTTTCACAAAATCTTCCATAACCCGAAGGATTTGAATTAGCCTTTAATAAATGCCTGAGAATCTCCTACGTTCCTAAGTGTGTTTGCTAAAATTCCCAACTGCTATTTTCTACCTTCTGGTCAGGAAATGCCTTTGATCTGCTTTTCTTGCTTTTATCTATATGTCTTGAGCATTGTAACCTCACTCATCAGCACAATGACACATTATCATTTAGATATCATTTTCTGAAGCTGGATTTCTCTGAGAAAGAAACAAAATGCAAAGAGTGGGCATAGGGTCAAACTGAAGTTAGATTGGCCCATTTGGAGAATTGGGAGAGGTGACCCATGGTCAGAAGACTCAGCCTTGATCTCTATCCTCACTCACACCCTAATTACACACCTGGGCACTTCCTATGCAGACTTTTTGGCTCACTGGTTGCTCCCTGCTTACCCACATGTCCTATCACCACCTGCGGGGGGAACCCCCAGGACAGATTCCTCAATATCAACATCCAGATACACAAAATTGTTTCCTTCAGTTTCAGTCTCCCTATCACTTCCTAATAAGGTGGTAGAAGTTGGGTAGAGCAGCAGTAGCAGCAGTTGCGTAAAGGGAATCAACTGGACTAAAAAAGTACACAAACTTGCTGATTTTCAAACAAGATTGGGTGCGTTCAGGGTGGTATGTCCATAGACAGAACTTGCTAATTTTCAAATGACAGAACATGTAGTCTTGAATTATTCAAAAATGTCAAAAGATATTTTCTCACAATAGAGAGATACTTCAGAGATATTGCAGGTTCAGTTCCAGATCACTGCAATAAAGCAAGTCACATGCATTATGTGGTTTTCAAGTGTGTAAATAGTTATGCAATGTATTAAGCGTGAAATAGTATTAAGTGTAAAATCCATGTACATACCTTAACTTTTTATTACTAAAAAATGGTAGCTGTCATCTGATAATGCAGAATTGCCACAAACCTTTGATTTTGTTTTTAATGCAATGTCTGTGAAGTGCAATAAAGAGAAGCACAGCCAAACAAGGTGCACCTGATCTCCATGATAACAGGGACTTGATTTAGTTCACTGCTTTATCCCTATTACTGCGAGATAGAGTGTGTTCAGTGAATGCTACTAGCATGAATGAATGTACTACCAAAATTGGTCTATGATCACTGAATTAAAAATTCAATATCTAGTTTTACCCTCATTCCGTAATGTTATTATATTTTTAAAGCCAACATTTAAAGAAGAAATTGTGGTGATGCAGACTCCCATAGGCTTGGTTAATCTAAACCTTTCTAATAAAAGGATAGAGAAAAAGAGAACTGGGGAGAGGTGGAAAGAAGGGAGGGTAGGAGAAACAGTATACTGCTTTACTATATGTGAGGAGCTAATACGTATTACTGTTTCTCCCACCTTCCTTTCCTTTCATATCTCCCTGATTCTCTTTCTCTCTCTCATTTTATCAGAAAGGGCTTCCCTGGTGGCTCAGTAGTAAAGAATCCACCTGCCAATACAGGAGGCACAGGTTTGATTCTTGGTTTGGGAAGATCCCCTGGAGAAGGAAATGGCAAGCCACTCCAACATTCTTGCCTGGGAAATCCCCTGGACAGAGGAGCCTGGCCAGCTACAGCGCACTGGGTTGCAAAAAGAGTCAGACGTGACTTAGTGACTAAAACAACATAACAATATTGTGATAAAGAAATGTTATAATTTACACATGAATAGTAACTTTAAAAATTACCCTTTTTGTGTCTCTGCTAAGATTTATTCTTTTTCTGATTCAACAGATATTTCTTAAATGCCTTGCCATGTGCCAATTAATACATGGGTACTAGGGCATAGAGCAAAATAAAACAGCTAGTGAACCAAAACATTCATAGCCACAGAGAAACCGTAGAGGTAGTTCCTCCCATCTTTCCTTCCTTCCTCATGTACAGAATACAAAGTCAAATGTATGAAGAACAAAATGGCATCCTTAATATCTCCCAGACTATTTGATTTACTATGGAAAAGTTAGCAGTTGAAATCTCCTTTTCACCAGCTGAGGTTAGCTTCCTCAATGTGTATTTTAGAGTTTAAAATAAATATTTTGCAATTAGGGTGAAATATGTTAGTGACAGCTGCAGAAACTAAAGGCTTCTATTTATTCAGATACCCATTTATCTCCAAAATATCAGGGTAATGGCAGATGCCCAGCTTATCACTGCTTCTAGATGTGAACAGGGAATTAAGTCTCACTATGCCTTCAGTTTGCTTTAATCTCCCTCCTCAAACTGCTAGTAATGAGAGGCCTGCTGCTGTCATTTGAGAAGATAATTCTTCAGTAAGAAATTTTTAGGCACCAAAAACCAAGTCTGTTCCATTACCAATAATATACTGCTCAAGACTCCTATGTTAACATTTTTGCAATGATATATGCTAAGCGGTATGTATATATTGCTGTTGTTTTCTAGACACCATAACTAATCGCAATATATGAGGTAGGCATGCTAATCCAAACTATAAATACAACTGGTAGCTAAAGTTTTGGACAGAGGAACAGAAAATGTTCATTAAAAGCACATTTACTCTATTGTGCCTTCTTTTGTTCATCAAATCTGTTGAGCTTCAAACACAGTAACACTGGTTCTCATTATCAAAATGTTTAGCGAATAAATTAGAAGATAGCTATGTTTTGAGCACTTGAGATAGAGTAAGGATACAAAGTTTTATTAATTAAAAATTTCTGTTTGGTTTATTTATAATCAAGGGACATTATCTACAAAAGTGACACACATCATCATATCATACATGCAGGGATCATGGTAAGACAGTCTCTCCATTTTCATTGGAAGATGAAAATGAGAGTCATGCCATATCTTAGTTTTGTAAGCTGGAAGACTCTAAAACAAAAGTAGACTCGTGAGAGTCTCTTGGACAGCAAGGAGATCAAACCAGTCAATCCTAAAGGAAATCAGTCCTGAATATTCATTGGAAGGACTGATGCTGAAGCTCCAATATTTTGGCCTCCTGATGAGAAGAGCCGACTCACTGGAAAAGACCGTGAAGCTGGGAAAGATTGAAGGCATTAAAGAAGGGGATGACAGAGAATGAGATGGTTGGATGGCATCGCTGATTAAATGGATATAAGTTTGAGCAACTCAGGGAGTTGGTGATGGACAGGGAAGCCTGGCGTGCTGCAGTCCATGGGGTTGCAAAGAGTCAGACATGACTGAGCGACTGAACTGAACTGAACTGAAAACAAAAGTACTGAATTGGGAAGATCGATTCATGAATACTATCATATGCCGTTCTTGAATTATAGCTGTCTAGAGCACTGCTATCCAATAGAACGTTCCATCCGGAGGAAAATGTTCTGTATTCTCCCTGTCCATACAGTAATCACTCGCCGTGTGTTTCTTTGAATTTCTTGAACTGTCGCTAGTGCAACTGAGAAACTGGATCTGGGGGAGCCTGGTAGGCTGCTGTCTCTGGGGTCGCACAGAGTCGGACATGACTGAAGCGACTTAGCAGCAGCAGCAGCAGCAAGGTAAATTTATATAACTGAAAGTAGCTACTGGCTACTATATTGGACCACACAGTTCTAAAGCATTTGATATCTAATTTTTAAAAGACATTTTTTTGCAAAGTATAAAATAGAGTTTTTCATAAAATATTAACCAAAATATATAAAATAAATCTAGTTGCATCATCATGTCGATGAATATTTAAAGATCGCCCCACCTAAGTGGATTTCTATGTTGCAATAAAATTCCTCAAAGAAATTTAGAGATAAAACCCAGGACACTTCCAGATTTCTTACAGCCACCTTGTCTTCAGCATTTCAAGGTTTGGGGATTTGTGATTTAACATGTTAAAATTAAATATAATCTCTTCTTGGGCAAGTTAAACATTCTCAGAACTAGTAGCAGAAACTAAAAACAAGTTGAGACTCAGGTTTGCATATGCTACACCAAGTGACATTAACTTCTCTACTGGCTTATTAGAAAAAAAAGATTTGATGTCTGAAAGCAAAGACATGAGATTACTATAGGCTCCCCCTCTTTTCACCAGCCAACTGTTTGATTTATTTGATGAGTGATCTCAGACGACCCTTTCAGGCACTGAACCATCAGAGAGTTATGTTGCTGGGTGATAAGAAACCTTCAGAGATACCTAAATCTTCTTTTAGCACTGGGAGTTTTATCTGTTCTGGAATAAGGAACCTTTTTATGTATGATGTTTCTATCTGGATAGTTATGGGAATATCCAGAAAAGATGCACAGCCTTAAATCAAATCCATATTGACAAGGACCTTGAAACTGCATGAAATTTATCAAAAATATGTGAGCCAACACCTTATTTTCATATGATTTTTATATTTTGTGTCTCAGAGTTCAAAGGAGTGGCTAAATGTATTATACATTGAGAAGTCCATTAATCTTTTAATTAGCATTTGTTTTCCTGTATCTTCCTTAGAGACAAACGAACAAATGAGGAATGTACTTAATTTGATCTCTGGAGTAATTATAGATATGGATATTGTATCATTTAACAGAGACACTAAACAAACTAGTAGGTTTTTTAATGTACCTTGCTATGCACTGAGAATGCAACTGGCTTCTCAATTTTATTGAAGTTGTTGAACTGAATTTTATTTCTAATTTAATGTATCTACTGATCATATATGAAGAGTCATGGGTTTTTTTAGTAGGAGTTAAGTCCAAGTAATTTGTAAAAAAAAAAAAAAGTTGAAATCCTTCCCAGTTACACTAAAACTGATGTGAAACCTGCTTTCAAAAACATATACTATACAAGTGACACTCTTGGCTGTCCCATCCACAGTTCTCTCTCAATATGCAACAGTTTTTCCCTCAGGAGACTTCATTGTTTACAGTATATTCACCTTGCCCTGTGACTCCACCAGATGTAGTTGGCGTATAATAGAAGCTGTCTTTAAAACGCATCCTCCCATTTGAAAATTCTTCACCCGAGTATTTTTTCCATTCCTTTGCACTAGCCCATCTGTACACAAACAAATCACTGCCTCAGCCATCTGACCCTCTTGAGAGTAAAGCTAAGGTACATTTTTTTTTTCCAAATCCCTTTTAGGCAAAGGAATGTAATTAACAACCTTTCTCTGTGACCTGCTTGTCAAGCTGTGTGAGAACAGAAGAGGAAGGAGACCGTTGTCATGAAAGACAGCCCGTTTCTAAGGAATTTAACAACCCAGCAAAAGTCCTCTTCATTTTGATACCTGTATTTGTGCTGATGGAAAGTAGTTCTGTATGGAGGTGTTTTTTTCCTCAAAAATGAATACGATGCAGTAAAGACAGGATTTGTCCTTACGTACTACCTCCAAATTTAGGAGTATTTTGAAAGAAATGGTGTTTAGTGCCTTGTTTCCCCACCCCCTTCTCCTCCATTTAAAAATTCTGTCGATCCTAGTGCTTGTACAGCTATATAATTCCATAAGAACGGTGCTTGAGATACACAGAAAAAAAAGCAATTGATTGTAGAGACAAAATTAGTGGCTACATATCAATATTTCACAAAACTTTAAGTATTTCTTTTCATTAACATTTTCTTTGAATCACACTACATGTTTTTCAAGGAAAGAGCCTTCTATTCATTTTATCTGATCTAAAAATACAAATATGCATGAAAAAATCTAAGTGGCACTGGGGAAAATTGAAAGTAACAGTACAGAATGTTGTGTGGGTATGAATTGGCGGGGCAGGAAGTAGAATGTGTTCTGAGATAGGAAAAAATATGTTCTTCCATTTAGGGATACCCTGAATCAGTCACAATCTGACCTTCACATCAAGGGGCTTTAAGGCATGAAAAGCATGCATTTTAAAATACCAATAATTACTGGAAAATTGTACCGATATGCTCTGAGAAAGTAAAATTAAGTCTATTTAAGGATACAAGAACTTAGTATATTCTTACAGTTTTTGATAGTTATTACCAATATTAACTTTAGTATCTAGTGAAAGACTAAGATTAAATTCTCTTAAAGGTTTCAGTAATTTTCTCTTGTCTTCCTAGTGACAGAGTAACACTCCTTCAAACCATATCTATTGCAGCTCTACTTTCCCACATTAGACCATACATTTTTGGCTTCATACTGTCATTTTCAGACTACCGTCAGGGCAGCCTGGCACTGTCATTCAATAAACTGCCTCTTAATCAAAATCAGGCTATTTGCTGATACCATCTTTTCCCCATACTTTTGGTATAAGCTGCTGAACTCCCTATTACTGCCATTTTTTCTCAATGATTCAGCACCTGGTTTATTTTCATATATTCTATTCCAGGGTAGCCATCAGTAGTTGGGTACTTGGGAGTTGCTGGTGAGTTCCAGCAATAAACAGATTGCATCCATGCCTCTTAACCACATTCCCTGACATATTCCAGTTATGGTAGGTTATGCAAGGTTGTAATAGTAACAAATATCCCCCAAACTTAGTGACTTCAAAGGATCCAGGTTCATTTCTCATATTTACTGCATGTTCACTGTTGGTTGGCTGTGCGAGATGCTATTTGGGGGCAGCTGGCTCTGCCTACTGCAGTCATACAGGGACCTGGACACATGAAGCAGCTATCTTAAGCATTGATTTTCTACCTGCACCCAATTTACCAGTAAACCTTGCCAGTACTTTCTCAAAATTGTATGCTGCGTCTGACCACTGTTTACTATGCTTATGTGATAGCCTCCTTTTTTGGCTCCCTTTCCTGCACAACTTAGGTACCCTTCAGTAGTAGGGAAGGTCACTAACCAACAGTTAAATCCTCTAGTCTGAACCGACTCATGACACTTACATTCAGCAACTTATTAGCCAGAACTAGTTACATAGCCTGTTCAACCACACGCCATCCAAAAAAATGCAATCTTGCCCTGTGCATGAGCATTTTAATGCCCAACATTAATAGTTACCAAAGGTGTATCTGATACTTCTTCTCCAAACTGACCCCATGATTCCCCAGTCTCCTAACTTCAGTTTAGCCGTCTAGAAAGGTAGTCACACATTGTTATTACCTAGAACTACAACAATACAAAGATCTGGAATTCTGAAATTCCCCTCTCTGACCATTAATTTCTGTCATCTCTGAAGCACTGGGCTAAGAATGAATATCAAAGCAAATGAGACACATGAGTTGACACTGAAGAATTCTCAGGACAGTGGAAGAATCAGGAAACCTCTATATACAACCTCTATGATACGAGACTTCTGAAAACATGTGGGACACGGACCAAGGGCCCAACACAGCCCAAGAATGAAGGAAGAGGGTGAAAGATCAGGACGCCTTCCTAAATGGTGTGATGCTACAGCAGAATCTTCAAATTGGAATCAGAATTAGCCATAGACATGCCATTCTAGACAGTGGTAACAGCACATGTAATGCTCAGAAAAATGAAAAGTAGCTATCAACATAAAGGAGCATGCCAGGGGTGCTAGAGATGAAGGTGGAGAGATAGGATGGGGGCAAATCATGAAAGACTGTGAAAACAATGATAAAGACCGTGGATTTTTATCCTGAAGGTATAGGGAAACTTTGAACTAAATAAAACTTGTGTTTTTAAAGTGTCATTCAAGTTTGCTTGTTGACCAATATTTCATAGTCACTTGATATACTTCATTGACTCAATTAAATGAACAACAGCAATGCTTTACAAAAGTATGATTTTGATTTTGTTATTAATTCCATAAATTAAATCCACAATGTTATAAATAATACAAATGTTTTGATCTTTTAAAATGTTTCTTTCTTGGATTTATTACATTCATCAATATGTTTTTACTTATTCACAAAATTGACTCATACTTTTATGCTTGAGAATTTTAGCATGTATGTCCTTCAACAGTGTATTTTTTTTAAAATAAACATTAAGAAGAATAGGCTGTAGTCCCTGTTAAGCCTTATTTTTTTATGTTTTAGCCTGACCAACAAATTTACCAAAAACTTGAAGAAACTTTTCCTCAAATTTCCAAGAACAAGGAAATTAATATATTTCCAATTATCTTACAATTCAGGTGTAGGGTGTTTAAAAATGAAAGGTCCATGGATCTTACAATTCAGGTGTAAGATGTTAAAAAATGAAAGGTCCATGAATCTTGATGAAACTGTAAATAAAAGTGATTTGAGTTTAAAAACTCAGAGTTTAGGAAATTGGTCTCATTATGAGATTCCAAATAAAGCATTATTAATTTTTAAAAATTTATGTCCTTCCATTTATTTCTGGATATCCTTGGCGATCTAATGGTGATAAACATTTCTCTAAAATCTCATACAATTTTAAAAAATCTAGATGTCTTTTTCATAATTATTCATTCTTTCCACTTTACAGTTTTAGATTGAGTTCATGGTTCTGTAAGAAGTCATATTGATTAGATTGAAGTCAATTTCTAACCTATTCCAGCACTTCAGCTTTCTTAGGCCATTTTGTGGGTTGGGTTTGGTTTTGTCTTTTCTTTTTTTCCATTTTATGGAAGATGTTCATGTCTTCTTTTATACTTCAGGTTGGATCATTTTGACCTTTTTATTCTTACTTTTAACTATACATTTTTCATTGCTTTCTTTTGCTTATGTTAATTCAAAATAAGGTAGGTGAACGTGCTTTTTCAGTGCACCTGAGTGTAGTAGGGCCTTCCTGGCATGACTGCTAGTGGGGCTGATTCTGAGATGGAGCATCAAAAGAAAGGTCTTCAAGAGTGCTAGGAAACAGGCCATATGTTACAGATTTGAAACCAGAGCTAGAGAGACAGCTGTAGACTGGAAAAGGAAATCACAAGAGTCACTGAATTCCACCAACCAGAGCCAATAGGCAGAGGGCACTTGGAGAGATAAAGCAGGGGTCTCTCAATATAAAACAAGCAGGGGTGGAAAAGGGAGTGTAGCTATATGCAACTCAAGATTGAAACTAAGCATCAACACTGAATCCCAGCCCTGACATTCTTCCCATTATTTTGGCTATTGTAAGTCCAAAAACTAGGGACTGGACCTTTAATAGCAAAAATAGGCTGGAAATGTTATAGACAATTCAGAAAAAAATATTGCTATAAGTACCAATTCTATGAAATGCCTTGACCTCTTAAAATTGGCTTCATTATTACTGCTGCTCTTTTATTTAATTGGCATATTTATATCAATAAGTTATATATTTAAACAAGCCTTGATCTTTATAAATTTTATTCTTAAGTCTCATTTAGACTTAGAAATTAGACTTAGATGAATATGTTTTTCAGGCTTTACAGTGAAAGCCGATGCCCATAACAGGCAGGTCGAAAAGTAAAACGTAAAGTTCTTATTTTATTCTATCTTCAACAATAATAAAGAAATGATCATTTTAGTGCTTTCTTTGTTTTAAGATGAACAGAGCCCAGAGCTCCTCGAGCAATTTCTGAGGCTATGTTTCTGAGACTTCTCATCCACTTCTTACCTGCTCCCCCCTCAATCCTTTTACCCTATTATTTGAGAAACCAAATGAGGATGTTTTGGTACAGAACTTTTTCTACAAGTCTCTCAATATTTTTATTCCTCTATTTTGTTACATTGTTTTATGATTCATATTTTCCTACTCCCTTACAGTATCACTGTAAGGCCACTCACAAGAGCCAAAAATTCATGTTTGTGATGCCCAGGCTTGAACTTCCTTCAAAGAACCTTCTTACTTGGGATAAACAATGACTTAACTTCAACTTTAACACTTTTTTAGTATTAACACCTTAGGGTGGCAGAGCAACTTAGAGGGTGCAAAGCATTTTCACACCTTCTCACCACCACCTGTGAGCTAAGCAGGGCAGGCATCTCATTTTATGAGCAAGAAATCTGGGGATCAAGAAGGAACTTGGGTAAACCAAATCCAGCTCTCATAGCATTAGGCCTAAATTTTGTCTATCACATAACTGCCTTTAGATGACTTCATATCATTTTCAACTTTAAATGGCATGTAAGATTTTCATTTTAATACAATACATGGGAAATATATTTAAGAGAGGCAAGTTTGCAAGTTCAGAGATCAGGTAGTTAGAAGTTTAGGCAAGTATGATGAGGATCTGAGCTAGTACTGTGGTGATAGAATGGGAAAATAGGAAAGAAACATGACAGATAGGTTGCTACTAGATTGTAGAGTCCCTCTACTGAAACAAATATTAAGCAAATTAAAGTTGACTGTATTGACAATCTAGTCTTTATCTGATGATTCAAATGAAACTTTCTGTGTCACAAAATGTCTTTAAGTTATCAATACCAAAAGTCATGTACCAATGACATACAGAAGTGTAAGTTAATAAAGCTATATCTTTGTTCATCAGAGATTTACTATTTCGAAGAGTTAAACACAAATGAGTGTTAAAAATGATTTACGAAGACTTGGTCTTTCTTCATTCACATTCAGTTCAGTTCAGTTCAGTCACTCAGTTGTGTCCAACTCTTTGCAACCCCATGAATTGCAGCACGCCAGGGCCCCCTGTCCATCACCAACTCCTGGAGTTCTCTCAGACTCACATCCATCGAGTCAGTGATGCCATCCAACCATCTCAGCCTCTGTTGTCCCTTCTCCTCCTGCCCCCATTCCCTCCCAGCATCAGGATTTTTTCCAATGAGTCAACTCTTCACATGAGGTGGCCAAAGTACTGGAGTTTCAGCTTTAGCATCATTCCTTCCAAAGAACACCCAGGACTGATCTCCTTTAGAATGGACTGGTTGTATCTCCTTGCAGTCCAAGGGACTCTCAAGAGTCTTCTCCAATATCACAGTTCAAAAGCATCAATTCTTTGATGCTTAGCTTTCTTCACAGTCCAACTCTCACATCCATACGTGACTACTGGAAAAACCTTAGCCTTGACTAGACGGACCTTTGTTGGCAAAGTAATGTCATTCACATTTACTCCCTTATATTTCACATTTTGTCTCTTCCTATCATGTCCTCTCAACTGATGACCTTTCTTTTGAGTACAAATGCAATACAGGCAATAAATGCAATCAGAAGAGATCTATTTAATCCTCCTCTTTTCAGTGTCACCTCCTGCCTACATCTGTAGATAACTTCCATGAGCCAGGAGACGTATTTTTATTTCTAAGACCAAACATTACACCCATGTGTAAACCCATCCCTTCTTAAGGACATTGCTTCGTGCTTAGGCCCTTTCTCCTCTCCATAAATTTGTTCCTTTCTGTTCCATCATTGTTCTCAGTCTGACAATGATGCTTCCACTTCCTCCTTTCATTACAAAAATCCCTTTCTTGATCCCAAGGCCTTTTCTAACTAATGCCTGATTCTCTGTTTTCCTCATCAGCAAATCTGTGCAAAAAAGTGCCAAGTACATTTACTGTTTCCACTTACTAACTCTTAGTCTCACCTGCTGCTGCTGCTGCTGCTACGTTGCTTCAGTCGTGTCCTACTCTGTGCGACCCATAGATGGCAGCCCATCAAGCTCCCCCATCCCTGGGATTCTCCAGGCAAGAACACTGGAGTGGGTTGCCATTTCCTTCTCCAATGCATGAAAGTGAAAAGTGAAAGTGAAGTCGCTCAGTCGTGCCCGACTCTTAATGACCCCATGGACTGCAGCCTACCAGGCTCCTCCGCCCATGGGATTTTCCAGGCAAGAGTACTGGAGTGGGTTGCCATTGCCTTCTCCATAGTCTCACCTAACGTCCTCTAATTGGAATTTGGTACCCGCTATGCTTTACAGTAGCTCATTCAGCCCAAGTCAATGTTCATCACTTACCAATAAAATATAAATTTCACACCTTTGAGGCATTTAATAAGGAAAATTTTAATTATTTGTATTAATTTACATAAAATGATACAAATTAATCATACTGAGTATAATAAAAGCATCTTTGGTTGTAATTATGATATGATTGATGCAATAAGAGCTTCATGAAGCCTGGCATGGTGACATGCTCTGATGAATTCTGCCATGCCTGATAATAAGCTTAATAAGCTTTCTTCATTTCTTGTTTCCTTCTTTCCATCCTTCCTTCTCTCATTCTCCTTTCTTTACTTCATTCTCTTTCTTTATTTTCTAGTCAACTGAGTGTCTTTAGTTCTAATTCAGGGCTAAGTGAAATCAGTCAGACTTAAATGATGACAATAGAACTATGCCTCAACATAGTAACGTTGTATTAATGTCTTAAATTATTTTCAGTTGTGGAGAAGATAAATTATATGTGATTTCTAAAGAATCCTTGTCAAGCTCTAGCAAACTAGCTTAATTATGAAAAATTAGATTTTCTGTAATGATCTCTTCTTTTGAGTGTTTAATATAAAATTACATTTGCTCAGTCATGAACTTGGTTCTTTTAAACCATTTTGTGTAAGTGTAATTTCAACCTTCTTTTAGTTTTTTGGCATTTAAATCACTTATTAAAAATTATCAGTAGATTTGTACTTCTTTTAATTAAAAAGAAGCAAAGATAATGAATTTCCTTCCCCAAATCTGAATACATCTTACTGTGTTATGGCCCTGATACCCACACAGAATTAATCTGTGCTAGTTCTGTAAACAGGAGACCAAAATGTTGCTCCTCTTGTTTCAGTATTTCAATAATATGATAACTGTGCACTTATTATTCATATGACAATATCAACACATTACAATATGAATAAAAAGAAAGTATTTCTTTTTTTTTCTTTATAGACATTTAGGTTTCTAGGGAAATGTTGGAAAATGTAAAAAAGAACATGACTATGGCTCATAAACAACAGCTTAGAATTGTCTGAGCCTCTAGGAACTGTCAGCAGCTTCCATCATTTAAATTCAACTTACATGTGGGAGAGGCAAGTGAGAGGTAAAACTGCCATACAAAAAGCAAAACAGACAAAACTGTACAAATTAAAAATGGAATGGAGGGTTTTGATTTGTTTCTATTCTTTAAGAGCAATTTTTCCTTCATTGGAGGATAAACTCAAAAGTTCAGCTTTTTGGTGATAATGAGATAGAAATTTATGCAAGTAATTCAGAAAGAAAAATCACTGTTTACAATTTGATAAAGTAATTTTAGTTACAACAGATAACATTGAATGGCATCACTGACAAATCCTTTATCTATGTAAATAACGTGGAAAAATTACATGCCTACCAAGGCATGATAACTTTGTCATCTATTTAAAAAACAAAAACAAAAAGCACTGACTACTAGATTAATATTGACTCTAAAATACAAAGAAAAAATGCATTCTAAATTTTGAAAACTTCAGATTAAGACCTACCTAAAATGTGTGTGATTTTTTTTAACTTTTTAATAATTTAAATGGGTGTAGAACCAGTATCTATGAATCATATTTAAGCTTAGAAATCTCACTCTTTCTATTGATGCATTATGATTGTTTCAGGGACCCCTTACTTTATTTCAGACTTGATACACATGGAGGTTTCTATTTATGCATATTTATACTATGTATTTTGTGGGTTTTTGTTTTTTTTTAGCTGAAGTACAGTTGATTTACAATTTTCAGGTGTACAAAAAGTGATTCAGTTATATATATATATATATATATACACTGTTTTTCAGATTATTTCTGATCATCGGTTATTGTAAGATATTGAATATAGTTCCCTGTGCTACACAATAGGTCCTTGTTGTTTATCTATTTTATATGTAGTAGTTTTTATATCTCTTAGTCCCAAATTTCTAATTTATCCCTCCCGCCTTACCTCTTTGGTAATCATGAGTTTGTTTTCTATGTCTCTGGGTCTATTTCTGTTTTCTCCATACCCTCTCCAGCATCTGTTAACTTGTAGATTTTTTGATGATGGCCATTCTGACCAGAGTAAAGGTAAATAAAACTCATTGTAGTTTTGATTTGCATTTCTCTAATAGTTAGTGATATCTGTTTGTCATCTTTGGAGACATTTCTATTTAGGTCTTCTGCCGACTTTCTGATTGGGTTGCGTGGCCTTTGTTGTTGTTGTTATTGAACTGTGTAAGTTTTTGTATATTTTGGATATTAGTGTCTTGCAAACAATTTCTATCATTCTGTAGATTGTCTTTTTGTTTTGTTTATGGCTTCCTTTACTGTGTTTATTAGCTTTAATGTGTATACTATGGCTAATTTAAGTGGGACAAATTATATATCTGTCAAAGTGATGTACTAGAGTCAAATGGAGAAGAAAGTGGGAAGAGTGCATAGACTGGGATAAAAGAGATATTATTTGCCCACAAAGCTCCATCTAGTCTAGGCTATGATTTTCCCAGTGGTCATATATGTATGTGAGAGTTGAACTGTGAAGAAATCTGAGAGCCGAAGAATTGATGCTTTTGAACTGTGGCGCTGGAGAAGACTCTTGCAAGTCCCTTGGACTGCAAGGAGATCCAACCAGTCCATCCTAAAGGAGACCAGTCCTGGGTGTTCACTGGAAGGACTGATGCTGAAGCTGAAACTCCAGTACTTTGGCCACCTCATGCGAAGAGTTGACTCATTGGAAAAGACCCTGATGCTGGGAGGGATTGGAGGCAGGAGGAGAAGGGACAACAGAGGATGAGATGGTTGGATGGCATCACTGACTCAATGGACGTGAGTTTGAGTGAACTCTGGGAGTTGGTGATGGACAGGGAGGCCTGGCGTGCTGCAGTTCATGGGGTCACAAAGTGTCGGACACGACTGAGCAACTTAACTAAACTGAACTGAAAAGCAGATATAAATTGTACAGTAATGCTCCCAAAATCTGAGGTGTGGAAAATGATATGAAAAATGTTGCCTTAGAATTTATTGATAACATTAACTCAGGTCATATTAGCCATCTTTCACTAGGTAAAGCTATGGTTACAAATGACCTCACAACCTCAGGCTTATAACATCAGTGAGTGGCATAATTCTTGCTCCCATGGCTATGGTCAATCCTGGTCTTGCTCTATTTATCTTCTCATTCAAGGACTGGTTGAAGAAACTGCTCCTATTCTGGAATATGCCTTTTTTATGCAAAGGGGACAAGCAACAAAGTAGAAATTCACATGTTGGCTTTCATACAGATTCTCACTTCTACTGACACTTCAACAACAAAAGGAAGTCATAAACCTATGAGTGATGTCATGGAACTTCCAAATCATATGGCCATGGAGAGGAATGTATAGTCCTTTTATAGGCAAAATAATTCAGTCTACAATAAGTGCCATATGCCTATAATGTCTTCCATGGGGAATGTAAGACTATAGATAGGTCTTCAAAAGTGGAGATGTAAATCAGAAGTCAAATAATCATTTAACGATGACAGGCAGGAGTCTCCATTAGCACTGACATTTCTGGCTTTTTGCCTATGAAATTAGACTAAGATGGATGTTTAAAGTGAAACTAATTTTTAAAAGGAACATGAGTTGCTGTAGTACAGGTAAAAGTATGATATATGATAATAAGAATGCAAAAGATAAACTATGATAAACGTATAATTATAAAGTTGGAAAAATGTTCATGAAGTAATAGATTACAATTTAAAGTTGTGTATTGCAAACATTAAAGCAGACACCAATACAATAACCAAAAAATATAACAAACTAATTATTAGAAGAGGTAAGATGAAATAAATACCATAAAATATTTGCTTCACCAGAAAAAAAAAAAAAAGACAGAAAAAGGAACAGAGGAATACAAAAAGATTGGCTAAATATGAATCAAACATCACATTGGTAGACTTAAAACCAAACATTTCAGTAATTACAGTAAAGGAAAGGGACTAAATACCCTGAGTAAATGCAGACGTATTCAGACTATATAGAAAAGCAAGATCCAACTGTATGTTGTTTACAGGGAACACACTTTAAACATAAATGAATGAACATATTAAAAGTTAAAAAAAATAATAATGATAATAATAAGTGAAAGAAAGCTGGTATGTTTCTCTGAATATCAGAACAAAGTAGACTTCAAGATGAATAGAGTGACCAGAGAGTAAAAGAGGGCATTTCATAATGCTAAACAGTCACTCATTAAAGAAGACGTAGACTATTAAATGTTTACACACCCAATATCAGAGCTCCTAAATATAAGATGAAACAAAAGAACAAAAGAGAAATGGAAACAATTTTACTGTCACCAGTAGAGATTTTAACACGCCTTTCTCAGTAATAGAACAATTAAGCAAAAAAATCAAAAGAATTATGGATGATTTGGACCATCAACTTAAGCTAATTAATATTTATAGAAAATCACTCCCTGTAAGAGATTACAAATCCTAAGATGCACATGGAATAGTCAAAAAGACAGATCATATTCTGGGCCATAAAACAAGTTTAAATAAATTTCAAAGGATTTAAATTAAACAGAATATTTTCTCTAACCATGATGGATAAATCACTCTGGTTGGATTTTTTTAGTATATATATAACATCTTGAACACCAGACATAGACTTGTCAAACTCCAGAGAGATTTATTTCAAAGCCTGGACAATCAGGCTGAGCTCTTTTCAGTACTTCAGACTTTTCAGCACTTCAAAACAATTTATTCTTGTAGCTCACACAATTCTACTTTTTGTTTCAACTCTCATCCAGGTTGATCATTTGATTGAATTTTGCATTGAGGGGATGGGGGTTGGGTAAAAAGATCTAAAAGTCTTCCTACCTAACTCTAAAATCCTTTGAATTTAATGAAACCCTATATTATGCTTGTTATTTTTCATTTAATTTTAAGACCTGGAGTGACTCTTTTCTACATTTCTCTGTGTCCTTAAGACCACACAACTCTTTTATATATTTTAAATGATTCTCAATGAATTTTGGATATTTAAGTTAAAGATAAATAAAAATAATATACCTTTGAAAACTCAGAAATATTTGGAGGTTAAAAAATGCACTACTAAATAATCCATGGGTCTAAGAAGAAATCTCAAAGGATATTACAATTTATATTTTTCATGAAAATAGTCTTTAGAAGAAAATGTACAGATGTAAATACCTGTATTAGAAAATAAGAATGGTATAAAATCAAGCACTTCTTCCATTTTAAGAAACTAGAAAATAAATTAAACTCTAAGTTTATAGCATAAAGAAAATAATAAAAATGAGAAGGAAGCAATAAAACAGACTAGAGTGGGTCTTATCCTTTCTCCAGCGGATCTTCCCAACCCAGGAACTGAACCAGGGTTTCCTGTATTGCAGGCAGATTCTTTACCAACTGAGCTATGAGTGTGTGTATATATATGTGTTAGTCACTCAGTTGTGGCTGACTCTTTGTGACTCCATCGGCTGTAGCCTGCCAGGTTCCTCCATCCATGGAATTCTTCAGGCAAGAATACCGGAGTTGCCATTTCCTTCTCCAGAGCCATGAGGGAAACCTGAAAATTCTTATATAAACAATGAAATAATAATCTTCCCCAAAGGCTTTCATAGAATAGAGGAAGTGGGAATACTTCCCGACTCATATCATGAGGCCATTTTAATCCTAATACTAAAACAAAACAAGAACAATACAAGAAAAGAAAATTACAGCCTGCATGTCTTGTGAACCACAGACACAAAAATGCTCACCAAAATACAAGCGAAAGAAATCCAGCAGTATATGCAAAAACGTTATATACCATGATCAAGTTTGACTTAGCCTCAAATGTAAGCTTGGTTTAACCTATGGAAATCAATCAATATATTTCAACACATTGACAGATCAAGAGAGAAAAATCATGTCCACATGGGAAGAACAAAGAATCTTAATCTCTGCTTCACATCATGCGCAAAATCCAATTTTAGATAGATCACAAACTTAAACATAAAGTTTAAAAATTAATTCACATAGAGAATAGAATAAAGCACAGAAGAATATCATATGAGTTTTGAATAGAAGACTTTTTAGAAATAACACAGAAAAGACAAATCATAAAAATAAAAAATAATTTCATCAAAATAAAATGTCTGCACATCTACAAAGAAAAAAAAATTAAAGAAAATAGACTGGGAAAATATGTCCCAATACATTGTATTTGACTAAATCTGTACTCAAAATATATTAAAAATTTCTGCAACTCAAGAATAAAACAAAAAAATATTGAATCAAACACCAAGTTAGGAGATTTAAAACCAAACACGTTAATAATTACAGTAAGTAAATGGACTAAATACCCTGATTAAATGCAGAAATATTCAGACTAGATTAAAAAAAAGCGAGATCTGGATTTCTCTGGTGGTCCAGTGGTTGAGAATTCTCCTGCCAAAGCAGGGAACATGGGTTTGATTCCCAGTCCAGGAAGACTCCACTTGCTGTGGGGCAACTAAGCCCATGCACCACAACTACTGAGCCCGAACTGTAGGGCCCATGAGCCACAACTACTGAAGCGTGAGCACCGTAGAGCCTGTGTCCTGCAACAAGAGAAGCCACTGCAATGAGAAGCCTCTGCACTGCAATTAGAGGAACACCCACTCACCACAACTAGAGAACGTCCACGCTCAGCAAGGATACCCAGCACAGTCAAAATTAACAATAAATAAAATTGTTAGAAAGTGAGGTTCTCCTTTATGTTGTTTACAGGAAACACACTTTAAGCATAAGCTAACAAACAGGTTGAAAGTTAAAAAAAAATGATAGAAACAATAAGCAAACGAAAGCTGGTGTGGCTATCTGAATATCAGAATCCCACTGTGAGGTATTCATCTGAGAGAAGTAACTCATGTACACAAAATGTCTTTTACAAGAATATTTATAACAGCTTTATTCATAAATAGTTATTGTTTCCAGCCAGTGACTGAAAACAAGCAGACGTCCTTGGACAAAAAAATGGAAAAATAAACAGTGGTATATTCACTCAACTGAATACCAAGTAACAAAAAGAAATAAACTACTGATATGGGCAACTACCTGAATTCATCTTAAAACTATGATGTCAACTGGTAGAAGCTGAACACAATAATTACATAGTGTATGATTCCTTTGATGTGATATTCCAAAATAGTCCATCTGTGGTGACAGATCAGATTACTGATTGGCTTATATAGAAAGACAGAACAGTGGTAGAGAGATGGCTGAAAAGGCAGCAAAATCAAACTTTCTGGAATGATTGAGTTGGTCCTTGGCATGTGTTCCTCAATATTGATTGAAAGACATGAGCATTTCACTGAATGTAAAATTTATTGAAATTTTGAATCAAATAAATGACATTGAATAACTGTGTTTGAACATTAATATTTCATGTTTTCAGAAATAGTATAACATAGTGTGCTCACTTCAGCAGCACATATACTAAAATTGGAATGATAAAGAGATTAGCATGACCCTTGTGCCTGTGAAAAATTCCATATTTTTTAGAAGAGTGGGATGGGGAGAGAAGTTCAAGAGGGAGGAGGCATATGTATACCTATGACTGATTCAAGTTGATGTATGGCAGAAACCAACATAATATTGTAATTATCCTCCAATTAAAAAAATTTTTTTTTAAAGCTTGAAATTCTGATTTAAAGAATCAAAAAAAAGAAATAGTATAAGTTTGAAATTTATAAGAGGCACAGAGGCATTATAGTGAGTTCATAAGAGAACTGGACTAATAGGTGGGTACATCCACTGTGAGAAGCTGAGTGGGGCCAGAACAGGGTCATGATAAAGGAATTTTGGTAACAATTTCCAGATGAAACCATGAGGGCAGGGAGAATTTAGGAGAGAGGTAATTTGATCATCCCTTATAATGTTCCAATCCAGAATACTCTTATAGTAATTAATTAAATCAGTTATGACTATAGCATAGCATATTGAAGTCGCTCAGTCTTGTCCGACTCTTTGCGACCCCATGGACTGTAGCCTACCAGGCTCCTCCATCCATGGGATTTTCCAGGCAAGAGTACTGGAATGGGTTGCCATTTCCTTCTCCAGGGGATCTTCCCTACCCAGGGATCCAACCCAGGTCTCCTGCATTGTAGGCAGACACTTTACTGTCTGAGCCACGAGGGTAGGGTAGCATATATAAAATATTAAAAACCATAAAATGGCCTTCCCTGATGATTCAGTTGGCAAAGAATCCACCTGCAATGCAGGAGTTTGCCTGCAGCAATCAGGAATAGGAGACCAGGCTTCGATCCCTGGGTCAGGAAGATCTTCTGGAAGAGGAAATGGCAACCCACTCCAGTATTCTTGCCTGGAAAATCCCATGGACACAGGAGCCTGGTGGGCTACAGTCCATGGGGTCGCAAAGAGTTGGACACAATTTAGCAACTAAACCACACAGTTATATAAAATATGCTTTCAGGAGCTCCACCTCCCTTACTCCTCATATTTCCCTCAATCATGTGCTGAAACCTAACCTTTTGTAGAATGTGTGCTGTGTTTATTCACTTCAGTTGTGTCTGACTCTTTGTGACCCCATGGACCACAGCCTGCCAGTCTCCTCTCTCCATGGGATTCTCTAGGCAAGAATACTAGAGTGGGTTGCCATTCCCTCCTCCAGTGTTTTATAGAATAAAGGGAAATAATTCTTTTACTTTACAACTCAAAAGGTTTAAAATACAGATGTATGGTTAAAATAATACTTTAGTATAAATGAATCTCATTCCTGCATACTCAGCAAATGAGTGCAAATAAACATCTGAATGCAGAGTTCCAAAGAATAGCAAGAAGAGATAAAAAAAAAGCCTTCTTCCGCAATCAGTGCAAAGAAATAGAGGAAAACAACAGAATGAGAAAGACTAGAGATCTCTTCAAGAAAATTAGAGATATCAAGGGAACGTTTCATGCAAAGATGGGCTTGATAAAGGACAGAAATGGTAATGGACCTAACAGAAGCAGAAGATATTAAGAAGAGATGGCAAGAATACACAGAAGAACTGTACAAAAAGGATCTTCACAACCCGGATAATCATGATGGTGTGATCACTCATCTAGAACCAGACCTCTTGGAATGTGAAGTCAAGTGGGCCTTAGAAAGCATCACTACGAACAAAGCTAGTGAAGGTGATGGAATTCCAATTGAGCTGTTTCAAATCCTGAAAGATGATGCTGTCAAAGTGCTGCACTCAATATGCAAATTTGGAAAACTCAGCAGTGGCCACAGAACTGGAAAAGGTCAGTTTTCATTCCAATCCCAAAGAAAGGCAATGCCAAAGAATGCTCAAACTACCGCACATCTCACACGCTAGTAAAGTAATGCTCAAAATTCTCCAAGCCAGGCTTCAGCAGTATGTGAACCGTGAACTTCCTGATGTTCAAGCTGGTTTTAGAAAAGGCAGAAGAACCAGAGATCAAATTGCCAACATCCGCTGGATCATGGAAAAAGCAAGAGAGTTCCAGAAAAACATCTATTTCTGCTTTATTGACTATGCCAAAGCCTTTGACTGTGTAGATCACAATAAACTGTGGAAAATTCTGAAAGAGATGGGAATACCAGAGCACCTGACCTGCCTCTTGAGAAACCTGTATGCAGGTCAGGAAGCAATAGTTAGAACTGAACACGGAACAACAGACTGGTTCCAAATAGGAAAAGGAGTACGTCAAGGCTGTCTATTGTCACCCTGCTTATTTAACTTCTATGCAGAGTCCATCATGAGAAACGCTGGACTGGAAGAAACACAAGCTGGACTCAAGATTGCCGGGAGAAATATCAGTAACCTCAGATATGCAGATGACACCACCCTTATGGCAGAAAGTGAAGAGCAACTAAAAAGCCTCTTGATGAAAGTGAAAGAGGAGAGTGAAAAAGTCGGCTTAAAGCTCAACATTGAGAAAAGTAAGATCATGGCATCTGATACCATTACTTCATGGGAAATAGATGGGGAAACAATGGAAACAGTGTCAGACTTTATTTTGGGGGGCTCCAAAATCACTGCAGATGGTGACTGCAGCCATGAAATTAAAAGATGCTTACTCCTTAGAAGAAAAGTTATGACCAACCTAGATAGCATATTCAAAAGCAGAGATATTACTTTGCCGACTAAGGTCCGTCTAGTCAAGGCTATGGTTTTACCAGTAATCATGTATGGATGTGAGAGTTGGACTGTGAAGAAGGCTGAGTGCCGAAGAATTGATGCTTTTGAACTGTGGTGTTGGAGAAGACTCCTGAGAGTCCCTTGGACTGCAAGGAGATCCAACCAGTCCATTCCGAAGATCAACCCTGGGATTTCTTTGGAAGGAATGATGCTAAAGCTGAAACTCTAGTACTTTGGCCACCACATGCGAAGAGTTGACTCATTGGAAAAGACTTTGATGCTGGGAGGGATTGGGGGCAGGAGAAGAAAGGGACGACCGAGGATGATATGGCTGGATGGCATCACTAACTCGATGGACGCAAGTCTGAGTGAACTCCGGGAGTTGGTGATGGACAGGGAGGCCTGGCGAGCTGCGATTCATGGGGTCGCAAAAGTCAGACACGACTGAGCGACTGAACTGAACTAAACTGAAGCACCAATTCTTCTTGTTTTTTATACTTTGAAAAGAACAGGCAAAAGGAACAGTACAGTTCAACACATGATTTCCAAGGATCTAGCACGTGCTAATTCAATAGTTATCAAGCTTTTGTGACTGTGACCTTTAGAAAGAAACGAAATTTACGTTGCAGCTCTGGTTGGATATCATATGTATAACGAAAATAGTGTTATAAAATAAATACTATACTTGCTAAATAAGATGCGGTCTGTGTTTTCTGTCCCAGTACCTTCTGCTTCATGTTTACAAAAATGCTGATAGTGACTCACTAACTTTATTTCCCTACCCACTAATACATTGTGAATTGTGGTTGGAAAAATACAGTGCTATCCTTGCTACTCAAATTGTGGTCTGTGGACCAGCAGCAGCAGTTTCTGGGAGCCTATAAGAAATTTAGAACCTCAGGATACACCTCACATTTACTGAGTCAGAATATTTATTTTAACAAACCTTCCAGGTGCCGCCTGTGCAATTTAAAGTGGCAGAAGTCCTGAGCCAGACATTCACTGCAAGAGGAGGGTGCTTGAGACAGAGGACGTCTTCTCAGTGTTGTTTAGGCAGAGATGCTTAGGAGCAAGTTGTTAAGAGTATGTGTGTGTGTGTGTGTGTGTGTGTGTGTATTTCCAAGCCCCAGGCCTACAAATTCAGTACCTCTGAGGTTATCTCAAGGCATTTATCTAAAAAACAATATGTAAATTAACAAACCAAATCTACAGAGGTTCTGAGCCCAACCCTATTTAAGAATCATTGGTCTGTAGTGTTAAATGAATGCTGGATGCTGATTTGTTTATTACAAAGGTGCACATCTGGGCTTCGGAAAGTATGGAAATATTTTACTTTATTTTTCATTGTGATTGCTTCACATTTTATTCCCAGACTATTTGTTGAGAGAGATTTTGCTACTGCTACTTCTGGGCTTACTTCTCTATGTGGGAGAATTTGCAAACATCTCAAGTCTACCAGTAACTGCCCTTTTATAGAAATGCAATGTGACTGCCAGTAGAAATCTTATTCTTAGTTCCGCTGAGTTAGCACGATTCATTGCCTGGATTACTTCCAGTTGATCCCTAACCAAGGATCCCTGCTGTGAAAGAAGATGGGGCTGCCCATAAGTGGCTGTAACTGTTCATTAAGGACCTTCCCATTGTGTTAGTATGTTTCCTGAGTGATGGGAAGTTTTAGTCTAGAAGCTGCTAATCTTGCTAACACTAAAAGGCTCTCTCCCATTAGCAGTTTCTGTGTTGCATTAATAATAAGTAATAAAGAGACGGGCCTCAGCTGTTCAGGCTCCCCTGAGGTGAGGCCCCAGCTTCCTTCTTATCCCCATAGTCCACTCTAATGGTCTCGCCCCTATTAATGTAATAGAGTGGATAATAAGTGCTGTCTATTTTAGCAGAGTCTAGAATTCCTCTTTCTTTCTGGGGAGGAACACCACTTTTTTAGACTTCAATTTAAAAACTATATCATCAGTACTTTTGCAATTGAAGTTGATCTGTTTAATTCATAACTTTTTTAAAGTGCAGTGCAAATCAAGTACGGGGGAAAAATGTTGCTTTGGAAAAAATAAATCTATCTTTCCTGGAAAAACTATAAAACACAACTCTCTAAATGATGGTTTTGTTTTGTTGATGTTGTTGTTATTCTGGTAAATCAAATCACTTATTTGCCGAGCAGTAAATTGGAAAATAAGGAATAAGGAGCTTGCTTTTGTAACTATCAATAACTCTCATGTTAATAAACAAAGAATAAATTATGAAAATATCATATTAAATAAGTAAAGTTGAATATGTTAGGTTCAGGGTATACTTTAATAAATGATGTCTTTGTTAAAAATGTTACCTTACTAGGGTTCATAACGCTAGAAGCCAATGCCATACTTAATTGTTTATGTTCTTTTTCTATTGAAAATGCATAACCTTTTGCAAAAATACACTTTTTAAGGATCTCTGGATTTCAACATGTTTTTAAGTATATAATCTGTCCATGGAATAATATTATCTATGCAGTTGTTAGGTTGTTGCAGTTTTTCATCTATAAGCAAAGCTATTTTTGCTGTCAACTACATATTTTTTAATTCGTAAATAGTAATCTTCATCTAAAAGTATTGCTCAGATTTTTTTAATATAAATTTATTTATTTTAATTGGAGGTTAACTACTTTGCAATATTGTATTGGTTTTGCCATACATCAACATGAATCCACCACAGGTATACACGTGTTCCGCATCCTGAACTCCCCTCCCTCCTCCCTCCCTGTACCATCCCTCTGGTCGTCCCAGTGCACCAGCCCCAAGCATCCAGTATCATGCATCGAACCTGGACTGGCAGTTCGTTTCATATATGATACTATACATGTTTCAATGCCATTCTCCCAAATCATCCCACCCTCGCCCTCTCCCACAGAGTCCAAAAGACTGTTCTATACATCTGTGTCTCTTTTGCTGTCTTGCATACAGGGTTATCGTTACAGTCTTTCTAAATTCCATATATATGCGTTAGTGTACTATATTGGTGTTTTTCTTTCTGGCTTATTTCACTCTGTATAATAGGTTCCAGTTTCATCCACCTCATTAGAACTGATTCAAATGTATTCTTTTCAATGGCTGAGTAATACTCCATTGTGTATATGTACCATCGCTTTCTTATCCATTCATCTGCTGATGGACATCTAGGTTGCTTCCACGTCCTGGCTATTATAAACAGTGCTTCGATGAATATTGGGGTACACCTGTCTCTTTCCATTCTGGTTTCCTCGGTGTGTATGCCCAGCAGTGGGATTGCTAGGTCATAAGGCAGTTCTATTTGCAATTTTTTAAGGAATCTCCACACTGTTCTCCATAGTGTCTGTACTAGTTTGCATTCCCACCAACAGTGTAAGAGGGTTCCCTTTTCGCCACACCCTCTCCAGCATTTATTGCTTGTAGACTTTTGGATAGCAGCCATTCTGACTGGCGTGAAATGATACCTCATTGTGGTTTTGATTTGCATTTCTCTGATAATGAGTGATGTTGAGCATCTTTTCATGTGTTTGTTAGCCATCTATATGTCAGATTTTTATTTCTTGAACTCAAATACTAAATTTTTAAAATTGATCCTTACACTATTGTTCCCTAATTTTGAAAGCTTAATTTTATAATTAGATTGTATACAGCATATTTTTACACTTGTAATTTATGGTCTAAGCCAACATGAATAACTATCATCAATGACAAGTATATATTTTAAATAAAACATACATTCATAGCCCTTATAGAAGAAATCACAATGATGGGCTCTGTGCAACATTTATGTAAGATTCAAGAAAGTAGTATAAAAACCAATTAAAATGTGTTTTCTAAAATTTATAATTAATATATTTTTCCTTATAAGTACTTTTTACATTGGGGACGGGGGAGAAGACATATCTAAAAAGTCAAAGCTGCCCACCTAAATTTTTTAAGTTATATATTAAAGCCTTTAAATGAAAAAGTCTATAATTTAGGACTGAGAAAATTTTAAGTGTTTCTTATAGACACTAAATTTTTCCTCTAGGCCAGGAACAATTTTGTTGTTGTTCAGTCACTCAGTCATGTCCGACTCTTTGCGACCCCATGTACCACAGCACGCCAGGCTTCCCTGTCCTTCACCGTCTCCTTGGGCTTACTCAAAAATCATGTCCATTGAGTTGGTGATACCATGCAATTTAAATTATTTTTAATTAACTCTTTCATATGGTATATTAACCAACCAATTTTGATAATCCAGTAAACCCTATTGTTTATTTTTCTGGTAAAAAAAAAAATATTCACTACATTTCAGTAACTAGCATGTCATTGTTTTCTTCAAATTTAGGGAAGAAGAGAGTCAAATATGACAATGTTAATGGAGCTCCAATTGCAAAAATGTCCATTGGAAAAGCAGCAGCTTTCATATAAAATAGTCTTGGAGTTGATATTATGCACACTTATCTGAATTCTATGTGTTCTGTTTTTTCTGTCTTATAGTCCATGAAGGCTCAGGAGAAACCAGTCAAAAGGAGACATCTACCTGTGATATTTGCCAGTTTGGTGCAGAATGTGATGAAGATGCTGAGGATGTCTGGTAATGTGCTGTTTTATTCTTTTAAACAAAATAATGGTAAATGATTTATTTTTACTGTATCATTTCCTAAAAGAAGACATTTTCAGCATTTTTTAACATCCAGTTCTCAACTAGGAAAGATGAGGGCTACAATAACAGGAAGGAATTTCTGCCGCTGAACTAAGAGTTGGGTCAGTCAAACAGCTGTCTAGGGAATTACTTGATAAGATATAATAAGAAATCACTGAGACTTCCAAATACTGTCAATGTTAAGAGATGGAGAGAAAAAGTGTATTTACCAGAACATCTCTCAAGAAGCATGGTCAATAAACAATGGATAATTGCTAATCTGCTCCAAGATGGTGGATCTGGGTAACCACAGAGGTTTTATTTAAAGGTATATATATGCACACCCATAGCTGAATTAGGGAGCTGTTAGGGCAGGGAATAGTTTCTGAGCCACTGTCTAGGATCAACTACTCCCTTCACTCAGGTGTTACTCAGCTTCTCCTTTAAATATACACTCAGCAGATTCTGAATATTCATTATTTTAAATGGATCTGCCTTCTAGGGCATCCACTCTCATACTGGAGTAGGTTGCCATTTCCTTCTCCAGGGCCCACGTATATTGGCCCTACCCAGATCTCATACCCACAGTGAACAACCCAAAGGTTTTTGTGTGGCATAATAGTAGAAAGAGGCAATCTTTCTTTCTCTCTCTCTCTTAATATACAGCTTTCATACACATATCTTTCAGGAAAGCAAACAGAAGCCCTTTCATTTTTGTGTGTGTGTTTGCCTAGAGCAGTTAACAATCATTTTGATCAAAGTAGGTAAGAGTAAATCTTAAATGTTCTCACCGCACATAAAAAATAACTGGTAATTATGTGAGGTGATGGAAGTGTTAGCTAACACTATGGTGGTGATCACATTGCAATATATACATTGTACACCTTAACATTTACAATGTTATATACCAATTATACTTCAGTAAAGTTGGGGGAAAAAAGCACAATCATTTTGATCAAACATTTTGTGGGTGGAGGGAATTTAGCTAAGAAACAGGAAAAGTTAAGGCAAGACAATTTTGACAAAAATGAAACAGTCTGTACCTGAAACAATTTAGAGTATTTTTAATGTAGATTAAACTGAGGATTCCAACTAAGCAAACTGAGATTCTTAAGGCAAATTAACAAAGTACTTACAAGTAGGCACTGCTATTACCCAGCCAGGTGAAACAGTCACCCATTAATATAAGCTGGCATCAGTAGGATTTCCATGCCTGTCAGACATTAGCCAGTGGTCAGCTAGGAGCCAAGTCAGGGAGTCTATGCACTAGTTTTACCATCCTGAGGTAAACAAACATATGTGTTCTTAAGAATCTCCTGGATATCTTAATGACTGATGAATTTTTGGTTCCGAAACCTGGCTGATCATCAGCATTACTTAGGGAAGTTTTGGAACACATCTTTAGTTCCATGTCAAAATTAATGAATCAGAATTTCAGAGAAGTGGGACTTAAAACTTTACTTATTAAAACTCCCCAGATGGTTGTATAAATATTGCTCTAAGATAAATGACTGACTCAGAGAATTATTCTCCTTCTAAATGCTTTGAGTCAGACAGGACTAAGTGACTGAACTGAACTAGCTGAAATACTTTAAAGCTCTGTGCAGTTTTAGTCATTATATATTAAGACACGTTGATAGGAAATGTATCTTTAAAATATCTTAGTTTTTATTTATTTATTTTTATTTTTTTACTTTATAATACTGTATTGGTTTTGTCATACATTGACATGAATCTGCCACATCTCAATATCTTAGTTTTTAATGTTTGTTGATGACTACATCTATAGTTTAACTTTATTTTTAATGCTATTAAATATCTTACTATCAGCTATTTTACTTTTAACAAATTCACATGGATCTCTAATTTTTTCTTAAGAATTTCCCATTCCCCATTCTTGTCTAATGATCATTCACTTTACAACTGCAAAGATCTAAGAAATTATATGATAATAGCAGATTAAAATGACTGATTATTTACTATGAGCTTGACCTATATATATGCATTCTTTTTTTTCTCAGTTATGTAATAACCCTAGGGGTAGATTCTATTATGATCACTTTACAAAGAGGAAATTGAGTTTTAAAGTGTTTAAGTGGCAGGTCAAGATAAAGATATGAGGTGAAAGTAACTCGAGGATGTTAGCATAACAATTCAACCAAAGATGCAATTAAAATATTTCTCCGCTGTCATGTCTGGAATAATGTGATGGACAGATTGCAGGCAGCTTAGATCCAATGACTCAAGACCTGCAGGGTTAGAGCTGGGGACAAGAGAGAAGCCTGCAGCAGGCAGTGGGAAAATGTCCAGGCAAGCAGTGTCACTCTGGTGTTCTAGCAAAAGCTCAGATCTGTGGTATGTGGGTAGACAGAACAAGGAGATTAGAGCAAGTTAAGTGGCATCAGAAAGATTCAATAGCCATGGCTGCTAGAATTAGGAAAAGAAATTCAGTTACAAAGGGAACAGGGAGAAGGGCAAAGCAGAACCTCAATCATCAAGGAATTGGAAAATGAACCAAGGACAGATACTGGATACCCACCTACTGGAACTAGTGTACAGAGCCAAGTCTTGGCTACAAAGGGCTGGGACAAGCCCTTGGATCTCAGAAATAAGTTACAGGGTCAGAATGAAGTCAGCAGCAAGGCTGCTGGTGGATGAATCAGTTAGCTTTTGGCTAGGACATCTTGTACGCCCCCAGACTACAGAAAGATTAGTTCCAAAATGCAGAATAAAGCTGAACCTCCAGATGGGGCTAAGTGGCCATAGCTGTGAAGATTAGAAGGATGCAGGGGGCAGGGAGCCAAGAAGATCATTATATTTCCCCGGCAAGAATGAAAAGTTGTTCGCGTTTAATAAAATGTACTAAAAATGTCCAATGTAAGCAAGAACGAATGGTGCTGAAATGAGAAGCATATTGATTTTCATTTACATAAATACCTTTGTATGTTAACATATTGTATTTAGTTATGGCCATGAAGGGCAGATTGGAAACAGCTGAAGGACACAAGAAGAAAGCAATAAATGAAATTAAATAGGCATGGAATGCAAGAGGCTATAAAGTAAGATAGGAAGCAATAGGGGAGTGATCTGACTCAGTACTAGTCAACTGGATCAGGGGAGCTTGATGTGCTATTGATTTTGGATGAAACCACGGTCAAGTCCTCTCACAAACATAAAACACTGCGTATGCTGTGTGGAAACAAAGACTACAAGTCAGTGTTTAGCTTTGTTTTTTTCCTTTGACATTAACTAAACTACAGTTTTATGCATAAAGTTTCCTCAATTCTACATTACAAAGTAATAACAAGATGTGAATAAATACTACTAAGAAATAATATTATTGTAATCACAATACTGAAACAAATGTGAAATATTAATTCCTGATTTTTCTTTAACCCTAGATTAAGAAATTAATATTTGCATTTTACTACAAGGCCTAAATCTGGCTATTCAATGATGTTCAGATATTTTCTAGATGAAGGTAAACCTTTGTTAGAATTAAAAAGCCAGTATGCAATCAGCTGATCTTGTTTTCATAGTTAGATGAGTTTTTGAGTTAAGAAGCAAGTTACATTGGACATGGGGAAGAAAATTAAAAAAAAAATGGGGGAAGGGTAAGGAGAGTAGAGGAATAGGAGAAAAAATAACAAAGAGTGACATTGATAAACCATGATACTAATAATATAACATGTTAATGCCTTTATTTTGGAAAAAAACAGATGATTTATAAGCTTATACAACTTCTCCCTTATGTTCTATAGTGTCCTTTCAAGGTTTTCCTCTTGTTTTCTTTTTCTTATGGAAAACATCAAGACTGTAGAAAATGGTCAGATTTTCTCAACAGAAAGAAAGAACATTGCTACAAAAGATTCTTCAGTTATAGATATTTACCTATATATAAGAAACAGTTATGCTTTCAAAAGAGAGTTAAAAGTCCACATGGTAAGTGATCCACACCACAGATATATCTACTCTCACACTGAGGCATCCCTTTACTTAGAATAGACTTCAAAAATAATGGAACACCTGTGCAAAGAGATGTGCATGCCTATTTATGGGGAAAGGGTTAAGAGGCAAGGAAAAGAAGGGCTTGGAAGATTGTTTCTCTTTATATATAGGCTGAAAAAGAGTCAAAAATAATACATTTATACATCAAAGAGACTCTCAAATGCATTCTGCCAAGTATAATTTATAAAAAAAAGAGGGGCTTCTAAGTCAGACATAATAAAATTGACTCATTGTAAAGCAATAAAGCCCCATCTGATAGCACTGGGAATACTAACTTATGATTTCAACAAATATTTCTGATACTTGCTTGGTTTTAGAAATAGTTTTATATCCCCTTAATTATCTCACCTGATAAATTATTTCAGTAAGTCCAAAGTAGGTCAGCAGCAACTCTTTGCACTGGAAAGTAGTCCTAAGAAGTAATTAGCCTAGAACTTTCTGTTGGTCCTGTCAGTCAAAAGTAGTTCAGAGCCCTGGGGTTGATTCCTGATTTAATATAAGAAAAAAGCAAGTTGATAGCTGGGTCTGATCATAGGAATGGCTGAGTATGAAATTGGCTGCATGCCTAACATTTCCAAGGTATTAGACTAGATCAGGGAAGGGAGCACAGGTGTAAGAACACATGGAGTGGATGACAAATGACATAAAGGGGCAACCTAAATTATTATGTATATTTGCTTCGTGCATGTGCTTTATGGCTCCTGTGCCAGTCTTAACATTGCTCTTGTATTATTCTCAACACACAGCCCCCATTAGCAAAATCATATTGGCTTAAATGTTATTAATTCCTCAGTAGTCATTCATTTTGTCTTTGAAAGCATTAATGACGTTTTTCAGTTTTTGTGCATCAAATCCTTGTGTTTAACTGTAATGGTAAGAAAGGAGAAAAGCAAAGTCATTTAGTAAAAAGATTTCAGAAGAGAAAATGAATGAGCATCTATTTTTTCCCTTTATTTCATTGCTGTTCTGTAACTGAAAACAGGGTGTGGGATTTGGCATCCCTTTTGTGAGCCTCTCTCACAAAGACAGTTTAGTTTGAAGTCTTTAACATCTTGGTCCTTTGATCTAAGAAGGCTCCTTGTCACTAGGAAGACTGTGTGTCATTGGCATCATTCCCACCTTTAATGCATTTTGGACTGTGGGGAATCATGAATATTTGAAGCGGGGCAGTGGCTGAGGATACTCCTTGGCACTGGATTTCACCATGCATATAAGTGAATCAGGAATTAGATCCTGCTGACTTCAGTACATCTGGGTTATGAGTTTAATAGGGAAAATTAGGACACCTCTAAGTCTTAAGATTTTGAAATAATTTCTTCTTAAAACTGCTACTGGTCGACAGTTGAAAAAAAGATTCTGTTGCAATTGGAAAGTTTCCAAATATTTTATACCAAGTAAAAGGATCAGTTGGGATTGTATGTGGGATATCTAAAGAAGATGCTGATTAGTCACAAAATTTTAGTGAACCATGAGTTTATTCAGTCTTCCCCCCAGGGTGTTCTCTTTCTATTGATTCCCTTTGCTCTCTTGCCTTAGAACTGTAAATGTGGTTACCATAATTAGGACTGACTTCTAATGTGAGTTTACTCATGGAGAGAATAAAACACATACACACACACAAACAAAAATAGAAAATCATTCTAGTCCAGAAAATCCAAAGTTTTAGTTGGATCTAAGGCTTCATGAGAAAACCTTCTTAATTCTAAGTCACCTGTAGTTAGTATGTTGCCTCACTCAAATTGCCTCTTCTCTGCCGTGAAGACAAGGTTGTCACCTCTGAAAACTGCCATCGTGTCATCTGTTTGTATAGATGGGTGGGGTCTGAAGAGGAGACATCTCTCGTTCCTTTAACACTTCATTTCTCCCAGAAAGTTTTTTCAGAGAGAGGGGGAAATATACAGCTCCTGATTTAGGGAAACACACCTCTTTCCTCTTCCATAATTTCAAGAAAAATATGCTGATGTTTGCATTTTTAGCAAATCTGTTTCCTAATATAAAAGAGTTTAATTGTGTTATTTCCTTCTTGTATTTATCTCCCTATCTTAAACAAGCAAAAATAATTTGTACTTTTTTAAGATTTCACACAACTTAAAAAATACCATTATAAATAGGACTAGTATTTGTAACAGTCTGTGCAACGGTCTTTGCCTACAAACACCGTGTCTATGACTCTCACATCCCTCAGCCAATAGAAAGAAAGAACATAAAGTTGCTCAGTTGTGTCCAACTCTTTGCAACCCCATTGACTGTAGCCGTCCATGAGATTTTCCAGGCAAGAATACTGGAGTGGGTTGCCATTTCCTTCTCCAGGGGATTTCCCCAACTCAGGGATTGAACCCAGGCCTCCCACATTGCAGGTATACTCTACCATCTGAGCCACCAGGTAAATAGTCAGGTCTGCAAACTGAAGCTGAACACTTTAAGTGTTACTTAGCAAGATGAATAAATAACGATGCTACTTCAAATGCACAATAGGTCATTCCAAAAAAAGGACAAACCAAAAAATATACAACAGATTTCTGAGAAGGCAGGTAAGGTGGTCTGGTACTCCCATCTCTTTAAGAATTTTCCGCAGTTTGTTGTGATCCATACAGTCAAAGATTTTAGTGTAGTCAATAAAGCAGAAGTAGATATTTTTCTGGAACTCTATTGCTTTTTTGAAGATCCAACAGATGTTGGCAATTTGATCTCTGGTTCCTCTGCCTTTACTAAAACCAGCTTGAACGTCTGGAAGTCCACAGTTCACGTATTGTTGAAGCCTAGCTTGAAAGATTTGAAGCATGACCCTTCTATCATGTGAAATGAGTGCAATTGTGTGGTAGTTTGAACATTGTTCGGCATTGCCCTTCTTCGGGATTGGAATGAAAACAGACTTTTTCCAGTCCTGTGGCCGCCAATGAGTTTTCCAAATTTGCTGGCATATTGAGTGCAGCACTTTGACAGCATCATCTTTTAGGATTTGAAATAGCTCAACTGGAATTTCATCACCTCCACTAGCTTTGTTTGTAGTGAGGCTTCCTAAAGCCCACTTGACCTCACACTCCAAGATGTCTGACTCTGGTGAGTGATCATACTTTCCAGAGGTTATGGTTATAACCTTTCCATGGTTATCCAGATTATTAAGATCTTTTCTGTATAGTTCTTCTGTGTATTCTTGCCACCTCTTCTAAATATCTTCTGCTTCTGTTAAGTCCATACCATTTCTGTCCTTTACTGTGCCTATCTTTTCATGAAATATTCCCTTGGTATCTCTAATTATCTTGGAGAGATCTCTAGTCTTTTCCCATTCTATCGTTTTCCTCTATTTCTTTGCATTTTTTACTTAGGAAAGCTTTCTTATCTCTCCATGCCATTCTTTGGAACTCTGCATTCAGATGGGAATATCTTTCCTTTTCTCCCTTGCCTTTCACTTCTCTTCTTTTCAGACATCCATTTTGCCTTTTTGCATTTCTTTTTCTTGATGGTTTTGCTCACTCTTCCTTCCTTTAATGTTGGGGCCACTACTAGCAATATTTCCAAGGGCTGTACAAAAGGCAGTCCATTGAGGAACCCAGAAGAGCAAGGGCACTCACTGCTCAGTAAGCCATTCATTAAGAAAGGTAGGACTTCATTCCTTAGTGTTTTTGGAATAGTTGATGGGCTACATGTGCCTTCCCAAATGGAAAAGAAGGTTTATTACACATTCATATTCTCACTACAAGAATAGAAATTATGAGATATAAAAAAGAAGGAAGAATCACCAAATTAAATGGCAAATAAATATGGTCCATATGCCGGTAAGCCTTAATCCCTATCTAAGTGGCAATGTTCTGCTATATCTTTTTATTTAGCACTTACAAATATAATTCCAAGCTTATTTCCCAATCTAACGTATGTTTTGATGATTACATAAAAATGGAATTTGCTGTGGCTTTTTCTGATTGTAAAAGTTGTACATGTTTATCATTGAAATGTCAAAAGCCTAGAAATATTACAATGCCATTCCACTATTCCAAGATAACTACTGTAAAATTTAGAGGTAGGTTTCCCCCATGTCTGTGTGTATGTGTATCTGCACGCGTGTGTGTATGTATTTTTGATGAGTCTAATCATATTTTACAGATCAACAAAACCTCTCTCTTGAAAATTTTACTTAACCCTAAGGCTGTGTTTGGAGATTTTTACGAATGCTAAATGAATTTATGAATAATGTATTTCAATTAGAACATAATTTCTGTGGCCCAAATTCTAATTATTCTTTCAAAAATTTTTTCATTTCTCTAAACAAGTGGATTTGAGGCAATGTCCTAACACTTGTGATCAAAAAATTTACCCAAACCTAAGTCCCCTCTAAGTCTACCTTAAACATCTTTCTTGGTTAGCTCCAGAAGGCTAGACAGTATGTGTACTGAAAACATTTCCTTTGTCTGTATCCAGAGCATTCATAACAAATAACTTTCTGAGGTATAAGCATTATTTACTGAGAAACTGTCTTCCCACAGGTGTTTTAAATTGGGTAGACACTCTTGCTGGTCTTCAGTGTTTTACTTCCAAATAGTAATATATTGTATGTGTTGGTTCATCTAAACAACAAGTCAGCAAGCAGTCCTTGGCAGCCCACATCAGTCTGCCCCAGAAACATTCCCTCACAAACACGATATGTAATATCGAATAAGTGATTGAACAAATTGTAAAATTATATGCAACATCCAATCTAAAAATCAATAATGCTGAAGAACTAAATGTTTATTATAGTATACAGAAGAAAATAAAGGAAACAAATATCTGGTTTTTCTAGCTTCCCGTTCCCCACCCCTGTGCAAAGTAAAATTAATCAAGAGTGGGTCCATTCATCTCTTCACCACTAAGCTATGAATGAAACATAAGAAACCATGACTATTCACTTGGAATGGGTGATCGTCTACCATAGCTCTTTTGTGTTCATTGCAGTCTTTTCAAAGTTTTTAACATAATAGTTTACCCTGTTCTCTGAGCTCATCCTAAAATGAACTTTCTCCAATCAAAATTGTATTATCCAAGGTAATAAAAGTAATGCTAGGTCCCAACTAGTCATAAGCGCCTATAATCAGCAGATATTAAAAGATGTACATCAGGAAGATGTGTGCAACAGTTGGGGGGGGAAGCAAGAAATAAAATATTATCTTCACATTAGCAGAAATTAGTGATGTATTTCTCTTTAAACATAGATATCTACATAAACATGATACTTTAAGACATTCAAATATAACATCAAATGATCAATTATACAAAAATAATACATATGATTGATGCAGTTTAATCTTAACTAAACATGTTTTTCCTTCTCTAAAAAGATTTGTCAATTTGGGGAAAAGAAAATACAGCAGAGCCATTTGCATTACAGTGACACGGGATGGTCAGACTTAGCGGTTCACTTCAGTCGCTCAGTTGTGTCCTTGTAACGCAGGACACAGTTGACTCCTTGTAACCCCATGGACTATATCACACCAGGCTTCCCTGTCCATCACCAACTCATGGAGCTTACTCAAACTCAATGTCCACCAAGTCAGTGATGCCATCCAACCATCTCAACCTCTGTCATACCTTCTCCTCCTGCCTTCAATCTTTCCCAGCATCAGGGTCTTTTCAGATGAGTCAGTTCTTCGTATCAGGTGGCTAAAGTATTGGAGTTTCAGCTTCAGCATCAGAACTTCTAATGAATATTCAGGACTGATTTCCTTTAGGATGGACTGGTTGGATCTCCTTGCAGTCCAAGGGACTCTCAAGAGTCTTATCCAACATTGCAGATCAAAAGCATCAGTTCTTCAGCACTCAGATTTCTTTATAGTCCAGCTCTCACATCCATACATGACTACTGGAAAAACCATAGCTTTGACTAGACGAACTTTTGTTGGCAAAGTAATGTCTCTGTTTTTAATATGCTGTCTTGGTTGGTCATAGCTTTTCTTCAAAGGAGCAAGTGTCTTTTAATTTCATGGCTGCAGTCACCATCTACAGTGATTTTGGAGCCCCCAAAAATAAAGTCTCTCACTGTTTCCACTGTTTCCCCATCTATTTGACATGAAATGACGGGACCCAATGCCATGATCTTAGTTTTCTGAATATTGACTTTTAAGCCAGCTTTTTCACTCTCCTCTTTCACTTTCATCAAGAGGGTCTTTAGTTCTTCTTCACTTTCTATCATAAGAGTGGTGTCATCTGCATATTTGAGGTTATTGATATTTCTGCCAGCAATCCTGATTCCAGCTTGTGCTTCATCCAGCCCAGCATTTCGCATGATGTAGTCTGAACACTCGGCTTTCCTGATGGCTCAGAGGTTAATGCGTCTGCCTGCAATGCAGGAGACCTGGGTTCGATCCTTGGGTTGGGAGGATCTCCTAGAGAAGGAAATGGCAACCCACTCCAGAATTCCTGCCTGGAGAATCCTATGGACAGAGGAGCCTGGTGGGCTACAGTCCATGGGGTCGCAAAGAGTCGGACATGACTGAACAACTTCACTTTCACTTTCACTTTCTTTCACTCTGCATATGTTAAATAAGCATGGTGACAATTTACAGCCTTGACATTCTCCTTTTCCAATTTGGAACCAGTCTGTTGTTCCATGTCCAGTTCTAACTGTTGCTTCTTGACTTACATACTGATTTCTCAGGAGACAGGTAAGGTGGTCTGGTTTTCCTGTCTCTTCCAGAATTTTCCACAGTTTATTGTGATCTATACAGTCAAAGACTTTGGCATAGTCAATAAAACAGAAGTAGATATTTTTCTGGAATTCTCTTGCTTTTTTGATCATCCAACAGGTGTTGGCAGTTTGATCTCTGATTCCTCTGCCTTTCTAAATCCAGCTTGAACATCTGAAAGTTCATGGTTCACATACTATTGAAGCCTGGCTTGGAGAATTTTGAGCATTACTTTGCTAGCATGTGAGATGAGTGCAATTGTGTGGTAGTTTGCACATTCTTCGGCATTGCCCTTCTTTGGGATTGAAATGAAAACAGACCTTTTCCAGTCCTGTGGCCACTGCTGAGTTTTCCAAATTTGTTGGCATATTGAGTACAGCACTTTCACAGCATCATCTTTTAGGATTTGAAATAGCTCAACTGGAATGCCATCACCTCCACTAGCTTTGTTCATAATGATGCTTTCTGAGACCTACTTGACTTCACATTCCAGAATGTCTGGGTCTAGGTGAGTGATCACACCATCGTGATTATCTGGGTCCCTTAGAAGAAATGGAGTAGCCCTCATACTCAACAAAAGACTTAAGGTTAAAAATTAATAAAAAGAAGTCCTGTATTGATCAATATATCAGTATCTAACACTTTTGTGTATTATTATGTGCTTAGGGGAATATGTTATGGTGTATTTTATACTGAATTCGTTAAGTCCTTTAGCAATTGTCTTTATGCACTTTTGTTGGAGAACGTATTTCCCTTTTGAGATGCACATGGCATGAAGTGATAGCCAGAGAAAAAATAAAACCTTCTAACATATTAAAACCTAACACTTTTCAGCCTACTCTCTCCTTCCGTATGACTTTCTGAAATCTCTGTGATGTAGTTACGGCTGGTAATGTTATCTTCCTTTGACAGATAAATACATGAAGCCCCTGAAAGGTTAAGGGTAACAAACATGTAGAAAATAGAAAGGTTTTAGTGATTTATACCATTATCTCATCAAAGCTACCTAAGAGAGAGTTTAAAAAGAGAGGAAAAATTTGGCTGACAGAATGGAAAGACCACTGGGTTCAGAGAAGTGAGATCCCATCTTGGATAAAATCATGTCATTTCCCTTGACCTGTTTTTTTTTTTCTTTTTCTATAGACAGATTTTATAACATAGAAAATGAGATGATAAATAGAAAGATAGTTCTATAGTCATATTGTAATACAATTCACATAAAACTCATCCATTTAAAGTATACAATCCAATTGTTTTTAGTATATTCACCAAGTTGTGCAACCATCAACACAAACAATTTTGTAATATTTTCATCACTTAAAAAAAGAAACTTGTATACAATAACAGCCCCTCTCCATTTTCTCCCCAAATTCTCTCCTCCATCCTAAGGCAACAACTAATCTACTTCATGTCTATATAGATTTCCCTATCATAACATGTCATGTAAATAAGCTCATTCAATAGGTGGTCCTTTGTGACTGGCTTTTTTTTTTAATTTAAAACATTTTGAAGTTTCATCTGTTTGATTGATAAAAAATATTTCTTTATGTGGATATACCACATTTTGTTTCTCTATCAGTTGATGAACATTTGGTTTGCTTCTAATATTGGGTTCTGATGAATAATGCTGTTATGAACATTTGTATACAGATTTTTGTGTTCATATGTGTATATGAAAGTTTTAGTTTGGACATATGTTTTTATTTCTCTTGGGTTTATAGGAGTAGAATTGCTGGGTCAAATGGTAACCTCATAAATAATTTTTTGAGACACTGCCAGACACTTTTCCAAAGTAGCTGCACCACTTATATTTGGTATGTATATTTATGTATTTATATGAGCAACGTATGAAAATCCATATTTCTCCACATCCTTGCCAACACTTATTATTACCATCTTTTAGAATAATACAGTCCAAGTGGGTATAAAGTGGTATCTGGTAGTGGTTTTGATTAGCATTTTCTCCATTGCTACAGATGTTGAATCTCTTTTCATGTGTTTAATGATCATGTGTGTGTCTTCTTTCGATATACATCCTTATTTTTACTCATTTTTTAATTGACGTATTTACCATTGAGTTGTAAGATTTTTTAAAAATTTTTAAGTGTAAGATTTTTCCTAAATCTGCAAGATATGCAAATAGCTTCCCCAGTCTGTGGTGTTGTCTTTTCACTTTTTTGTTGATATCGTTCAAAATACAAATGTTTTCATTTTTGATGAATTTCAGTTTGTCTTTTATCACTTGCTTTTGTGTCACAACTAGGAAGACTTTGCTTAACCCAAGGTCACAAAGATTTACTCCTATATTTTCTCTTAAGGGATTTATAGTTTTGGCTCTTATATTTAGATCTCTGATTCGTTTTGAGTTAAATTTTTTGTATAGAAGGAGAAAGGGTTCAAGAATAATTTCTTACATGTAGATTATCAGTTATTCCAACTCCATTTATTGAAAAGACTATCCTTTCTGTATTGAATTCTCTTGGCACCCTTGTAGAAAATCAACTGATCCTGTAGGTGAGGTTGATTTTTGAGCTCTCATTTTATTCCATTGGTGTATATGTTTATCCTTATACTAGAACAAAATCCATTTTCTCATAGGTAAAATATGGGAAATGAGGGTGTTGATATAGATAATGTCCTTTTGAATGTTCTTTTGAATTCAAACATCATCTAAGATAGGAACAGAATTACTGTAAGCTATGTAGACAAGTATTCCCAGTGGCCCCAGTGGCATTGTTCCTTCTTATGTTTTGACCTAAAATTTTTACCATCAGTTTTAAGTTAGATAAGATGGTCTATTGTGTGCAAAAGGTAGCATTTACAACTCTGTATTTTAACCTTCATGCAGAAATCAACAGAAATAAGATTTTCATATTGACTAATCATTTCTTTAGAAAGCAAAGCAAATAAGAGGCTCTTCAAAAGATATGAATCAGTGACATTAAAAGGTAAAAATACAATGAAGTTATTTTAAATATGAAAAAATTGACAAATTTAATAATAAACAATGTTGAGAAGGAAAAAGAAAAGTAGGATAGAAAAATAATTTTAAAGACAAATCAAACTAAGAGAAGCTATTACAATTAATCAAAAACTATATTTCTGAATATCCTTAATTCAAGGTAAGGAAGGAAAGGAATAATTCTTATGGTGTAAATAGAAAAGACAGCTCATTCATCAAGAGATACTTTAACAAGTTCTAAACTCCACAAAAATTTATACTGTATAACTTTAATATTTTGAATGAAATAAAATGCAACATCCTTGATAACTCCTTTATAAATATGCAGAGTTACTTATTGGATCTTAATGTAATATATTAATGATAAATTCTGAAGTTATGAAATTATGTCTGTATGAGTTATTCTCTGTAAGACCTAAATAATGATATCCAGATGTGTCATTATTAAGGTATCTGATTCAGTGAAGGATTAAAGCAAGATGTATAGATGGCCAACCTATTTGTTAGTCTTTTTCTCTTAATTATTGTTATCTCAGCCAGAGACTAAGCAGATATCCCAAAATATTTCATTTGAGTCTCATATACAGAAAGCAAAACTAAGCAGTTGCTAAGAGAGAAATAACTTGTTCAAGCATCTGAGTAAGGAAGAGTGCCAGGTCCTAAGTTAGTCCTAGAAAAGTGTTTCTTAAACTGTTCTCTCATTTTCTCTAAGCCATTTATGAACAAATTGGAAATTAGATGGCTTTGTTTGTGATGATAAGTATCATTTCCTTATATCATTTTTTCTACAGATATTTTATTTTACTATTAATTAAGGATAAAACATGTGGTTGTTATACAAGTTTGTGCAAAGTGGGAAAACATTGATCAGATTTTTATGACATATTCTTGCTGTGGTCATAATTAGTTAAACAATTAAAAGTAGAAATGAGAAGCAAATATAAAATATGCAAAACAATAACAAAATATCATAATATAGAGCCTAATAATTATTATTATGAGTTAATAATATAAAATGGACTTAAAGATACAGTTGCCTATAATCAATTCTGTTATTTCTATTTTTAGTCAGATAATTAATGTATAACCAACAGTTTGCTAGATATATTTGACCATATACATACAGACAGGCTTCCCTGGTTGCTCAGACAGTAAAGAATCTGCCCACAATGTGGGAGACCTGGGTTCAGTCCCTGGGTTGAGAAGATCCCCTAGAGGAGGGCATGGCAATTCACCCCAGTATTCTTGCCTGGAGAATCCCCATGGACAGAGGAGTCTGGTGGGCTACAGTCCATGGGGTCGAAGAGTCAGACACAACAGAACAACTAAGCACAGCACATACATACAGACATTTTGTGGTTTGTGGGATCTTAGTTCTGGGCTTGAACCAGGGATCAAACCCAGAGTCCTAATGGCTATATATTTTTTACATCCATAGAAGGGGGATTTATAGTCCTTTATTAGTATAACAAGCTTCTAGGAATTTTAACCCACTTATTCATAGATTGCATCTTTTTTCCCCAGTTTTTGTTTTTCTCAGACTTAAGTATAGCTTCAAATTACTATCTTGTACTGGGTGTTATATTAGAGGGAGAAAAATCTTTGCACTTAGGATGAAACAACACATGGTAATAAACTCCAGTGCACCAGTGCAATAAACTTGCATTTTTTAATGGAATTTAGTTTAATTCTATTTATGTTGCCTAACATTGGCTGGGAGGGTTGATTTGGAGCACTGTGAATATTAAGAAGGGCTTCCCTGGGAGCTCAGCTGGTAAAGAATTTGCCTGCAATGCAGGAGACCCCAGTTTGATTCCTGGGTCAGAAGATCCCCTGGAGAAGGGATAGGCTACCCACTCTAGTATTCTTGAGCTTCCTTGGTAGCTCAGTTGGTAAAGAATCCTCCTGCAGTGCTGGGGACCTGGATTCCATTTCTGGGTTGGGAAGATCCCTGGAGAAGGGAAAGGCTACCCATTCCAGTATTCTGGCCTGGAGAATTCCATGGACTGTATAGTCCATGGGGTCGCAGAGTCTGACACGACTGAGTGACTTTCACTTTCAGAGCCTGAAAAGTTGCTAATCAAGAAGACCTTTTTAAGGGGAAATAATCCACTGGACACAAGTATCTTAGGTACAAAAAAAGGCCATGTCAGCATGAGCGGGATAGTTAGATTTAAAAGGTTTGAGAGAATAATTATAAAATAACCACTATGCACTAGTGAGCACTTACTCTGTGCCCTGCACTCCTCTACAGGCTCTGCACTCTTAACTCATTTAACCTTCGCTGTAACACTGAAATTAGGTATTAGGACTATTCCAGCTTTAAATAGGACGTAATAAAGGTGTTAATAATTTGTATAAGTTTACTTAGCTATTAAGGGTCAAAGTCAGATATGAACGCAGAGGCCATACTCTTAATCTCTTTTGTGCTCGAGAAAACTTGGGACACGGTGGAGATCTTGCAAGACTCATAGGAGTTTTATAGGTTTAGAGAAGAAGAAACGTGAAAGACGTCCAGTTAGCACAGAAGTCAAGTACACCATCTCACTTCATTCTTCACAACAGTGTAGTGAATTACATTTTATCCCATCTAAACAAAGGAACGAACTAAGTTTGGGGGAAGTAAATAACATGCTAAGAGTACATTAGTAGGTAAGGGCAATTCTTGAACTCCACCTCATGTTTTTCTAAGATATTTTTGAGGTTCATGTACTTTTCTTTGCTTAATACTAGACAGCAAATGTTAAGGTAGAATTAAGGTAGTTAATGAAAGGAATAGCTTATAACTGAGAATGTGTATAGTAGCTAAAGAGCTAAGAAAGATCCTGATGCTGGGAAAGATTGGGGGCAGGAGGAGAAGCAGGCAACAGAATGAGATGGTTGGATGGCATCACCAACTCAATGACATGAGACTGAGCAAACTCCAGGAGATAGTGAAGGACAGGAAAGCCTGGTGCTGCAGTCCATGGGGTCGCAAAGAGTCAGACATGACTTAGTGGCTGAACAACAACAGTAAAATGATGGAAGTCTTAGTTGTCAAATATATTGGCTAGGATAAGTAACTAAATGTTAAACATGTAAGTGCTAAATTTTTGTAGACATGACAGACTCACATCTTTCTTTCTTGCTCTCATCACAGTTCAAGGCAAGTATTCTTAATCTTACACATGGTCCTTTAGGAACCATGTCTTTTTCCATATCATGACATTCCCTAAATCATTAGGGTCAGATTTACTTACTTAATAAAAAACAGAAGAGAAGGAAAGAGTTTTTATCAACCACTCTTGGAAATGGCATTCCTTCCTTTCACATACATCCTTCTGGCCAGAATATTTATTATACAGTAAAAGTAGCATTAAAGAGAAAGAGCCTGGTAATGAAATTTGGTGATTGTCACTAGAAGAGAGAGAGATTGGAGCCAAGGAAGCTGTATGGTAACAGTGGATGTTTATTTAGTATGTATGAGTCACACTCTATCTCAGCCCTGACAATACAGTGTATAACATAGACCAGGTCTACACTTGTAAAGAGCTTACATCCTGGGTAGGCTCTGGTCCAAGATGGAGACATGGACATCCTAAGGGGGGTAGAGTGAAGGGAATAGGTGGTATAGAAGTAAACAAGTGAGCAAGCAAGATGTTTTCAGATAGTAAGTCTTTTACAAATAAATACAAGATATCTGAAAAACAGGGTCCCGGGAAAGGGGGATGCTATTTAAGATTGAGTATTTAGGGAATGGCGGCTCTCTGAGCATTGCCATTTGAGTCAAATAGCAAGAAAAAATCCAGCCATGCAAAGACCTATAGAAACAGAATTCTGAGCAAAGAGAACCTCTGGTCCAAAGACACAATAACACAAACAGGCTTGATGCACTGAAAGAACTGACAGAAGATTATTGTGGCTAGAGCTCCCCCTTCCACCCCCCAAATAAGAGAGTCTTAGATGAAATTTAAAAGGGCCCTGATCATGAAGATTCTAGTAACCTCTAAAGAAGAAACCTGGTTTTATTCTAAGTATGTAGAGAAGCCTTCAGATGGTTTAATCTGCAAGTGATGTGATTTAGTCATTCCCCACTCACTTCTTCCTGGAGCCCTCCCAGACTTTTCCAGAACATCAACACTGCCCCCTTCTCCATCTCCTAGAGCATTTCCACTTGTTTCAATCATATCAGAACCTAGTTACCTATAAATATGCATACGTGATTTCTCCAACCAGAATGTTACCTCCTGGAGATTAGAGACTTATATTTAACTTGTTGCTCCCTCAGTAACAAACACATTTCTGAGAAGGCATTAGGTCCAGTACAAGTGTATGCATAAATGAATAGTAAAGAAATAAATGAAGGAAAGCATGAAAAATAGTTAAAGAGAGAGCAGTATTCTTTTATATGTAGTGCCTGCAACAGGCTTCTCACTTTCACTATGTCATTTGATTCACACGAGCATAATGGGTGCATGGGGAAGACTGGTAACTGCACAATTACGAGACACAAGAGATTAGCAAAAGAGTGAGCAAGAAATGAAGATTGTGAGGCTGAGTGCTGGGAAGAATAATGGAAGAACTTTGGAAATCGAGGTTGGGAGGCTGGGTCGATTTGGAGTAGGAGAGGGATGTGGTGAGAGAAAGTTATGTTCTGACTCAGCTGACAAAAGGCAGAACCAAGTGGAAAGCCCAGTAGGCAAATAATTAAAGGTTAAGTTGTGGGGTACAGGCAGAAAGAGCTGCAGGAGTTCAGAGAAATCTAATAAAGAAAATGGATCTGGGGCTAAGGAAGGAGAATAGACACTGGGCATCAAAAAGTTAGACTGCTGGGCAAAAGGACGCAAAATATTTACTGCAAATAATGTGAGACTGGAAAGAAAGGACAGACTAAGTAATAGAAAATAGAAGGATTTCACAATATTTTAATTGAGGCAATAAACTCAAAATAGAACAAAGAACTAAAAAAAAAAAACAACTGAAGAACTGCTATCTTCTGTTTGTTTAATTAAAAGATAAAATTATTGCCCTACTGCTCACCGAACATTTCTGAATTCCCATCCCCAGAGTAGGGGAAATAGGTTTGTGTAACAGATTCCACTCTTGGCTCCCTTGAGGTTGAGGAAGCTTATGTATATAGTTCAAGATCCTGACCTGGGGCTGAATATCTGATTGCCAAGGCCAGACTCTGCACAGTTCGTTCTTTCCTCTTTCTGGCACAGTAACCGGCACCGTTCAAGTAGACACCTGCTTCATCATCCTGGGTCCTTGGGTGACACGTAGCATGAATAAGAAATAGATCTCTGTTGTTTTAAGCCACTGAGATGTAGAGGTTGCTGCTTGCTGCAGTGTAACATCTTATCCTGATTAATGAATTCAACACCAGTGAGAAAATACAGATTTGGAGTGAGAAACGCTCTTGATAAGAAACAGTAGAGCAATTTGAGTTGTTAAAGAAGGCAGAGACACAGGTTGGCAAATGATAACTGACTGCTGTGGTTTAAATGTTTGTGTCCCCCTGCAAAATTCTTATGTTCAAATGTAATCCCCAAGGTGATGATGTTGTTAGGAAGTGGAGGCCTAAAGGGAAATGTTTTGATCATAAGGGTGGAGTTGTCAAGAATGGGATTAATATCCTAATGAAAGAGACTCCAGAGAGCTAGCATGACCCTTCTTTTGTCTGTTGTTATGTTGTGTGCTCAGTCGTGTCTGACTCTTTGTGACCCCATGGACTGTAGCCCACCAGGTTCCTCTGTCCATGGAATTTTCCAGGCAAGAATACAGGAGTGGATTACCATGCCCTCCTCCAGGGGATCTTCCTAACCCAGGGATCAAACCTGCATCTCTTGTATCTCCTGCATTGGCAGGCAAATTCTTTACCACTTCGGCCCCTGGGAAGTCCTCTGCTGTGTGACATTGTAGCAAAAAGACAGTTGTCCATGAGAAAATGGCTCTTACCAGACACCAAATCTGCTGCTGCCCTGATGTGAGACTTCCCAGCCTCTTGAACTGTGAGAACTAAGTTTCTGTTGTTGCTATGGTATTTTTGTTATAGCACCGACTAAACCCATGACTAAGCATTGACCAAGTTTCCAACATGCTTATCTTCAAAGGCCTTGCAGTGGGGTGGTCCCAGAGACACAACTGCAGGTGTATTCACCTACTCATCCATGCTCCACCCAGGTGACAATTAGGAGAGGCCATATCCTTCAGGGAGGCTGGTCAGCTCCTCCCAGTCCTGATTGCATCACTCTCCCTGCCTCCTCTTCACAGCTAAAACGAGTTAGGCTGACCTACCTGAGGATCAAAAAGTTAAGAGGACAGTGAGTGGTGCTTGCAAATCTCTAGTACCCACAACAAAGGAGAGAAAAGAAGCAGAGATAGTTGGAAGCAAAAGTATAAAGAAGAATGATTTATAAACAGGGAGAACAAAATGCTTGATTGGCTTCTGACAACAAGGATATATTTAGGAAGATAAAACCAAGCTTACAAGAATAAAGCAAAAATTGATTTTCCATGTGAGGCCTACAAATACAGAGACCAGCAAAAGGAAATGCAATGTACAATGTGCAGCATATTAGTGAATTTTTTTTTCCCACAGAAGAATGAGGAGGAGGGTGAAAGGGCAAGGAAATGAATATCTTTTTTAGCTTAATCTTTGACTGCTTGTAGTGACCTAATTTTAGATTTGAGAAATTATACTTAAAACTATATTCAAGATAGGGTTTTTAATATTTTATATGGACTTCTAAGATTCATTGTGGACTTTAAATAGGAAACATTAATCAGTTTTTATTTATTTTTAAAACTCAAAATATTTATAGGAAAGAAAAAAATTTTTTCTTTTCAATGAAGGAAAGCAGAACAAGCTAATAAAACTCATTCTGTTAGAAAATTCATTTCACAAGAGAATTCTCACTGCCTAACAAAAAAGCCTATCAGGAGAGATGTTCAATTTGCTGCTGAATTGTACCTAAGTCAGATGCATGATGATCACACTATACTGAAGTCACAAATCATTCGCACCTTACTTATAAACCATGAACCAAGAGTTCAAATCCTGTTGATCATATTTTAATAGACAAAGAAATGCTTGGATGGATGGATAGATTTATATAATGGGGCAGCTTGATCTCTTGAGAGAGCATCGATTGTGTGAAACAAACCCAAACAAAGGGCTTTTGTGCTAAAACCATCTAATTAAGAGCTCAGATGTTGAAGTCAGACTGCCTGAAATTTTGTTGCTGCCATTTTCTCCTGTGCAGTCTTCAGCAAGTTCCTTAAGCTTCCTGAGTCTCCATGCTCTCATCCATTTAAGGATATTTTGCATGTGTGGATGTGCTCAGTCATGTTTGACTCTTTGCAGTCCCACTGCCTGCCAGTGTCCTCTGTCCATAGAATTTTCCAACCAAGAATACTGGAGTGTGTTGCTGTTCCCTACTCCAGGGCATCTTCCCAACGCAGGGATCGAGCTTGGGTCTCTTGTGTCCCCTACATTGGCAGCTAGAGTCTTTACCACTGGGCCACTTGGGCATCTGTTATATGAGGGTGCGTGGAAGATACATAATAATAGTATCATTAACTCCAGTTAATGAGGTGGGGGATGGTGGAGGGAGTGAAAACAATTAAGCCAATTGTTTGTGATAGTATAAATGAAATTAATGTTTTGACTTACTCTTTTATACTTTGAATAGTATAGGTGTTAAATAGATTTTTAAAACAATGCAAATATGGTAAAGAGTTTAACCAAGGAAAATCATACCATCCTGTATTCTTAGGAAAGTTTTTGTCATTGTTAGAGGATAAAAAAAAAATTTAGTTTACAATATAAACATCACTTGTTCACAATACTGTTTATTGATTCCTTACTAAACTCAATGCTAAATAGTTTACAATGATGATTATGTTTAATACGCAAAGGAGCTCTGCAAAGGTTGCAATCCTCATTTTGCCATAAAGGAGACTGAGGCTTAAGGGGCTACAGCATGCCCATGCCATAGTATGTGATGAGTAAGGGAAGTGAGGCAGGGTCTAAACGTAGGCATTCTGGTTCCAGAGCCCAGGCTCCCTGCTGCTACGCTAAACTGCCTCTCCCATAATCAAATCCATCTGGTCAGGACCTTGAAGATCATGTAATCCTGTCTTTGTATTACTGCTTGTAAATGTAAAGCAGAGAGAAGTTAAATGGTCTGCCCAAGGTTATATCCTTGTGTCTTTTCCTCAACATAATACACATTTGCTTGAAACACATTTCTAGGATTTATGCAAACTAATGGCATACTCATGGCATTTTTTAATTGAATGCCCAATAAAAGAATCATTTCATCTTGTTTTTCTATCTTATGCCCATGAACGAAATGTGAAAAAATGTATTACAAAGCCAAAAGAGCCCTTATCTTCACTAATAGCCTGCTTTTTCATAGAAAGAGGAAAACCATCCTTAGGCTGAGTCTGTTTTAAATGAAATAAGTATGTGGTCATTTTCTTGTGAAAACCATTAAGGGAAAAGCTGTCTTGACTGGCCTTTGAAGTCATGTAACTTTAACTTACAGCCAACACATTGAGTTTAAGAAAATCCTAGTATTCTCTACCCTGCTAGTGTTATATACTTTATAAGGTCCCCCATGTTAATTCACTATGGTTCCAGCTAGAAAACCAATGGGGTCAAAAGTGCCTTGTCTTTTCAATAGACAAATTGATTTTGCTTTTAACTGTTAATTTTGTTTGTTTGTTTGATCAGTTTTTACTCCTTCTTTATTTAGACACTAGAAGAGATGTTTACATGGGTGATAGTTATCTGAATGATATTCTGACTTTAAAATCAGGGATTATTTTTTCTTGAAATTATAAGAAGGGGGTGACCTCTACTTTTTACAAAGCCAGAAAGCAAGAACAGCTCTGGATAATTTTCCTTGAAAATTACATACCATGACTGAACATAATTTAAAATTCCATCCCTTAGGTAAAATTTCCATTGAAAGTTCTATACAAGAGCTTATTCTAGTCTTTTACCTAAAGGACCAGCCCCTTCACTAATTTTGTAACCTGAGTTGAGTTACCTGACTTCTCTGAGTCTTGTCTACCTGTAAAGTGGGAGAGATAACTGTCTACCCACAAAATTTTTATGTCCTAAATACTCAGATGTATATAAAATGTTTAAGATGACCCTTGTTAATAAGTATCTGGTGTTATCTTTGTGAGTTCAGAATTCAATTACAATACATTCATCTCATCCTGAGGCTTCGATTGCTACCTTTAGGCATATGATGGCCAAATATGTTTGCAGCCCTGAGCCTCATGCTATGAGTATTTATTCACTCCTTTAATACATATTTTTCTGAGTATCCACTAGCTATCAGGTATTGATGTGGGTTCTGGAGTTACAGAAGTGAACAAAACAGATAAAAAGTTCCATTATTGAGCTTACTTTCTATTAGGAAAACATAACAGGTAAACATGTATGTAGTTTATTAGAGAAGTGCCCAGCTTTAAAAAAGAGCATAGAAGTGACATAGGACTTATCAAGACATTGTGGACAAATATTAAGAAGTGGAGCATGAATATTAGTTTTAGATAGAGTAATCAAAAAAGACTTTCCTAAGAAAGCAACATTTCAGTGAAAGTGTGAAGGATATGAGGAAGCAAACCCTATGGATATCAGATCAATTCTGTCCTATATCACAATAAACATTTATTCAATACCAACCATGTACCATGTATTTTAAGTATCTCCTTCACTCTGTATGTCCAGATTTAATCCATTATATTCCCTCCCAAACCTATTACATCTGCAGTGTTTCTGGCACCACTGTCTTTCTAATTAGCCAAGCAGGCAATTAACTGCATCATAACTATCACTTCCTTTCCATCCTGCAACCACACACATCAATATCCATATACACAACAAAGTTTACCTCCAAAATTTACCTCCACAATTCTTTCATGTCTAATTCTATTCTTTTCTGTTTCTGTTAATACCAGTGTATTTCAGACCCACATTAGCTTTACCTGACTATTTTAATAACCACCTAGCTGGTGCCTCAAAGTCCAATCAATGGCAGTCAGCTCAGTCTCCATAGATGTCAATGGGCTTATCAGTTCACAGTTCCAAAATCTTCAACAACTTAGTGGTTCAACAGTATCCAGGCTCTGAGTCAGCTCTCTCAGATTCCCTTGGCTGAATCACTGAAACAGGGTGATTATAGCATCATATTCTTTCAGTACAGCCTCTAGGGTCAGAAAGGAGCAAGTCTCTGTCTCAGTGAAAACTTACACATTGCCATGACCACCTGCAACAGCAGACTCCTTTTTATTGCCATGGCTATGTCACATGTTTGCACTTTTAACAATCACTGGAAAAAGGAAAGCTAATCATGATGTACCTGCTCAATACACACACTGCAAACATCTGAATAGAATCAAGGATTCTTTAGCAAGGAAAGAGCAGCAATGGCTTTTGGATTGACAACTAATTTCTGCCAAACCCTCTATTGAATAAGCTATTGAGTATGATATTCAAGCCTTGTGAGATCTACCTTCCTGAGATTTTCCTTGTTCAGCATGCTGTAGCCAATATGTGCTCTGAACTCCCCCATCTCCATACCTCAGTTGTTCTCCATGTGTGGTCCAGGGATTAAGATAGTATCTATTTTTATTCTCATTCTCACACAAATACACAGTGAAATTTTCCAGAAGCTACTTGATTCATTTATCTAACAGTTTCAATGCAGAAACACATTGGAATCTAACATTTTTCTATTAAGTCAAATGTTGAAGGCATTTTCAAAAATGTGCACATTGCCATCCCTATCACTAAATTTATTTTTAGAAAATATATTTATTTTTATAAAAATGTGTTAACTATATGCAATGCATGTGTTAAATGAATTTAATACAAATGTGGAATACCTCAGTTTTAGTTTCTACTATGACAGATATAATTTGCATAAATAAAATCTCTTTGAGGACCTCAATATTTTTAAGATTATAAAGGGTTCTTGAGATCAAAAAGCTTGAGAAGTATTGGCCTAGCCTAGATTGCACACTCTTCTCTGCAGTGCTGTGTCCTCCATCACTAAATGCTTATCCAGAAGAGATGTCAAATGATCTTCATCAGTCCTTAGAAGTAAGCTTTTATTCTACTGAATCCCAATACATTAGTTTTCTATTACTGCAAAACAAACTACTCTAAAATCTACCAGGTAACATGCATGTATGCTCAGTTGTATCTGACTCTTTGCAACCCCATGGATTGTAGCCTGCCAGGCTCCTCTGTCCATGGAATTTTCCAGGCAAGAATACTAGAATGAGTTACCATTTCCTACTCCAGGGGATCTTCCTGACTCAGAGATCAAGCCTGTGTTTTCTGCCTTGGCAGGTAGATTCTTTACCACTGAGCCTATGAAGTAATAAATATTCTTGCTTTACGCTGGTTAGGAAGATCCCCTGGAGTAGGAAATGGCAACCCACTCTTAATATTCTTGCCTGGAAAATTCCATGGACAGAGGAATCTGGTGGCCTGCAATCCATGGGGTAGCAAAGAGTCAGACACAGCCGAGCACGCACATATGTTGTAGCTTGTGTTGGTTGGGAATCTGGGTGTGGCTTAGCAATGTGCTTCTGACTTAGGGTCCCTCCCAGGCCTGCAGTCAGGATGTCAGCTGAGGCTGAAGTCATCTCAGGGCTCAACTAGGGAAAAGCAATGTTCACCCTCACTCCTGTGGCTGCTGACAAGACACAGGTCCTTATGGCTCTTGGCTAAAGTCTTCTCACAAAATGGTAGTTTGCTTTCTATGTCAACCCTCAGAGAAAGATTTCATATAGAAGGTGAGAAAGAGAGACAGAGAGATTGCAGTCAAAATATGTATATCAATACAACCTAATCTTGGCTTCTTTTGTGGCTCAGACAGTAAAGAATCTACCTACAGATACTGAGTTTGATCCCTGGTTCAGGAAGATCCCCTGGAGAAGGGAATGGCAACCCACCCCAGTATTCTTGCTTGGAGAATTCCATGGACAGAGGAGACTGGCAGACTACAGTCCATGGGATCACAAAGTGTCAGACTAACAGTTTACAACCTAATCTTGGGAGTGATAGCCCATCACTGTGGCCTGCTATTTGTGGGACCCAAGACAAAAGTAAAGACTCTAGTTCAAAAACCAGGAAAAAGTTCTATCAAAGGTGTTTTTTTTCCTTTTTTCTGTTAGTCCGTTTCTTTAGTTGTCATGGTGATTTTTTATTTGCTCTGTCATGCTGAATAGAGAAAGATAGACTTTTAAAATTATTAGCATGAATTTTACTGTTAATTTTATATTGTACAAAGCCAGGTTTAAATGCAAATGTAAGAACATTAAATTGTATACAGAATCATTACATGATAGTACTTTGTAGTTCATACAGGCACATCCATTTTGTTCTTTCCAGAACAGTAGAAACTGTTGCATAAAACTAATTCAACTCTTTAAATTCATTTCTTGATGGTCACACATTATACCAACTCTCTCTACCTTCAGGGTACTGAGGAAGCCAAGACTGAAAGGAAAAGGAACTGTGAGTTGTCTCTTCTCTTTCCTATTAAGTCATAATTTTTAGCACAAGAGACTGGCTAATCCAGAAGAGTAACATGAAAAAAAATATATATATATATATGATAGAGTTCCTGGTTCCTTTTTGTTTCTTAGGATGCCAGTGGTTTCTTCCTGTCTCTTAAGCAAGTCCTGGTTTGAAAGGAAAGACCACCTTATCAGGCTCTCAGGGCCTCCCCTTAATTGTGCAAGTAGCCTACCTTCTTTGCCTTGCTTTGAGGCTCATGAGCTCCTATGAATCACAGGCCTGCCAGAATCCTGTGTTGTTGATAACACCTGTCTAGGAATGGAGTAGCCAAGAAAGAAGGCAGATACGCATGTTCAATCTACCTCTTCTGCTCATGTGCTTATTCCATTGTCACTGGACTCCACTTATGGAATTCAAAGATAACATTTCGAGTTGATGACAACAGAACATTAACCCAAATGCAGGCGCCTACGTGAACATGTCAAATGCCCATGAAACCAGCCCTGCCCTTCACTTTTGCTGTATTAGAAGAGAGTTGCTGGGTCCAGCCCATACTCAAGAGCACGAATATCAGGAGGCAGGGGTCATTAAGGGTCATGTTCGATGCTTCCTACTTCATCCAGGATCATTTTTCTCTTGATTTCTCCCTTTATTCTATAGTTGAAAGTGAAAATGTTAGTTGCTTAGTCATGTCTGACTCTTTGTGACCTCATGGTCTGTAGCCCGCCATGTTCCTCTATCCATGGAATTTTCCAGGCAAGAATACTGGAGTGGGTTGCCATTCCCTTCTCCAGGGGATCTTCCTGACCCAGGGATCAAGACTGCATCTCCTGCATTGCAGGCAGATTCTTTACCATCTGAGTCACCAGGGAGGCCATGCTGTAGTTACTTATGTGCATATTATTTTAGGTACCATTGTACCTGACTGTAACTTCCTTAAGGACAAGGTTTCTCTCTGATATATATTCTGGCAATTCTGGCACTCTTTTGTCTCACGTAATATGCAACATTTAGCAAGCACTGAAAATATGCTTATGGAATGAGTGAATGGATGAATGAATAAATGATGCAATAGAAGTTGATTTCTATTCTGGAGAGTGGTCTTTGTGAGAAACAATCATTATAAGAAATTGAGCTTCATTTTTTCCTCAAGTGTTGCCAGGTCTTATGACTGACTGCCCTTATGATTTCAGATTTTTATCTTTCCACAAACTCTTATTTCTCTTTTTACCCCCTTTGTCATTAAGTGTCCACTTTTAGAGGTTCTTTCTGACTGCTAAAAAAATATTATTTAGGTTATTGTCCTGAATTATTGTACTTGAGAAGAGAATTAATGATACAAAGGACAGCTGGAACATATCTGGAGATTAGCATTTACATTTTTTATTTTGGGCCGCATCAAAATGGCAGGGGAGCTACGCCCTTTTAATGGTTCGCACATGTGGTCAGGCATTGTGTTAGCAAATAAAGCTTCCCAGAGCTTGAATTCAATTTTCAGAAAAAGAAAATAAAAATGAGCAGAAGCCTTTGTAGATCTAAGCATTTTCTTCAGTTTTCTTCATTGGTCTCTCCCCACAATGCATAAGCTTTTACTTCCAGATCTGTTTCAAGGGGCTTTTATAATGACAGAAGCTAAGTCTTTGTTTCCAAGGAGCAGAATACAAAAATGCATCAGTGTACCATTTAAGAACTATTTTGTCAGTCTTTGTTTATGCACTCAAGATAATACCGTGTTTTAAAAGAAGGCTGGACCCAGCCCCTGCCTGTTTATTCAATATAAACAGAAGCATCCCTTTTGACGTTGGAAGGACAGGATGTGTGCTAATTTCACCAAGTAAAAACCACTGCACTTGGCTATAGAAATCTTTGTCTAACGCAGCCTTGCTGCTTCACAATATTGTGAAAGTGCACATAAAGGATAATATGATGATGCACATCAAATATTAATGTGCATTGACACATAATCATCTATTACAGCAGCAAAGTTGCTTGTACTGAGCTGCTTAGGGTAATGCCTGCCTTCACCTTTGTCTTCACACTTCAGCTTTTGCTCCTCCTCCTCTGTCCAAACAGAACAAAGCACTCTGTACCCTCACCAGCATCTCTGAAAAAGTGCTGGCAGCAAAGTAACTAGTGTCTCCATGGTGGCCTATTTACATACAATAGAACATCCATCAGCTAATGTGTGATCAAAGAAACGATGGTATTTATTGTTTCTGATTTATGATACTGTGAACTGAGTAGAGGAGAGAGCCACTGCAAGGGATTGGGAGAGGGGGCAGAAGTTCACAAGCAATGTGTCTTTATTCTTTAGCAATTGCTCACTAGCATTTTAGTGATAAATATATTGTGTTTTTATCATGTTTCATGTAAGAATGCATGAATAAACCAAGCAACAGTTCAACTCTGCAGTGTAGAAATAAGTGTTGGTTAAATAGTTCAATTGAGTATGTATTTTTCTCTTTGTACAAAGCTACAAAAGCAGTTATGCTGCAGCCATGCTTTGCATTCATACGTTCCTCCTCCCTACTGTGTATCCCAGCCCCTTGAGCCGGCACCCATCCAATATCCTGCTTCATTTTAGACTGGTACTACCCTATGTAGGAAGGAAACACTAGGAATCTGTTTATGCATTTTCAAATCTCCCAATTTAAAAAGATACATGCCAAAAATCAATGTATTGCTTCCAGACAGATTTTTCAATTACTGTGATACAACTTCAGATTTTTTCCCAGAGAAAACGCAATACTGAATTTTATACCCCATGATAATATGCTGAAGTAGAAATTTTGCTTTTCATTACACAGAGAAACATTTCTACCCTTTATAACTGTGCCTGCGTAAGTTTCACCAACTTCTTGGATATGAACAGTGCTGTTTTCCATGTCTTCCCCATCTAGCATTTTTTTGTTTTCTGACAAAAGTCCTGTATCATAATGAAGGACCTTCCTGTGTGTTGAATTTCCTGGTCAAATAAGACCTTACCCAGCACTAACTTAACTAATCACCTCACACTTGATCATAGGCTCATCCCTCATCATTCCTGCTCAATAATTCAAAAGCTCAATAGAAATGCTTTAGATTGAAATTGAACCACCATTAGCAGTCCTAGAAAAGTAGTCCTCATTCAAGCAAAACAACAGTCAACACCCTCTTAGTCACCAACTCAAAGCCCGACAAAGCTGAAAGTCTGGATTTCTTACTGACTGTCAATGCATTTTCTCCAGATCAATTATTTAGTCCTGACTGAGTAAACTTCTGATCATTTCTCTTCATCTGGACATCAGTGTATCTCCTTTACATTAGGCAAGAGTTTACTTCACTCTTTCCCTCTTTTTTCAGGCTTCTCTGCTCATTAATTTTCTCACAGTCAACCAGCCAGCTCTGCCCCCTGTGGTTATAGGAAATTATCCATGCAATGAACTTAATTTAGAAAACTCAGCTGCATAAAGAAGTGGCAACATTATTCTTCTCAGAGCCTCATCTATGTTTACTCTTACACTAAAGCCTCTCAGTGGTCAGTGACAAAGATATAGACCCTGAATTTAAAAATCTTTTTGCAGAAGCTATTGGACAACCAATAAATAAATCTTAAATTAGATTCTAAATTAAGTGTTTAAAAAGGGAAAACTGTGGCATCCATCTTCCTTATTCTTAATGTGTGATCATACAAAATATTGACCATATACTCTGAGAGTATATATTTTAAAACTTGTATCTTTAATATTAGGAAATGTTAAACAAGATTTACAATAGGTAAATTCTAAATCAAATATTGAAGCTTAACTGTAGGATGACTGTTTTAAAGTTCTGTTCAAGACCAGTATTCTCCGCATGCCTGACCCAGTGCTGTGGAGTATGACACTAACATAGGAAAGCAATCCACTTGATAAATTTCTCAGCTTCTCTTTGATTTTACTCTTGAAAAGTCAAGGACCTACCATATTAATAAATAAATATATAAAAAACACTGAAGGGCACTCATGACTTTTTTTTTAGAAGACTGCACCCTACTGCTATATTTAAATTGAAATGATGTGTTGGCTTATTACAGCTTGTGTTGACTTAACGCAAATTGTAGCAAAACGAAGAGTAGGAAGTGTCTGTAAAATGGAATTCCAGTTTAGTATTTATGATAAATCAACCATGGAAAACCTTCATGTATGGGAGAGATATTCAGAAATATCCCATGAATAAAAAATATGTGAATATTGTGCTTCAGCAATAAATAAATGTATGAGAGATTTTGATTGTCACAAAGTATATCTGTGAGCTGATCATGCTTTGGTTCCAGATTCCTCCTCTCTGCAGTGTTCCTTCACAGAATTTGAGGAAAGACTCCATTTAGTGTTAATCTTTCCTTAGAATTGACTGAAGTGACTTAGCAGCAGCAGCACTCTTCTTAATTACTTTGAAATGTGTGATCATCTTTAATCAATGAGAGTTGCTAGGCCTTCCTCCAACAAGTACAGTCTGCCCAAATTCCTGTAACCTTAGGATAATAGAAACATCACTAAAAAGGAGATTATAGATGTGGTGAGGGGAAAGATCTCCCAGTTTAATACTGTGTACAGCTAGCAAAGCTAATTAAAAATTTCCCCATGAATAAAATGATAGAGGTGGATGATAGATTGATAGACAGATTCTAGTTAGATAGATAGCTGTTTTTTAAACTATCAAAACCTGCAGATTTTTACTAGCTAAAAGGCCAATACAATGGAATTTTAAAATGTAATCAACAGCTACCAATTCTTTGCCTGCAGAAACAAAGACTACCCACCTGTACATTCAGCCCATTTTGAAAAACATAAGGACAAACCAGCCAGAAAACTAGCAGCCTTCTCTCTAGAGATGAGTGATGCTTTTGTAGGAAACCAAAATGTCGCTGTCCCCTTCTTCTTTCTCATGATCACCTCTCTCTCTCAATGTGCAGGCAGAAACTACAATCCCAAGAATATAGTTAGGCAAGAAGTGGTATATACCAGGTGCTGATATAGTCCCCACAAGAAAAAAATGCCACAGGCAGAGGGAATGGGCATATAGAGAGAGTTGCAAATGCTGGACATATCCATTAGTGTCTATTTTTATGTCTGAATCTATTCCAGGTGTCTTAGAAGAAAGGTGGGAAGGCTGGCTCTTTTAGATAGAAGCCTAGGCACTGAACGTTGGACTAGGAAATGTGGCCATCAACCCAGCCCTCAGATGTAGACATGAGGAAGGAGTACATAGATGTGAAGAAGGGCAGGGAATAAGATACACCACAATCCACACACTTGCATATTGGCAAACTAGTTTTAGGTAAATCAGGACTTGTTCTAAAGATGAGTAAGCAAGTCAACAAACCAACCAAAAAATTGCCAACATCTTCTCTATTTTTCAAACTCTATAACATAGGGAAATCCAACATAATATTTAATATGCTCATTGGGAGATATCTATTTAATGTCTCACAGGGTTATTGAAGTGAGAACAAGAATATAATGCTTCTAAAGGGTTTAACTCCTGCTGCTACTGCTAAGTCACTTCAGTCGTGTCCAACTCTGTGCGACCCCATAGACGGCAGCCCACCAGGCTCCGCAATCCCTGGGATTCTTCAGGCAAGAACACTGGAGTGGGTTGCCATTTCCTTTTCCAATGCATGAAAGTGAAACGTGAAAGTGAAGTCACTCAGTCGTGTCTGACTCTCTGACCCCATGGACTGCAGCCCACCAGGCTCCTCTGCCCATAGGATTTTCCAGGCAAGAGTACTGGAGTGGGGTGCCATTGCCTTCTCTGGGTTTAACTCCTAGTAGGTAGTAAATTCAATAAAGAGTGAATATTATTATTAATATTAATAATAAAAGAGATAATAAAAAACTACTTTCTTAAGTGTAAATGAACAATCCTCAAAACAAATTAGTGCAGCTAAAAGAAAAAATTCTGAGGCAGAATCAATGAATTAACAAACACATACACTCCCACTCCCACTCTAAGTCATGTGCTTGAAAATGTTTTTAATCATAAAAATAAAAAAATAAAAACCTGACAAACATCCAGCTAGAAAGAAACAAGTTACTCCTTCAAAAAGGTTCAATTAAAAAAAATAGCTGTATGAATGTTACTGAATTAGGGAATTTTTTATAGGGTCAAGACATTATGCACTTGTGGAGTTGCTGAAGAAGTAAAAAGACTGCTGCTTCTGAATCTAGTGTTGGCCCTGATGGTGCTATGGGTCAGCAGGGGCATTGGTCAGGAACATAAGCTGGGTGTGAGATAAGGAAGGCAGCAAGGACCACTGGAATGCACATCTACCTCTCACCACCTCCAACCTCAACAATGTGGGTGACTTGCAGAAGTTGATGTCTTATTTTGGAGCTACATACCCACTGGCTTAGGGCTCAGAGAAACTGATGGAGGAAATCTAGTGGGAACTGGAGATGCCACAGCCCTCACTGCTGCCCTACAATAATGAAGTGAGGTAGCAACCGTCAGTGTGGCCAGCAGCCACTTGTGGTGCCTTCCATGAACCTGCATAGGAGAATGGCTGCTGCTTTACTTCCAGTTATTCTCTTGTGGCACGGAACCAGTGTAGAAGAGCAGTTTCTGGGAATTGTAATTCCATTTTTATTCCAATAAATTCCATGTAATTCCAGTTTATGTACCTTCAAAAGAACATGAAAATGACCTCAGACTTCTCCTCTACAAAATTAAATTCCAGAAGACAATGGAACAGTAACAACTGAATTAGGAGAGAAATAAGCTATGAGCTAAAGATTTAGTTCCTGTATTAGTTATCTTGTTCATGTTTGAAGACGCCTGTCATCCTCAGTTCACTCAGATTTTCAAAATGTTCTTAGGCTTCCCTCTTCTTCACCTGCCATTGTTCTTCTGTTTCCAGTCCTTTTCTGATAGTTCAGTGTTGCTATACATGATGATGCTCCTGGGGCAGTTCTCCAAATCTCACACTTCTGCCTGTGTCTTGTCACTTGTTAGTTATGGTACATGAAGTCATTAATTATAGAATAAGAGACTGAGAGTATCTTTCGATGTTTTCTCTCCATGTCATATTCAGCCACAGTCTGAAACCACTCTTCTGATGTCTTATGGTTCATTTAGTCCAAGACAAGGTTTACCACAATATCGGTAGCTAAAAAGACCATCTTCAGGTCATCAGGCTTCCTTGGTGACTCAGACGTTAAAGTGTCTGCCTGCAATGCAGGAAACCCGGGTTCGATCCCTGGGCCGGGAAGATCCCCTGGAGAAGGAAATGGCAACCCACTCCAGTATTCTTGCCTGGGGAATCCCATGGACAGAGGAGCTTGGTAGGCTACAGTCCACGGGGTCACAAAGAGTCGAACACTACTGAGTGACTTCACTTTCAGGTCATCCATGCTTGGTTCATTAATAAAGTCTTAGGCCCTCTTGATTCATTATCTTTTTGATCCCAATTCCTGCCCTGCTTTCCTCCATATGATTCTTAAACTTTGTTTCCCAGTTTGTCACCATATTTACCACATAAATTATAGATATCTATAATATATGTTTGTCTTGTTTTTACCTGCCTTATCAATTAATTTATAAGTTAAATACTATATTTTAGGAGGAAAAGAACTGGTGGTTTCATTCCCTTCTAATTAAAATCAATGGGATATATCAGCAAGATACCATTAATTAAATCTACCATTTTAAAAACATCACCAAAAAGAAAATAGAGTATAAATAAATTTTTTATGATCTTGGTTTGTAATATGAACTTTTGATTTGTGTAATACTAGGATTTAGCTCTTTGGAAGCTACATGTGGGTTTCTCCAGTGGCTCAGTGGTAATGCAGCAATGCAGCAGCTGCAGGAGATGTAGGTTCGATCCCTTGGTTGGGAGGATCCCCTGGATAAGGAAATAGCAACACACTCCAGTATTCTTGCCTAAAATTCCATGGACAGAGATGCCTGCTGGGCTATAGTCCATGGGGTCTCAAAGAGTCAGACATGACTGAAGTGACTTTGCACTCACAGGAGCTGCATGAAAGCTGTTCTCACCAACATTCAAATAGTTCTGACTGCATGCTGGTAATAAACAAATGACAAATTCAATTTCATTTTCCACTTAGTAAGTTAAATTAATGAAAATATCTGTAAAATATTTATATCCTCCAAGCAAACTATCCTTAGTAATCAGCCTGGAGTTCCCATACTTTATCTGTTGCTCCCCTGCAGGACTAACCCTGCCACATGGAAAGGACCCACCCTTCACGACCCTGCCCATTGGAGTAGATTTCCAGGAGGCCTTCATTGAATCATTTTTACAGACCAGACTTTGAGAAACACTATTGTGAAAGAGTGTTTAATGGTATAGTTTTTGGCTCATCAACAGAGGATAAGAACTGCTGAGTCTGCTTTGAAAAATGGTAATTCTCTGGGCACCCAAAATGTTTCACCTGTTTTATCCTTCAGCTTTTATCATATACTCTCATTTTTTCTTTCTCTTCAATTTTTTTTTCTTAATTTCTACACTTCTTTAAAGGAGTGGCGAATTCTGGAACCTTCAATAATCAAAATTCCTTTTTCCTCCTCTGACACCATACCATATTTAGAAGATATAACCTCTCTTTAAGATACAAATGAAGATACGCATTCTTGAACTTTTTAAAATGCTTTTTAAACAACTCTAAATGATCAAAAATAGGAATATAAATGCTTAAAAGTATTATTTAATAGATAACGAATAGTTGAGTATTACACATTTGAGAGGTCACTTTAGAATGGAGCAAAAGTAAAAAAAAAACAGAAGATACTTATTCTCCCCTTTAAGTATTAGCATACAACTGAATATGTTGTTGAGAGCACAGGGATGGTTGCAAGTCAAATGAAGGTTATGTTATAATTGGTACTCTGAATTGTTAAAGAGAAGCAAAGGTGAAGCTGAACACTTTTTATTATTATTTTCATTGAAATTTTATTAAAAACTTTTAATGGAATGCAAACTAGATACAATCTTCAAGGTCACAAGTTAAATCAGATGTACAGCCATTAATAATATCACTATTAACATACAGCTTTATGAAAATAACTTTCCCAACATAGACATGGGCTAACATGTTTTCTATCTTCTTTGTATTTTCTTTGCTATTACAGAGAAAGTTTTGAGCCCAAACAAAATAGAGTATGACCATCATAATCAGTCCACTGAAATACAGCTGCAAATCTCTGCATTATAAGTTAGATTCAAAAAATAAAAACTGGCAAATAAATTTAGCATTTTAATTCAGTGATTCTCAGTCATGCTTAAATGTTTAAGCACCTGAAAATTATGACATTCATTGCAGATTTCCATGAAATAATGATATTTTAATTGAGTTGAAATAATTAGGAAATTCACCTGCAGAAATATAACAGTTTATGTATATATGCAAGTCTCTATACATAGAAAGTAATGATCTATAATGATCTATAACATATATTTGAGAACTAACACATATAAGTTTTGTCTCATTTCTTATGTGCTCTTGGCTCATTCATTTTGTCAACTTATAGCAGCACATGCCACTAGACAAATTGATAAAGCAATGAAACTTAAAAGAGGAGAGGGGAGTGTGGGGAGAGAAATTTACAAATTAGAAAAAAGTTTTCTCTGCTTTTCTTAAGGAATTGGGTAAAAGCTGTTATTATTTTATTTTAGTGGCAGAACATCTTGGTTGAGCTCCCAACAGAATTATTTCCTAGAAGCATAATATGAAACCTACTATTTTAGTGTGTGTTTGTTCAGACACATTTCCAAAAGAACATTTTACATGAGGCAAACAAAAATATCATAATTACCCAAGTTTCTTCACATTACGAAAAGTGATGGCCTTTAAAATAATTCTCATCATGTAAAACCAATTCCCCATGTAATATTCTGATCACTTTTTAACATAATTTATGTATTATTCTAATTATTTGACTAATCTCATCTGACCTGTTGAATCATCATCTAACAGCTTCTCAATGCCTTTTATTCTTAGTAAAGAAAAATGTGCAAACTTTAATATAGCTATGCTATCATGAAAAGCCAATGCAAAATACAAGGACCCTGAAGAGAAAAACACAAAGACAATATTTATAAATGCATTATCTTGTGCATGTTATAATCATCATTTTAGAGGAAGGAAGAAATTCTAAAAACAAATTTTAAAAGCTATTTTTACACTAACATTATTTTTTTTCTGAATACACACCCATTATGGTAGAGTTATCTTTTCCTTCCTTAAGTTCAGAATTGTCAAAGTTAATTTCCTGGTATGCAGTGTGCCTTTATTTTTTTATTTACATTGTTTAGTTAATGTTAGATTAGAGCGCCTATTTATATATACATGTGAAGGCACTGTGAGCTGAAAAGGCAAATTCTGTACAACATATCTATGTGATGATCTTCCCAGTACTTCCAACAATGATTCTGATGAAGTGTGTTCAGTAATTTATTAACACCTTTTATGCTTTAAGAGTTCTAATAATAAAAGTTTTTTTAAAAGTAACATCCATTTTGGCTGACTCTTTTACTGAAATCAAAAAGTTGGCAGGTAATCATTAATATAAAGCAGAATTCATTAAACATAATACTTTGGGATAGTAATATAACCATCTCTATAGTTATAAGTAGTGAACTATCAATCTTCCAGATATTTACTTTTGCTTTATTTATGTTACTGTTATAAATAAAACAAAGTAAATAACTATTAGCATAACAATTTCACCTGCTTTCCATCCAGAAGAATTATTTCCAAAAATATTTTGCCTTAAATACCAAGCATTACAGTGATGTTGTGTGAATGGGTGTAGAATAAGTAACAATATTATGTAATAATATTACTATTATTATGCTTAAAAGGAATTTTTTGATCACATAGATACAGCGAATTAAGATCTTAGCATATTCTGACTTGTTCCTAAGTGCAGCAATGTAGTTAATTTTTTTTAAGTAGTTAATTCTGCTACCTTAAAAAAAATGCAAATAAACCAAAACCATAATTTGTCTAAATTCACAGAAAAACTGTAATTTTGCCAGTTATGAGTTTTTCGAATTTATGACTTTGAAATGTTTAAATACTTAATTATACTTTTGCTGCATAAAAAATATATTGGATCAAAGTTGCACACAGAAATTATAAGAGGACTTGAATGGGGAAGGGCAGAAGGGGAGAAAGAAAGACAAAATGTAGCACTATTCCCAGCCTGTGCCCACCTGGCACTACCAAACTGCAGGATGCCAATTTTATAGGACTGCTGCTACTGCTAAGTCGCTTCAGTCGTGTTCAACTCTGTGCGACCCCATAGATGGCAGCCCACCAGGCTCCCCCATCCCTGGGATCCTCCAGGCAAGAACACTGGAGTGGGTTGCCATTTCCTTCTCCAGTGCATGAAAGTGAAAAGTGAAAGTGAAGTCGCTCAGTCATGTCCGACTCTTTGAGACCCCATGGACTGCAGCCTACCAGGCTCCTCCACCCATTTTCCAGGCAAGAGTACTGGAGTGGGTTGCCATTGCCTTCTCCAACTCTATAGGACAGAGTCAATCAAATCCCCTTTTAAATAATGACTGAAGAAAATAAAATGAAAAAAAAAAAAAAGAAAAGAAAATGAGAGGAAGACAAGAACAGTAGATTGAATGCTCAATGATAAGTGGGAATAAATGAAAAATGTTTGCAAAACTGAGAAGGAAGGAGAACCAGGAAGTGGATATTTATGGTATCTTCATGTGTAAGGGTAAAAAGAAACTAAGTGTACTAAGGATAAGCTAAAAGCAATGGGAAAATGTTGAACCAATTTAACTTTTTGCTGAGTAAAAAGTCCAGCACAGGTATACAGAATTTTTTTCCTGGCTATCTCAAAGGACTTTACCAGTTAGAAAGAACATCTGTTTATTAACAAAGAATAGACATTTAAGGCTCAGAGAAACTAAAACTGCCTCTATCAGAACTTGCATTTTTACAGGCTCCAATAGAACTTATCATCCTCATCAAATAAAATAGTACAAATCCCCCCACCCCTCATCCTGCCAATCCCTTGCTGCCATCTGTCAACAAGCCAGAGGCTTATCTCAAACAAGTCTGTCATCTTACATAGCAGCGAGGAAAATGAGGAGTAGGTTTGGTGAAAGATTGGAGTGAGAGGTAAGATAGAGTAAGTATTACTATCAATCCTGACTCCTAGCCTTCTGGCTTTCCCACTTGGGAAATGTAGGTGCCAATTACTGAGGTGGGAAAAATGAAATATATGTAAATTTCTGGGAAAAGAACAAGAGTTTAATGTTTCATGATAGTTTATGGTGCCCATGAGGCACCCAAGCGGGTGGGTCAGGTAGGTAGTTGGATTCTAGTGGATTCTAGACTGGAAGAAAAAAAAAATATATTTGAACGTGTCAGACTGAATAGAAGAGATTGCCTAGAGAAAGACTATAAAGAGAGAAAACAGGGGGAAATAAGAACTGAACTTTCAAGAGCACCAACTTGCGGAGCGTGAGAAAAAGAAAGAGACATTAAATAGGCTGAAAAGGGTGAGCCAGAGGAGTACAAGAAAAACCCAGAAAGAGTGCTAACACAAAAAGAGAAAAGAAGCAAAGACTGGTCATCAGAGTGAATGCTCTAAACAGGTGTAATCATGTCACTCTGGTCTCATCATTTCTCATCTGTATTGATATATGACCTTTGCACTGCCCTCTCTGCTTCTGGCCCCAGTCTCATCAGTCTGTTACTATCACTCTTGTTACTCTTCTGCTCCCATTCCTCAAAGCTCTCTGATTCTTTGTAGTCAAGTTTAACGCCGTTTTCAGGTCACAGATCTGCCTCCAGATCTGGCCCCACTACCCCTTCAGCCTCACTCAACTCCTTTCCTGGCACCTGGGGACCTCCAGGTCTACTAAGCCACCTACAGCTCCTTGACCAAAGTTGCATGCCTCTGCCCCTGGGCTCAAGCTCTTCCCTCTTGCGTGAAGATGTGTCTCCCACACCTGTTCCCAACTGTGCCCTCCTCAACCTTCATTCCTCCTGGACACTCCACCACGCCAGTCAATCTCTCAGTTTTGCCTCTGCCTCTAAATCAGTCCTTTTTTGATTAATTTCTGTTCCTTGCTCGTCACTCTAGGTAGTGCTTTGTTCACCTTTATATCCCTGAACAGCACTTCCCCACGTAAGCTATTCAGCCCAGAGCTACTGAATGAATGACTGATGAATGACTGCACCAAAATTCTGCCTTTTCTCAGTTTTCAGAGCTTCCTGCCATGCTGCCTTATTATTACTTAGTTAGAAGAGGTAATATTTAGGAATGTCAAAGAAAATGTGACTTAGTTTCTTTTTGTTCCCTCCACCTGAGGAAAGCACCTTTTGGACTCTGAATCTCACTCTGGCTGAAACAGGGGATGTCCAACATCACTGAATTTCTAATAACTAGCTTGTAAAAGAACACGAGGGAAAGTACAAAAGGCCCTGAGATGGACTCAAAGGGTCCTGGGTATATTTCACTGATTGAGGGAAGAGTCTCAGGCTAGGAGTAAGTATTAGGGGTTCACAGTTCATATCTCAGTTGATGAGGCATGAGATTAAAATGCTGTTAGTTATTTGATTGAGTGCCATACACAGATGGTTACTGAAGAGTATTGGGTTACCATGGTCAAACTGTAGTGTTCAAAGTGATTCCAAGAGCAAATGACCCTTAACCAATATAATCTAATTATGAATTGTTAATAAACAAAAGTAGATATGTATTCACTAGGTAATTAGACTATGTTGAATGGAAATGAGAGTCATCCCATTCAGTTCCCTGTAGCTTGATACCTCTGTATATTTCTAATAATGTTTTTTCCATTTTTTGGTTGCATCTCCTGGCATATGGGAACCTAGATCCCTGACCATGGATCAAACCTGTGCCCCCTGCAGTAGAAGCACAATGTCTTAACCCCTGGACCACCAGGGAAATCTTTTTTTTTCTAAAAGAGTTAATTTGATTTAATATATCAACCCATGGAATTCTATCCTCTTTGGTCCATGTATGAATTCTTTCTTATGATACGGCCACCACTCCAAAAACTGGTAGCATCATCATTCTCCATTTAAAATAATCTTTAGAATTTATAGGTTAAAAGTGAGTATTTTCCTGTGTGACTCAAGGTCTGGTATAGATACATTGGCTCATCTCTGTAAAGTCCTTATATTTAGCCAACATTCATTTTCAGTGTCTTGTCCTGTGAAACTTTTCATTATCTCTGACTGCAAGCATACACTGCAGTTAGCTTGGGCTGAAATGGGGATTGCTTGAACTATGCCACTGTGTTATGATACAGTGAGACAACACCAGCATTTTGTGACACGGGTATTATGCTTCAAGGAAAAGAGGACAGACCCAAGTCTCTCAAGCTAACTGACAGCTCCAGTTCTACCTTCCTGAATACGATACCAAGCAAAATGGTGTGTACCTTCTCATCAAAAGGAGCTGCCTTCTAAATGTCACGTTTATTGTTCAAATGGTTTGAGCTACTTATTTAGAGGATGCCATTGTTTTCTGCATTTACATTATTTTTTAAATAATACAGTAGTCCTTTTATTTAGTGTAGATAATTTGAATAATATTCCTTCAAAGTGTACTATATTTAACAGGCTTGTTTTCTGCTATTTAAAAATATTACCAAAGGATGATCAGCCTTAAAAAATAGACTAACATTGTACAATTCAGCCACAGTTTTGGTCTTTAATCATAGATTCTTTCAAAGGGGCACACATATTGCAGAATATGTAGCCAAATGGAACAAGTTCAGAATTAGCATTTAAAACCCTGTTTTAGTTCTTACCATCCTGGCAAAGAAAGCTCTGCAACTGCCTCTAGAATGCCATGCAGCCATTTCAGTGCCCTTCTGTCAACAAAAAAACATTCCACATGTCACAGATGTAAAGTTTTTATTTAACTTTTATAAATCATTTCTGTAGATAAAACTTTATATAGCAACATATAGCCCAATCCCTAATATTAACTAACCACCACCGTAACAGCATGCTGTCTGCCCAGGCACAGCATACGTGTTATGAAAGCAGAAGAGCACTGCTGCCTAAGAAATCTTGCTAAGCAAAGGGAGGTATTGTCTGCTTACCATTTGTTTTCCTTCTTACCCGCACACAATGCAGAACATACCCTCTGACTAATAGTCTCCAGGAGCCATAGTCAAAATAAGGACAATGCCTGGGAAAAGGCAACACCTTTTACTCCAAAATATTTATGCAGTATTCAACATGTCTTCTGATTCCAATTCATAATTTAGTAATAGCTGCATATAAGCCATAAATTGATGTACATTTTTCTCCTTGTTCCATCTAAATACTTGAATTTACAGAAAATACTTTGAACAAGTACAGATCCATTTATTCAGTTTTCAGTAGCTGCTGCTGCATCTTTGAAGTGAAATAGATCTGTTGATACAAGTATAATTGGAAGTTAGATCAGAATCATCAAATGATCAAATTACTTAAATTAGACACATACTGAATTGCCTAAAGATGAAGAAACTGCTTGATTGGCTAAGGCTTACAGCAGACAGTAACCTTCAATCATTTTCTACCTTTGCAGTAAACACTCACGTATTTTGAAAGATAGATGATATAAAGGATAGCAATAGCAACAGTTGGTACAGATTAAATAATCATTGAAAGAAACAAGGCTGATTGAGTTTTTGTTCAGAATAAGAAGATTCTGACAGAGAGGAAATCTAAACCATTTTGAGCACCTCAATGGGAAAAAAAAAAATTGAAATGATACTATATAGATTGCAATGCCCAAAAGGTACAGAGATAATGAAAACGTGAATTGTATGAACTGCATGTAGCCAGGGACTGTCAAGCTATGGGCACTTTTACCATTCATACTATTTATTGAACATTGATCCTTGGGATAAAATATTCATCATTACGTTTAAAATAACCCAGTCCACATAACAGGGAGATTTGGGTCCATTTTCTTTTAGGCAATTAAATACCAAAATGTCTAATATCTGGTACATGGTAAGTACTCTATTTATTCAGTAAGTATTTATTGCACATCCACTACAAGCTAAGCATTTAACAAAAATTAATAGATATTTATTGTACATAAGAATGAAGAAACGCTTTTCTTGATAATTGAAGCAAAAAATATAATTTCATCAATTAACTACATAATTCAAATAAAATCTTTGTCTAAACCACTAAAATAGTACATATATGCATATATAAGCATATTTGAAATCAGATATGTATTCATTTATTTGCTCACATATTCAACAAATATTTATTGGGTGCTTATTATTTGCCAGATATTGTTCTAGGCCTGAAGAATATAACAGTGAACAGAACAAACTCTTTCTACATGTAGCATATATTGAGGTGGAGAAAACAGACAATTTTTAAAAATCAAGTATGTGATATAATGTTAGGATTCAGAAATGGAAATGCTGATGTTGATACCGTGGTCAGTAAAAGCGTTTCTGAAAAGGTCATGTTTGACTCGTGCAAATATCTGAGTTAAGAGCACTCTAGAGACGGAACAGTAAGTGAAAAATTCTGATGGCACAAACTTAGTTGGTGTGGCCTCAGAACAGTAAACAATCCAGTGTGGTTGGAGTATGAAAAGGGCAGAGAAGACTGATAGGAAATGAATTTGAATAGGTAGCCAAGGGCCAGATCACGTAGCGCTTCATAAACCATGGTACAAACCATCAAATTAATCTTAAGCTCCATGAAAAGACTTTGCTGGGTTTTGAGCAAAGAAATGATTTGATCTTGTTTACATGTTTAAAGCATCACTCTGGCTGTTCTGTGAACTGACTCTAGGGAGGCAGAGTAGAAACAGAGAGAGGAATTCAGAAGCTCATTCATTTCCCTGGTGATTTAGAATGTATGTACACTCATCTTTAGCTGTCTTTTAATTCCTAGCATTTTAGTGTCCTAATTCTGAATTAGCCTCTCCTTTTTTCTATTATCAGAGAAGAGAATTTTTAATTTGTATGTAGTTTTACTAATTTCTCTATATTTTGTCATTCCAATTCATAGTGTGCCACATAAATGTACTTATTTTGAAAAAAAAATATGATAATAAGAGATATAATTTTGAATTCAAAGAAATGATAATTTACCAGACAATTGCACTCATCTCACATGCTAGTAAAGTAATGCTCAAAATTCTCCAAGCCAGGCTTCAGCAATACGTGAACCGTGAACTTCCTGATGTTCAAGCTGGTTTCAGAAAAGGCAGAGGAACCAGAGATCAAATTGCCAACATCTGCTGGATCATGGAAAAAGCAAGAGAGTTCCAGAAAAACATCTATTTCTGCTTTATTGACTATGCCAAAGCCTTTGACTGTGTGGATCACAATAAACTGTGGAAAACTCTGAGAGAGATGGGAATACCAGAGCACCTGACCTGCCTCTTGAGAAGTCTGTATGCAGGTCAGGAAGCAGCAGTTATAACTGGACATGGAACAACAGACTGGTTCCAAATAGGAAAAGGAGTACATCAAGACTGTATATTGTCACCCTGCTTATTTAACTTATAGCAGAGTCCATCATGAGAAACTCTGGGCTGGAAGAAACACAAGCTGGAATCAAGATTGCTGGGAGAAATATCAATAAACTCAGATATGCAGATGACACCACCCTTATGGCAGAAAGTGAAAAGGAACTAAAAAGCCTCTTGAGGAAAGTGAAAGAGGAGAGTGAAAAAGTTGGCTTAAAGCTCAACATTCAGAAAACGAAGATCATGGCATCTGGTCCCATCACTTCATGGGAAACAGATGGGGAAACAGTGGAAACAGTGTCAGACTTTATTTTTTTGGGCTCCAAAATCACTGCAGATGGTGACTGCAGCCATAAAATTAAAAGATGCTTACTCCTTGGAAGGAAAGTTATGATCAACCTAGATAGCATATTCAAAAGCAGAGACATTACTTTGCCAACTAAGGTCCGCCTAGTCAAGGCTATGGTTTTTCCTGTGGTCATGTATGGATGTGAGAGTAGGACTGTGAAGAAGGCTAAGCATCAAAGAATTGATGCTTTTGAACTGTGGTGTTGGAGAAGACTCTTGAGAGTCCCTTGGACTGCAAAGAGATCCAACCAGTCCATTCTGAAGGAGATCAGCCCTGGGATTTCTTTGGAAGGAATGATGTTAAAGCTGAAACTCCAGTACTTTGGCCACCTCATGTGAAGAGTTGACTCATTGGAAAAGACTTTGATGCTGGGAGAGATTGGGGGCAGGAGGAGAAGGGGACAACAGAGGATGAGATGGCTGGATGGCATCACTGACTCGATGGACGTGAGTCTGAGTGAACTCCGGGAGTTGGTGATGGATAGGGAGGCCTGTCATGCTGCAATTCATGGAGTTGCAAAGAGTCAGATACGACTGAGTGACTGAACTAAACTAAGATAGAAGACAGACAGCTTATAAAATGGATGGTTAAAATGGGTAAGGATAAATTAAATTCCTAATATGGGCTTAGTCACTCAGTCATGTCTGACTCTTTGCAACCCCATGGACTGTAGCTCTCCAGGCTTCTCTGTCCATGGAGATTCTCCAAGAACATTGGAGTGGGTTGCCATGCTCTAAATCCCTAACATAGACTGTATGAAATATATAGTCATAATAAAGTTAAAATAATAAAAATATTGCCAAGTTTTAGATAATAACTTATGATAGCCCCAGTATTTGTTATAGTCAATACCTTGTTGGTTTCATTAAAATGATGTTTCTCCTTAGTGAAAATGAAAGTCACTCAGTCATGTCCGACTCTTACCACTCCATGGACTCTACAGTCCATGGAATTCTCCAGGCCAGAATACTGGAGTGGGTACCCTATCCCTTCCCCAGAGGATCTTCCCAACCCAGAGATCGAACTCAGGTCAGATTCTTTACCACCTGAACCACAAGGGAAGCCCAAGAATACTGGAGTGGGTAGCCTATCCCTTCTCCACAGGATCTTCCCAACCCAGGAATCGAACCAGGGTCTCCTGCATTGCGGGCAGATTCTTTACCAACTTAGCTGAGTTAAAAGGGAAGCCCTTAGAAGAGTTCAAAATAGTTGTTTTTACAAAACATAATGTATTCCTATAGTGACCACTTACCGAAAGAAAAGTCCACATTTGATTTTGTAGTTTAAAAAACCTTCTGAGATGAAGCCAAGAGCAGGACCATTTTACACAGCCATGCTTAAGAATAGAAATGCAGACATTTTAATTAGAATGAAAAGAATAGCACCGTTAGCAAGTAACTCTAGCATGAAAAAATAAATGAGAGCAAAAGAATTCAATGTGACTTTATGCATGTTGCTACATGTACCTTAATCTTAAATCTATAAATTGAGTTTGTTTCTACTGTGAGTAGAAATAGGTTCATCTGTCATTTCATTTATATTGTCTCCCCATATAAATACATTTATATCATCTTATAGCTGGTCCCAGCACTTCGTGGCAAATAGATGGGGAAACAGTGGAAACAGTGAGAGACTTTATTTTCTTGGGCTCCAAAATCACTGCAGGTGGTGATTGCAGCCATGAAATTAAAAGACGCTTGCTCCTTGGAAGAAAAGCTATGACCAACCTAGACAGCATATTAAGAACCAGAGACATTACTTAGCCGACTAAGGTCTATCTAGTCAAGGCTATGGTTTTTCCAGTAGTCATATATGGATGTGAGAGTTAGACTATAAAGAAAGCTGAGCACTGAAGAATTGATGCTTCTGAACTGTGGTGTTGGAGAAGACTCTTGACAGTCCCTTGGACTGCAAGGAGATCCAACCAGTTCATCCTAAAGGAAATCAGTCCTGAATATTCATTGGAAGTTCTGATGTTGAAGCTGAAACTCCAATACTTTGGCCACCTCATGCAAAGAACTGACTCATTGGAAAAGACCCTAATCCTGGGAAAGATTGAAGTCAGGAGGAGAAGAGGATGACAGAGGATGAGATTGTTGGATGGCATCACCAACTCGATGGACATGAGTTTGAGTAAGCTCTGGGAGCTGGTGATGGACAGGGAAGCTTGGCCTGCTACAGTCCATAAGGTTACAAAGAGTCAGACATGACTGAGTGACTGAACTGAACTGATAGACAATATTTTAAAAACATGTTTCCACATTTCTGTCTTGAATTTTTCCATGTTCTAAAAACAAGTTTCTCTGCTAGATAGTAAGCTCCATGAATGGCAGGGAATTTTTTTTTTTCCTTAGGTACTATTAACTGAAAAAAAAAAAAAAGTACACAAGCTGATTGTTGAAAATTACATTTTATTCAATAGACTTACTGTGGACTATAGCCCAGAATAAGCCTCTCTGATAACTCTAAGGAACTGTTCCAAAGAGTTCAGGGAAAAGCCAGGAAATATAGGAACTTTTGCTGAAGAAAAACCCAAATATGTTGAACATCAAAAGAATACTGCTAATTAAAAAAAAAAAAACTAGTCATCCCAAGTTAATGACTTTAGTGCCTTTCTATGTATGGGAAAAATGAAATAATTTGATCTCATAGAAATTATTCTTGTGATATGTATCTTAATTACCTAGGGCCAGTATTTTTTTTTTCCACCCTGAATTCCACTCAGGGCACACCAGTGGTGGTGGGTGGGAGAGGGTGCTGCAGTGGTTGATGGCTTAATGGCTTGATGGTGGGCAATAGGAGTAGTTGATCAGGATGGCAGTCAGCATTCTTTGTTTACTAAAATGGCATGTAATATTTTTTGTCCACAGTACTTAGATTGTATGCACAACGTTAGTCGCTCAGTCCCATCCAACTCTTTGCAACCCCATAGACTGTAGCTCACCAGGCTCTTCTGTGGGATTTCCCAGGCAAGAATACTGAACTGGGTTGCCATTGCCTTCTCCAGAGGATCTTCCCGACTCAGAGACAGAACCTGGGTCTCCCACATTGCAGGCCGATTCTTTACTGCCTGAGCCACCAGGGAAGCCCTACATATTGCTTTCTATCTCTTGTTGGCTTAAATATTTGAAGAGAGAGAAAACAAAAGAGAAAGAGAGAAAGGTAAGGAAGAAATGAAGGACAGAAATAACCAGGACTACAAAAAATAGGAGTAGGAGTGACAAACTTGTTTTTAGCATCACTCAGTAAGTACAATGGTCGGAGAAGGCAATGGCACCCCACTCCAGTACTCTTGCCTGGAAAATCCCATGGACGGAGGAGCCTGGAAGGCTGCAGTCCATGGGGTCGCTAAGAGTCAGACACGACTGAGCGACTTCACTTTGACTTTTCACTTTCATGCATTGGAGAAGGAAATGGCAACCCACTCGAGTACTCTTGCCTGAAAAATACCAGGGATGGCAGAGCATGGTGGGCTGCCGTCTATGGGGTCGCACAGAGTTGGACATGACTGAAGCGAATTAGCAGCAGCGGCAGTACAATGGTATTAGAATTTCCAAGATGTGTAATATTTCTGGAAAATCAGATAAATAAGTTAATGGCTTCTATATTTTAAGAATTCATAAAAGTTTAAATTATTAAAATCTATAAGACAGTGCCAAGTATATCATCTTTAAAATAGAATATACTAGATATGTTATCTGTTGAATTTTTTCTTTAAGCAAAAACCAAAAAAACAAAAGACATTAGTCTTGTACCCCAAACATGGCAGAAAAAACCTCAATTTATAGATTTTAGATAGATATACATGGCAAATAGTTCTTTTATCCAACTGATCAAAGTTTATTTGCAGATGATTAGTTAGGTGTAAGGAGAAGGCAATGGCACCCCACTCCAGTACTCTTGCCTAGAAAATCCCATGGACAGAGGAGCCTGGTAGGCTGCAGTCCATGGGGTTGCTGAGAGTTGGACACGACTCAGTGACATCACTTTCACTTTTCACTTTCATGCATTGGAGAAGGAAATGGCAACCCACTCCAGTGTTCTTGCCTGGAGAATCCCAGGGACGGCGGAGCCTGGTGGGCTGCCGTCAATGGGGTCGCACAGAGTCGGACATGACTGAAGCGACTTAGCAGCAGCAGCAGCAGTTAGGTGTAAGTAGAAAGATAATGTGGTGATGGCCAGCCTGGAATGAACAAAACCAATTTAATACAAGATGAATTAATTCCTCATTAGCAAGTGAGGCAACAGAACCTGCCATGCAACAAATATCATATGAAGTTATTTTCATTTGTTTTCCACTCAGACAACCTTTAGAGATACGTGTTATTATGAGCTAGGAGTTATTTTCCACATTTTACGAATGAGCCAAGTAAATTACAAAATTAAGATTGGCATATGATCAATGGCATATGATCCTGCAATCCCACTCCTGGGCATATATCAGGAGAACTATAATTTGAAAAGATACATACACCACAGTGTTCAGTGCAGCACTACTTATAAAACCCAGGACATGAAAGCAACTCAAATATCTATCAACAGAAGAATGCGTAAAGAAGTGGTACATATATACAATGAAATACTACTCAGTCATAAAATGAGAATGAAGTAAGCTATTTTCAGCAAAATGGTTGGCTCTAGAGGTGATCATACTAAGTGAAGTAAGTTAGAAAAAGAAAGACAAATACCATATGGTATCACTTATATATGGAATCTAAAATAGGACACAAATAAACTTATCTACAAAATAGAAACAGATTCACAGACATAGGAAACAGACGTGTGGTTGCCAAGGAGGGGGCAGGGTGGAGGGATGGATCGTGATGCAAATTGTTTTTTAGTGGATCGATAAATAACAAAGTCCTACTGAATGTGGAATATAGGAAATATAGGAATATAGGAAACTATATTCAATATCCTATGATAAACCATAATGGAAAAGAAATGAAAAAGAATGTATATACAACTGAATCATTTGCTATGCTGCAGAAATATACACATTCTAAATCAACTATACCTCAATGAAATAAATCTTTAAAAACATTTTAACTCAGGTTTATTGTTCATTCAATAAGCGTTTATTAGGTACAGATGACTGGCTGAGACCTTAATAGCAATATACAAATATCCATGGTCTTTCCAGTAAACTGTAGGGAGACATGACACAGGACAGAATGGAGAGCGAGTAAGGCTACAGATGATGAAACAGCCAGCAACATAGCAGAGGAAATAAACAGCCCAAGGAAGAAAGCGCTCTCAGATGACACAGAACATAGTTGGAGTCCTGGCCAGTTAGGAATCACTGAGTAATTCACCAATTAGAAGAACATTAAGGAAATGTTGAAAAATCAAACAAGAATTCTCATTCATTCATTCAACAATTATATGTAAAATGTCTACTATCTGCAAATCACTGAGTTCGAGGAGAATGCCAAATTCATTGAGTAGAGGCTTTGACAGGGAAGACACTGCAAAGACTGGGAAGATGGTAGGAAATGAGGATGTGTTAAACAGAAGTGCTAGGTAATACAAATGTAAGAACACAAAGTATCAGAAGTTTAGAACTGACCGCAGTAGATATCATATTAGGTCAGCTGGACAGAGGAGCCTGGCAAACTATAGTTCATGGGGTTGCAAAGGGTTGGGCAGGACTGATCACTCTTGTACACCTGTCCTCCAGTCTCCTGTGGCAGATGCCCAGAAGCTAGAGAGCAAGAATGCCAAAGGCCCCAGAGTTCTGACTCCTGGCACAAGGTTCCTTTAATGATCTGGCCTGATTGCCAGAAGCCTCTATGGCTCTGAGTCCCAAACAGGAGGCATATGTTTTCATTTCTAATGTGAAACAGGAGACACTAGTTTTAGGGAAGATGAAAAATGTTTCATCATGAATACATGGGAGAGAATCAACAGAGGGAAAAGAATGAGAAATGATCCTGTCAGAGGGGTATCTTCAGTGCAGTAAAGGATTTAGAAGTTCTCTTGCTACAAGTCACCATGGAAACCACCTGTTTAAATTCTAGTCTTCTTTAAAGTTCTAGTTCAAGCCTCACCTTCTCCACGAAACCTTTCAGGATCCTCCAGGTAGAAATAACTGTTTCTCCTCAGTGCTCTCAAAACATTGTTCATGCCAACTCTGATGACACTGTTTTATGGATACTTTTTTTCTCATTTCATTGTGATCTCTGTTACCTTCTAGGATCACATGGGTCATCTTGGTGTCTCTGATGTTTAGCCCAGTGCCTGGCACCAAGTAAATGCTCAACTATGCATGTGAGGTTAGACTAAATTCAGTGAGAGCCATGATAAATGAAAATGCATGTGCCTGGGAATAAAAGACAAACAAAAACAAAAAAGATTGGCAGTAATAGTTACAGCCTTCCAAACATCTTTAACAAGAAGACCTTATCAGGAGTTCAAAGCAGGAGGTATTTACACATCCTGTACCTTTTTACCTTTTAAAGTTTACTATGTTTGAGAAACTCTGAAGCATTCTTATTTCAAGGCAGAATGTTCAAACATTTCTACTTAAAGTCCTTCATCCCAGTGGTTTTTGAATAGCTCTCGACTATTTCTGGCTGCCATCTCTGCCTACAGCCCTGTTACAGAGCATCAAAACTCACCGGCGACACTGCAGGAAGTCAATGAAGAATGCTGGCTTGGCCTGTAAACTCAAATGCCACCATGTGTTGATGAGTTTAACATTTCACGGGGTGAACAAGTAAGATGAGAGAAACAGAGAAGGACAGAGATGATTCCCTTCATATAACAAAGTTGGCTTGAAAGTCATTTTTATTCAGACATAAGAAGCTCAATCTTAAACAGTTGTTATTTACAAAGACACATTTTAATCCACTGGAATTTCTCCATGCTCATATTATTTTTAATGTGGCTTAAACAATTTAGAAATAAATTATCTAGATCTAAATCAATGTAACAAATATTTGCTAAACGACATTTAAGCAAAATGTCAAATTTAATATTTTTAATTTTATTTTGAAACTATCAAAAATATAACATATGTGCATCCACCGCCTAGTTTTAGCAAACTTACTTTACCATATTTGCTTTTGATCTTAAAGACATTACAGGTAAAGTCATCTTCCTTCCTTAATCATATTTCCCATCTTCTCTTTTCAGGGTTGGTGTATAGCATCCTTATGAATGTTACAGTTATATTTTTTATTCATCAAATAATGGAATTTATGATAGCATGTTATAATATGTATTAAATATTATTTTAGAAGCAAATTTAAATGACCCTAAAATTAATAAGTGAAAGTTAAAAGATGATATAATCTAACAGGAGATCATTTGATACAAGTTTTAATTATAAACGTTGTTAGTTCATGCCAGCATAATTTAATCGACACTTTATTTTTACACTCAATTGTAAGAGTGTAAACTTTTGTGGACACCATTCTGGAAAAAACATGTAGCAAAAACACTGAGAATTAATTTCATGAGGAAACACTGCAAGTATACAAATATCACCTTATTTTCCTACCTTTATATCATAAGATCAATAAAACTGACTGAAACTTGTTGGATAGATATTTTATTGCTCCTATTTATCACTCATCATTCATACACACACACACATATTTACTACTTGTAGCTTCTTAGCTCCCTGAGAGCCTAGTAAAGGGAAACATGTTAGGTCTTAAGCTGACATTACCTAATAAAAGGAGATATGCTCAGATTATCAAATAAGACTACATTTTTCTTTGAAAAAAATATTATGAGTGTCCTTATAGGAAAATAAATAAAAATTAAATAAACAAATGAAAATCACCTGAGCAATATATGGACAATGTTTTCAAACTAGCAATTTTACCACAATGCAGAGCTAGTTTTCATTTACTGTTTCTTATATCTCATGGTTTAAATCCAAGGGCATGATATTAAATTGTGTGTTTCTAGAAAATCTAGACGGTAATGATGTTGGTGCATATTTACTCCTGAAAGTCTCTTGGCAAATGAAAGCATACCAGAAGGCCAGTCTGTAAAATACTAACATGAAGCCACCTCACTGGCTGAAGTAGGGGTGGGAATCTCATAGCTGGTCCTCAAGGAAGGTGCTGGAACACTCAACATGGATTGTGACAAGAAAGAGTGAGTGGGAATTCAGTCTATCATGTTATTCAAATGAGATTTTTTCATCATATTGTGTTTCCTTCCAACTTTTTATTCTGGGGTTTTCATGCTTTCCTACTTTGTTGTGTACTAAGACCCATCTAGTCAGAGCAACCACGCTTCTTAGTAATCAAAGAGTCACCCTTGGTTATTGAATATGTTTTCTAGCTTAATGAGCAAGAGCATACACATGATGCTAATGAGGGATTTTTGCTGCAAGATACTTTTAAAAATGTATATGAGTAAGAAGAATTGTTTGCTCTGATTATTTTAAGATGTAAATGCAGCTGCTTCAAAAAGGAAAAAATAATACTGAGAAAAATGCAACTGTGATACATGAAAATGGATCACAAGTTAAATCCTGCTTCAGCTACATCGTATACACTGCAGAGGGGCGTGGGAGCACTCACAGCCTTGGAGGGAGCCTTGCCTGCCTTGTCTGCACTCTGAGGCAGTGGCTTTAATATATATCTGCTGCCACAGTCATCTTCAATCAGTCCTGGAATCAGGCAAGAGTATACATTCATACAAGGAGGAATTCTCTGAACTGCAATGAAGGGTGTTTCCATGATATCTCCATCATGATAGAACCCTGTTTGCCTCTGTCCCAGGGGCAAAGGAAGAAGATTGTCCTCACCAAGAGAAGAAAGAATGCCTTCCTGAATCCCACGCCCAGCTGCCTCCCTGAGCCTGGCTGCTCTTCTCCCAAGTTTCCGATTTGGAACAGAACTCAGGTCAGGAAAAAAAAAAAAAGGCAGGAAAGCGTAGGGCAGGAAAGACATGAAGGTGACATTTTCACCTTAGCTCTTTGCTATAATATGCCTTATAGATCAAGCCCTATTGATCCTTCCTTTGAGTGACTGCCTCACTCCTGAGCTTTCCTTGCTAGTCCCTTGAGCTGATAGCGATAGCCTGGTGACTAGCCCCCCTGCCTGTTCTCCACTACCATCTTGTGTTCCTAAAGTACCCCTTTCTTCATTTCGACCTTCTCATCACCATGTGTCAAAAAGCTTTCTGGACTCCCCATTGCCTAGAAAATAAAGACCACTCTTTGCTCTGGAATTGAGGCCCTTTATCATCTGACTATAGAGAGTTGGACTCTCCCACTTTTATTGGGAGGAGTTCACTTCAATCACACAGATTTATTCCTGTTCCCCCAACACCCGGTGCACTGTCTGCCTCCACAAATTTCCCCATGTCGTTCACTCCATCACAGTTCTGTTAAATCCTACCCATCTTTTGAGAGAATCCAGTTTCCGTGGTATCCTCCCCAGTGAAAAAATGTTAGTCACTCAGTTGTTTCCAACTCTTAGTGAACCCAGGAACTGTAACCTGCCAGGCCCTTCTGTCCATGGAATTCTACAGGCAAGAATACTGGATTGGTTGCCATTCTCTTCTCCAGAGGATCTCTTCCCAACCCAGGGATCCAACCCAGGTCTCCTGCATTGCAGGCAGGTTCTATGGAATTCTCCGGTGGCTCAGACAGTAAAGCGTCTGCTTACAACGCGGAAGACCTGGGTTCAATCCCTGGGTGAGGAAGATCTCCTGGAGAAAGAAATGGCAACCCACTCCAGTATTCTTGCCTGGAAAACCCCATGGACAGAGGAGCCTGGTAGGCTACAGTCCATAGGATTGCAAAGAGTCGGACACAACTGAGCGACTTCACTTTCACTTTCTTTACCATCTGAGCCACCAGGGAAGCCTTATCCTTCCTGTCTTGTGAGCATTAAACCTGGGAGTCATGTGGAAGTTGGGGCTAACTATCTGGCACAGGGGGCCCCTCCAGAGTTTCATCTCCTTTCTCATCACTCCATCTTGGTTTTACTTGATGAATCAGTCCTTCTGACTTCTCCACCATGGATGTTTTGGAATCAGTGCATTTAATCACCTGTCTCTGTCACCTAAAACCACACACATAGCACCTAAAGCATGTGGAAGAAGGTGTATAACTGAAGCATGTACATTAATCAAAAATATTAAATTGCTTATAATGGAATAAAAGAGAAAGAGAAAAGGGGTGTGGCTGAGATTTCTCAGAGACTATGCAAGTTATCTGCCTTAGAAAGAGCCAAGGAACTTGCTTAAAATGCTGATTTCTGAGTCCCATCCCAGATGTAATACATCAGAATTTGCCATGACAAATCTTACACTAAATTTGGAAAAATCTCTTAGTGTTACAGGGTAAGAAAGAGCATTTACTATGATTGCAACTCATCACAACTGCACATCAGAATCACCTGTGGCATTTTCGACAACTACAGTTACCTTGACCTGATATCAGACCTCCTAAGTGAAGAACTTTGGGTTGGTGCCCAAGGTTAAACTATTCCACAAGAGGTTTTGATCTGCATCCAGGGTTGTATACCACTAAGTCAAGAAATTGATACAAAATGAGCTCCAATGTCATTATCATCTACCTTTATTATTTTAGACATTATTTTAATACATGGCCATCAGTCTCTTTTCCAGGAACTGATCCTCCTGTCAAATATGTGATTCTGATTTTGAAAATTCTGACATCACCTAGGGAAAGGGTTTCTCAGCTTAGTTTCCCTTCAGTCAGAACTCATTGATTTGGCTATCTGTAGCTCTATAATTTTCCTCAGTTCTTTTATCTAACAGGCCAATTTCTGTGCTTTAATCCTTATAGATAGATTGTTGTGGTTGTTTAATTGCTAAGTTGTGTCTGACTCAGTTGTGTCCCCATGGACTGTACCCTGCCAGGCTCCTCTGTCCAGGGGATTTCCCAGGCTAAAATACTGGAGTGGGTTGCCATTCCCTTCTCCAGGGGATCTTCTGAACTCAGAGATCAAACCCACATCTCCTGCATTGGCAGGCAGATTCTTTATCATTGAAGCACCTGGGAAGCCCCATAGATAGACATTTATAGGAACTGAATCTTTTCCATGTACAAGAGAAGTCTGGTCCCCCTCCTTGTAATTCTGGGTTACATGTTGAGAAGGGCATTGCTCCTTCCTCCTAGGTTTTAAAACAAAAAAGATTGCCTTTCTCAAATTAAAAAAAAAGTATTGGCCCAAGCTCACATACGTCACCTGAGTAACAACACAGTAGACTTCCTCATCTCACCTCCCAGGCAGCACTTTTCCACCCTCCAACTTTTTAATGAATTTTCACACCTCTTTAGCTCATTTTGCCCACAATTTGGTTGTTCCTGTAGTTTCTTTACAGGTAAAATACTTATAATCAAGTTCCATCAAAAGGAGTGACATGAAAATTGAATAAATGCATGTAAAGTATCACAGAACTCTTGAATGAAAGGTACACACTGTTTTTGCTGTTACTAATATCATGCAGCTCATCCATTACAGTTCTGACAGAGGACACTGACGGCAGCTCTGACCTCATTTACTGGCTGGGCCAGAAGGGTTCTGCATCGTAACCTCAGAGACAGACAAGCTCCAGGGAAACAAACCAGTCATGGTCTGAACAGCCCCCAAATCACGGTCACTGCAATGCAACTAACTGCAGATCAAAACCTCTTGTGGGATATTTCAAACTGATTAAGAGTGTTGTATGGTAAAATTCTGAATGGACACCAGATCAAGGACCTTGGGAAAGGAATAAGTGACAGGCATGTTTAATAGATGAAACAAAATCTAGTGAAATTAGAGGGCAGCCACAAAGCAGACACATGAATAAGTAATGTACTACCTGGCAGCACTCGCATCCTCTCACTCTGGTGGATGACAAGTCATTCTTAAATACAATGGGAAAGGCTTGTTTAACTCATTTCAGAACATCCTTGTAAGAGGCATTTCAGGAGAGGTGGAGAACTAAATTAATATCAGACACCCCAAAATATTCATGGAGTAATTGTAAATGTATGTGAGTTGTCTTAGATAGCACCTTTTACTTAGTATAATTTAAATTCTTCACTCCAAAAGAGGTCTTAAAATTATTGGATGTTTCTCTTCTTTCTTACTAAGCTAGGTTTTCAGCTAAGGTTTTCAGTCAATGTTAATTTTCTTTGAAGGATTTTCAGAAGGGAGTATTTCCACATAGAGACCCCTGAAATTATTATTTTCAAGTAGGGCTGATTCTTTTTCTTTGTAGCCTAGAAGAAAAGAGATCTATGTAATCGCAGTGTCAAAATGTCAAAAGACTGAGATAGGTTAAAAAAAAGAAGAAAAGAAAACACAAAAACCTTAAAGACATCCATGCAGTCCTCAGCCTTACAAATTCTTGGCTCATATTAAATACTTGTGACATGCTATAATTAACCAGTTACTCCTCTCAAAATGAATAATAATGCAATTATTTGCCTAATGCAGGGAAGAAGGGGTAGTTTCTGTTTTTAAAATGTTCGCCTTTCATTTTTTTCTTTCTATAGAAAGAAAAATCCTGGATTCATTTACATAATCTGTGAAAGCACAGAGTGACCTGCATTCTCACCATTAATATGATAATTCTGTCACCGTTTTTATCAGAGTCTTATATTTTTCAATAGTTTGAAACATCACTAAACTGACAAATCACCTCTGTGTTCAAACTGTTCTTAAAAATTGTACCCAAATACCACAGAATATAGGTAGTAACCTGAAAACATCTTTTTATATTATAATTGGACTTCTATGCCATTGAAGTGGCTAAGGGCTAATGAGGGCTCTGTTTCCTTTGTCCGTGTAGACACAAATAAAAGAAGGGAGATGAACCTTAGTTCTTCAAGGTCCTTCTCCTTCCTTAGAGATTCCATGTGCCAAGTGGCACAAAGTTAGGTGAGAATTTATCTGAATATAGCAATGGTTCTCTCTCCTATGTGTTGATGTCTAGACAATGACTATTTTCTTTAGTTTTTTTCCACCTCCATCCTGCCATTATCTCAGTAATTCATTCACCAAACATGTATTAAAGACTTGCTATGATGCACTGTCCTAGGTACCAGGTAAAATTCAAAGGTAAAAGAGACACATTTCCCTTGAGAAGGTTGCAGAAACGTAAAGACATGAACTAAAGAATAGGCACATTAACAGTGTAGTCAATGCCACCAGGCAGCCCCCTCTCCACATACATACACACACAAATTCATTCACTCACATAAACACACAAACCGCCCTTGTGCCATGAATATGAGCTTATAGAACTTCCAGACTCTAAGTTTTGAAGCAGAGACTTGGATTTAGTACTAGATTTTGTCATTTCAGTAGAGTCATTTCATGTGTGCCTGTCTCTGTGTGTTTTTCTGTGGAACCACCTTTATATAGGGTTTCCTTAAAGATAAAATATTCTGAACAACTGATGCCTTAAATAATCAGCTTCATTGAATACATCTCAGTTACTCATTCTAATACCAGATGTTGTTCAGAATTTTTTAAAACTAATAGTCTCTGACATATTCACTAATTCACATATTCAATAATGATCTCTGGCAACATCACTTGTTTGAGAAGACAGAGACTGAGTCAACATGATTTAAATTCATAAAATCATGATAAATATTCCAAAAGTAGACATAACTTTGTTTTTCCAAGCCTTATTAATCCAAAGTATTCCTTTAATTAGTTAACAGCAGGAATTTGGATCTTTTTTGTTTTTCATTGTACTAAACAGTATGTAGAACACTGCAGGTTTTGGCATCAGACTGCCTATATCTGAAATTAGGTTCTTCTCCTTATAAGCTCTGTGACTTCTCCAAGCCTACATTTTCTTATCTGTAAGACAAAAATACTGTGTGCTGTGCTTAGTCACTTAGTCGTGTCCGCCTCTTTACAAACCCATGGACTGTAGCTCACCAGGCTCCTCTGTCCATGGGGATTCTCCAGGCAAGAATACTGGAGTGGGTTGCCATGACCTCCTCTAGGGGATCTTCCCGACCCAGAGATCAAACCCAGATTTCCATATTGCAGGTGGATTCTTTACCATCTGAGCCACCAGGGAAGCCCAAGATTGAGATAGTAATGGTAGCTACCTCATAGAGATAGAAAGATAAAAGGAGTAATAACATATAAAGCATATAACACTGGGACAGGCACTGTCATTGAATAAGCTATTATTATTATTATTACCATTATTCTTAAATTCAATTGAACATTCATTGATTTTAGTGAGGACATTTAATATTTGGCAAGAAAAATATTTATTAGCTACCATATATCTACTTACCGCCGCCCTTCCTGACTTTCAACGTGGGATAGCTCCTCTAGGCCCTACTGCGCCTAGGTCAGGAAGGGCGGGGGTGAGGAGATACCCCTTGTCCAAGGTAAGGAGCAGCAGCTGAGCTTTGCTGGAGCAGCCGTGAAGAGACACCCCACACCCAATGTAAGAGAAACCCAAGTGAGATGGTAGGTGTTGCAAGAGGGCATCAGAGGGCAGACACACTGAAACCATACTCACAGAAAACTAGTCAATCTAATCACACTAGGACCACAGCCTTGTCTAACTCAGTGAAACTAAGCCATGCCCTGTGGAGCCACCCAAGATGGGCGGGTCATGGTGGAGAGGTCTGACAGAATGGGGTCCACTGGAGAAGGGAATGGCAAGCCACTTCAGTATTCTTGCCTTGAGAACCCCATGAACAGTATGAAAAGGCAAAATGATAGGATACTGAGAGAGGAACTCCCCAGGTCAGTAGGTATCCAATATGCTACTAGAGATCCGTGGAGAAATAACTCCAGAAAGAATGAAGGGATAGAGCCAAAGCAAAAACAATACCCAGCTGTGGATGTGACTGGTGATGAAAGCAAGGTACGATGCTGTAAAGAGCAATATTGCATATGAACCTGGAATGTCAGGTCCATGAATCAAGGCACATTGGAAGTGGTCAAACAAGAGATGGCAAGAGTGAACGTCAACATTCTAGGAATCAGCGAACTAAAATGAACTGGAATGGGTGAATTTAAATAAGATGACCATTATATCTACTACTGTGGGCAGGAATCCCTCAGAAGAAATGGAGTAGCCGTCATGGTCAACAAAAGAGTCCGAAATGCAGTACTTGGATGCAATCTCAAAAATGACAGAATGATCTCTGTTCATTTTCAAGGCAAACCATTCAATATCATGGCAATCCAAGTCTATGCCCCAACCAGTAACGCTGAAGAAGTTGAAATTGACCGGTTCTATGAAGACCTACAAGACCTTTTAGAACTAACACCCAAAAAAGATGTCCTTTTCATTATAGGGGACTGGAATGCAAAAGTAGGAAGTCAAGAAACACCTGGAGTAACAGACAAATTTGGCCTTGGAATGCGGAATGAAGCAGGGCAAAGACTAATAGAGTTTTGCGAAGAAAATGCACTGGTCATAGCAAACACCCTCTTCCAACAACACAAGAGAAGACTCTACACGTGGACATCACCAGATGGTCAAGACCGAAATCAGATTGATTATATTCTTTGCAGCCAAAGATGGAGAAGCTCTATACAGTCAACAAAAACAAGACCAGGAGCTGACTGTGGCTCAGATCATGAAATTCTTATTACCAAATTCAGACTTAAATTGAAGAAAGTAAGGAAAACCGCTAGACCATTCAGGTATGACCTAAATCAAATCCTTTATGATTATACAGTGGAAGTGAGAAATAGACTTAAGGGCCTAGATCTGATAGATAGAGTGCCTGATGAACTATGGAATGAGGTTCCTGACATTATACAGGAGACAGGGATCAAGACCATCCTCATGGAAAAGAAATGCAAAAAAGCAAAATGGCTGTCTGGGGAGGCCTTACAAATAGCTGTGAAAAGAAGAGAACTGAAAAGCAAAGGAGAAAAAGAAAGATATAAGCATCTGAATGCAGAGTTCCAAAGAATAGCAAGAAGAGATAAGAAAGCCTTCCTCAGCAATCAATGCAAGAAAGACAGGAAAACAACAGAATGGGAAAGACTAGAGATCTCTTCAAGAAAATTAGAGATACCAAGGGAACATTTCATGCAAAGATGGGCTCGATAAAGGATAGAAATGGTCTGGACCTAACAGAAGCAGAAGATATTAAGAAGAGTTGGCAAGAATACACAGAAGAACTGTACAAAAAAGATCTTCATGACCCAGATAATCACAATGGTGTGATCACTAATCTAGAGCCAGACATCCTGGAATGTGAAGTCAAGTGGGCCTTAGAAAGCATCACTACGAACAAAGCTAGTGGAGGGGATGGCATTCCAGTTGAGCTGTTTCAAACCCTGAAAGATGATGCTGTGAAAGTGCTGCACTCAATATGCCAGCAAATTTGGAAAACTCAGCAGTGGCCACAGGACTGGAAAAGGTCAGTTTTCATTCCAATCCCAAAGAAAGGGAATGCCAAAGAATGCTCAAACTACCACACAATTGCACTCATCTCACATGCTAGTAAAGTAATGCTCAAAATTCTCTAAGCCAGGCTTCAGGAATACATGAACCGTGAACTTCCAGATGTTCAAGCTGGTTTTAGAAAAGGCAGAGGAACCAGAGATCAAATTGCCAACATCTGCTGGATCATGGAAAAAGCAAGAGAGTTCCAGAAAAATATCTATTTCTGCTTTCTTGACTATGCCAAAGCCTTTGACTGTGTGGATCACAATAAACTGTGGAAAATTCTGAGAGAGATGGGAATACCAGAGCACCTGATCTGCCTCTTGAGAAATGTGTATGCAGGTCAGGAAGCAACAGTTAGAACTGGACATGGAACAATAGACTGGTTCCAAATGGGAAAAGGAGTAAGTCAAGGCTGTCTGTTGTCACCCTGCTTATTTAACTTACATGCAGAGTCCATCATGAGAAATGCTGGACTGGAAGAAACACAAGCTGGAATCAAAATTGCTGGGAGAAATATCAATAACCTCAGATATGCAGATGACACCACCCTTATGGCAGAAAGTGAAGAGGAACTAAAAAGCCTCTTGATGAAAGTGAAAGAGGAGAGTGAAAAAGTTGGCTTAAAGCTCAACATTCAGAAAACGAAGATCATGGCATCTGGTCCCATTACTTCATTGGAAATAGATGGGGAAACAGTGGAAACAGTGTCAGACTTTATTTTGGGGGACTCCAAAATCACTGCAGATGGTGGTTGCAGCCATGTAAAAAGATGCTTACTTCTTGGAAGGAAAGTTATGACCAACCTAGATGGCATATTCAAAAGCAGAGACATTACTTTGCCGACTAAGGTCCGTCTAATCAAGGCTATGGTTTTTTCCAGTAGTCATGTATGGATGTGAGAGTTAGACTGTGAAGAAGGCTGAGCGCCGAAGAATTGATGCTTTTGAACTGTGGTGTTGGAGAAGACTCTTGAGAGTCCCTTGGACTGCAAGGAGATCCAACCAGTCCATTCTGAAGGAGATCAGCCCTGGGATTTCTTTGGAAGGAATGATGCTAAAGCTGAAACTCCAGTACTTTGGCCACCTCATGCGAAGTGTTGACTCATTGGAAAAGACTTTCATGCTGGGAGGGATTGGGGGCAGGAGGAGAAGGGGACAACAGAGGATGAGATGGCTGGATGGCATCACTGACTTGATGGACGTGAGTCTGAGTGAACTCTGGGAGTTGGTGATGGACAGGGAGGCCTGGCGTGCCGCAATTCATGGGGTCGCAAAGAGTCGGACACGACTGCGTGACTGAACTGAACTGAACTGATACGTCTACTTTTATGGCAGTAGAGTGATGATAATTTGGATTAATTTTATCCTTTCTTTAAAAATATAAAATCCTTTTGCTCTGTTCATTCATTTCACTTATGTATGTATGGAAACCACAGTTACTAAAAGTTTAGTGTGTGAAAGGTATTGGGCAGGGCAGGAACACAAAGCTTAGCCACTACTGATAAAAGTTAAAATTGACTTAAAGTTTGAGATTCTGATTCTGAAATCCTGCTTGGTTTTCTAACTAGTAAGCCTAATATACTTGAGTACAAAAAATATAGTAAATAATGATAATATAATCAGAATTCATTGGTCTTTTATAATGTAGAAATATTAGGTCTTTTTAAGCCAATCCCAACGTTTCCTTTTCCCTGATCTACATAGTTTTTAAGCCATTTCAGCAATCAGTGAAGCTTCTTCCACTTATTCAAAGAAAGAAAAATATTCTCCATAGATTTCAAATTTCCAATTGATGCTAAAATTCATGAATAAATTTATTATACTCATGCATTTATTTAACATAGGCAAGGCTCAAAGAGGATGGAGGAAGGAGTGGAGGTATTATATAATGACACTGTACAGTAGAGAAAAGATGAGTGTAACCCATGTGGCTCAGAGGTTAAAGCGTCTGCCTGGGTTCGATCCCTAGGTCAGGAAGATCCCTTGGAGAAGGAAATGGCAACCCACTCCAGTTTTCTTGCCTGGAGTATCCCATGGACAGAGGAGCCTGGTGGGCTATAGTCCATGGGGTCGCAAGAAGCTGGACACAACTGAGCGTAACTTTCAACTTTCAATGCTTGCCTAAAGCTTATGGCAAAACTTGTATCTTACTTTGACCTAAAAGAATCTAGGTCCTCCTTTTGAGATGAGAATAGAAATGCCAAATGTCTGAACTTTTTTTCTTAGCCATTTCCTGAAAGGCTTTATTTGAGGCAGCAAATAAAGGTGATGAATTTCCAAAGGGGAAAAAAACCTTGAAAGGATATCCCTGAACGAGCAATGCTGGAAAAGAAAAGGGAAGAAGGTATCGGCAGCAAAAGTCTATGGGACTAAGATCAGATCAGTCAAAGGGAAAAATAGCCCACTGGAAAAGGGTGATATTGTTAGACTTTCTGAATAATTGTTTAATTTATTGGTACTATGGTTTAGTTGAGTTCTTCACTGCAATGTTCAATCTGGCCAGTTCAATTCAACCAAATTTTATCTTTCCATCTCTATTCTCATTTGCGATTTTGTTATGATATCAAATGGATTTGATTTGATTTGATTTGATTTGACTGAATTGCCAGTCTTTTTTTTTTTGGCAAGATTATATGTGATGTACATCCCTGAATTTCTTTGTATTCAACTTGGAGAAACCTGAAAATCCCTTGCTATATTACCTAATTTGCTCTAGACGTTCATAGGTTCTCACATACCTTCCTCTCTGTTCTGCTGCTGCTAACAGATAATTATTTCAGTGTCTTTCAAGGGGATGGTCTCTAGAGTCCAACACAACACTAGTCAAAACCTCAACTCTCCTCAACATAAATGAAGCTATCTTTTTAAAAATACAAAAATCTGTCCCCTTTCCTCTTTATTGAGAACAAGCCTGAGCTACAAAGTCACTTCTCCCAATTCTTTATCACAAGGACCAAAAGCTCTTTGAACATGTAACAGCTCCTGATCTCAGATTTTTCAGATGCAAAGAATCAGCCAAAGAAGCAATATTGTGATCCCAGTAGCTGTCATCATGTAGCACCATCATGGCCAAGGTAGGAACACCGCTCTCAATGACTTAAGCATTAGAGATGGTTGCCATCTCTTATTTGTACCTAAGTGAACTATTAAAAATAACCAAGCATTCCTAGAGTAATTCTCTTATTCAAAAATAAAATAAAATAAATGGATTAGCACATTATCTGCCAACATTTTTAACCAAGATCTAGGTAATTCTGATACAGATGATTTCAAGACTACACTCTGAGAGACACTAGTGTGTAGACAAACCCTCTCTCACTCAGTCGACAAACCAATCAAGCAGTGATTCCCAGGAAGTGAGTCTGATGCCAGGATGATTAACTAAGAATACAGAACCCTAGGCTTCCCCCGCCCCAGATTTAAGGAGGCCCAGAAACCTGCTTATAAACGACTATGTTTAGAAGTTTTCTAGGAAACTAATACACAGCCTGTGGTGGGCAGAAAGGATTGTATTTTAGTTTAACACATCTGTGGGGGGTCCTTGTTCCACAGTTTACTAGCTCTCTGACCTTATGTAATATCATTGGTCTGTAAAATGGCTGTTGCAAAGATTAAAGAAAGCAATGCGTGCTCAGAACCCAGCATGTTGTCAGCTGCTTGTTTTTGTTATAGTTATATCCTATGCTCAGCTCCAAGTAAAATAAACAGAAGTAAAATGTGTGATTCATCACTTCAAGAATCTTATCATCTGTTTAGAAAAGTAATAGAAATATTAATAAAAATTTTAAACAGGAGTTTATATTCTAAGGCAGTAACATATTTGCACACATAAACACAATATTCTGAGTGAAAAAGTAGATTGTAAAATATGGTGAGTTACAAGGACATAGGAAAAATCCTAAGAAGCTTGCTTTAAAATATCTAATTCTCTTAATTCAAGTAAACTAATTTTCATTAATCCACCAAATTTTTATTCCAGTATACTGGCCTAGAGAGTTCCCTGGACTGTGTAGTCCATGGGGTCACAAAGAGTCAGACATACTGAGCGACTTTAAGAAATCTATTAAAATCATGAGTGATAATCAACTTATTTAAAACAGAAAACAGAGAGAGAGGTATGTATTTGGGAAAGAGTTTAATGGCATAGGCTACAAGGGGCCCATGAAACCCCTAAAATATTATGCAGAGTTGTTTACATGAGTACAGTATTTCTGAGGAGAGGTCTGTACCTGTTATTTGATTCTCAAAGGGTTTGGTGATCTCCTCAAAATACTAAGGACCATTGACCATTCCTGTTTAGTACATCTTATGTGTATCTTCATATACGCTGAAGAAATTTAACTCCTTATTGCATTCCAAATAATCTCCATGTGTACATTCTCTGAAATGTCCTCTGAGTCATTTTCCTCAAGCTTTCACCATTCAAATATCCTGAGAAAAGAAGTAACACAGTAGATTTCATTTAAGGAAATTGTAAAGCAGAATTTCATGGCTACTTCAGCCTATTCAAATTCTGCAGGCATCAGCAGGGAAGTTTATGTACATATTTTAAAAGTTCCAGTGGCAGAGATTAACTGATGATTATTTTCCGAGTTTCCCCTTTTTTATTTTTTATCCATTGCTCAGTCTTTTGAATTATTTTAGATTAGTTCTATGTTTCTTTTCATCTCAGGTAGAAGAGTGAAGGAACTTCCCCTGGAAGGATACAGTTCAATTTTGCCAACTTGCATTTTGCCAACCTAGCAATTCTTCCTCTTTGTGTTTTATTTATAATGTGGTAACAACACCATTGATGTTGCACATTTTATTTCTCTCTCCCTTTAGGTGTGTGTGCAACATTGACTGTTCTCAGACCAACTTCAATCCCCTGTGTGCTTCTGATGGGAAATCTTATGATAATGCATGTCAAATCAAAGAAGCTTCATGTCAGAAACAGGAGAAAATTGAAGTCATGTCATTGGGTCGATGTCAAGGTAATACTCACACCAAAATTCATTTTAAAGAATATCTTTAGCCTTTGCGTGGGCTTCTCTTGTAGCTCAGCTGGTAAAGAATCTGCCTGCAGTGCGGGAGACCTGGGTTTGATCGCTGGGTTGGGAAGAGCGCCTGGAGAAGGGAGAGGCTACGCATTCCAGTATACTGGCCTAGAGAGTTCCCTGGACTGTGTAGTCCATGGGGTCACAAAGAGTCAGACATACTGAGCGACTTTCACTTCACTCAGTCTTTACATAGAAATGAAAAGAGGAGATAATCCCTTATTAGGCAGGGACTTCGTTTTTGAAAGACAAGTTTGGTTTACAATGGACAGTAAATTTTACTGCAGCAATTGTGGTGATTATAGGGCCTATTGGCAACGATCCATACTTTTTTTCTGTATAATGGCACTGCGTCTTCACAATGCCATCAACACTGAGTCCAATATTCAAAAAATTGTAGATACACTCCTTGAACAGGGTAAAAAGAAAGTTAAAATAATTTTTAGCAAAGAATATAAAGATTTATTGTATAACATTGAAATCAGAGCAAATCACACCATTTTTATATTGAGTCAATAGAAATATGTCAAGTACATTTTCATAATTGGGATGTCCCAGAATGTTCTATTTTGTTTCTTGTTCAGAAACAAATATTTTCTTGGGTTTTGATTTGTTATTCTTTTACCCAACTTATCTCAGTTATAGTCTGAAACTTCTTGCCCTAAGCATTAGAAAGCCTATATCTTTCTATTTGTCAGTCTTAAACAGAAATTGATATTGTAAATCTGATTTGTGTAAAGATTGCTTAGAAATATATTTGAAAACTCCTTAATTGTAATGAAAATACTGTTAGAAAGATATCTAGGTAACAAGTTAATCAATCTTTATTGTTAATTTTTTAACACAGATAACACAACTACAACTACTAAATCTGAAGATGGGCATTATGCAAGAACAGATTATACAGGTACATAACATTTTCCACTATAAAATATGAGCACTACTATTAAAGAATTCTGAGGAATCATTGTTTACCATTGATCCTAAGTTGATCTTGTAAGACTCCTGACATGGGCTAGTCTTCTCTTGTTTGGTTCAAATTTTCAGTAGATAAGATTGAATTTTTGTGGAAGCAAATAAGATACTTTTTTTGCAGTTAAAGCAATTGTCAAAAATGTCAGTAAGATATAATTAACTTGTTTTGACAGTGCAAATGGTACAAATGACAAAACATTTATCAAATTAATGGACATCAATGGAAATTAATGCAATTTTTTGGTGGTATATTGTAATTAATGCAAATGTTCTAGTTTGAATTTTTATAAAAGTCAACAAGAAAGAAGTCTTCTAGTCTCTAAAAAAGCTGGAAAGAAAGGACATCTATAAATAGCAATACAAGCCATCTTTACTCTGATGCAAAGTTTAAAAGGTATGGTTAACTTATTTTAAAAATAATAAAATAATTTACTTAGAAACTAAAATGCAAAATTATACATTTATAATTTTATAGAGTAAAATTATACTCTGACACATGCAAAATTATAAAGCATTTTATGCAGAAATGTAAATCTTATTTAGCAATTATAGAATATTATTCTGAGGAATATTTTTGCCTAATATAGTTTGCTTGAATGAGAAATAATTTATGGGTATTCAAATATGATTTTTAACAGATTCTTAAATTTCATAGAAATTTAGGATAAAAATATAATAAAATTATTGAGGTTGATAATAATAAAACTTTTTTAAAACAGTTTTTTATTTAGTTATTAAATATCTATAACTAGATTTATGGCTAATAGCCAATGGGAAAAATGCTTAAGAAATATGGACTATTATTCACTCTTTTTGAAACTGTATTTCCTTTAGCACTATTTCTGCCAGTATATTTATACACATAATAAATCTTGATGAAGTTTTTAAAAATTAGATGTTTTACTTATAGATACTTCAAACATCTCAGAATTTGGAAATAATAATTCTTTTTAAAATTTTTCCATTTTTACCTTAATTTTCAACACAAAATAAATTTTTTTGTGCGCTAGTTGTCTAGAATTATCATGAACAATGATCCATGGAAAAAGACATTAGTTCTACATAGATAATGTATAGCTGTTTCCCAAATGTCCAGGAGACCAGTTGATACACGTTCCTTGAAAAGAAGAGTCTATGGTCAGTAGTTTGAGAAGATCCCAGATAAACAAATGATTTTTTTTTTAACCTAGAACTCCTCATAGCTTTTACATGCGGTATAAAACTTTTAAGAAATATTCATCTTTTATTTATTTAATGCTTTTTATGTCTTGTGCACAATTTCTCATATATACAAAATACAAATATAGGCCATATAGTAAAATGAACCCAAAGGTACTCATCACTCAAACTTGAGTAACATCAATCCATGGCTGACCTAACCCCATCCCCACACCCATCTTTTTCCACTTTCAAAATATGTGGAAATCATTCCAGAAATTACATCATTTTATTCATAAATACTTTAGCTTACATCTCTAAAAGATCAACCCTTTTTAAATAAAATTATGTCATTATCACACATAACACAATTATGAATAATTCCGAATAACACTTAGCTTTTATCAAACTTACTGATGAATAACACATTTTCTTGTGGCATAGTTTTCATTACTAGTGTCACTAAGAATGTACTTTGGAATATGCTGATCTACAGGAAAATACTGAAAGTAATGAAAGATAATAATGGAAAATTGAACTCTGAAGCTAATATCATGTTTTCCATTTTAAATGATGTCAAATTTAAATTCTATCTTTTATTATAAATAACAACTATATATTGGCATTTTAAATCACCATCTGACATATTTAATTTTACTGTAGCCAAAAATATTTGGAGATTTTACAAGAATCTCATTTTTATAAAAGGAGTAACTTACTAAATGCATTTAAGATATTTTTTTTACCTGTTTTGCAAAGTAATTCATTTAGAAAAAAATCATCAAAAATGGAGATCCTTAAAAAACTGGAAATAGAACTGCCTTATGACTGACCAGCAATCTCACTGCTGGGCATACACACCAAGGAAACCAGAATTGAAAGAGACACGTATACCCCAATGTTCACCGCAGCACTGTTTATGACAGCCAAGACATGGAAGCAACCTGGATGTCCATCAGCAGATGAATGGATAAGAAAGCGGTGGTACATATACACAATGGAGTATTACTCAGCCATTAAAAAGAGTACATTTGAATCAGTTCTAATGAGGTGGATGAAACTGGAGCCTATTATACAGAGTGAAGTAAGCCAGAAAGAAAAACACCAATACAGTATACTAACCCATATATATGGAATTTAGAAAGATGGTAACGATAACCGTGTATGTGAGACAGCAAAAGAGACACAGATATATAGAATGGACTTTTGGACTCTGTGGGAGAGGGAGAGGGTAGGATGATTTGGGAGAATGGCATTTAAACATGTATAATATCATCTATGAAACGAATCACCAGTCCAGGTTCGATGCAGGATACAGGATGCTTGGGGCTGATGCACTGGGATGACTCAGAGGGATGATACGAGGAGGGATGTGGGAGGGGAGTTCAGGATGGGGAACACGTGTACACCTGTGGTGGATTCATGTTGATGTATGGCAAAAGCAATACAATATTGTAAAGTAATTAGCCTCCAATTAAAATAAATAAATTTAAATTTTAAAAAAATTATTACATTTTGTGAATATCTTCTCCATTGAACTCATAGGAAAATCAAACCTCTTCCTGAGAATTTTGTCCCTGAAACAAAGAACAGTTCAAGTTGATTAGCATCAATGTGCAAATATTTTTGCATGTATAAATTTGTATCAATAAATGGAAGGGAGTATGCAATTCTCTCAATATTTTGCATATTAATGGTTTGTCTATTTTCAAACAGTTTGGGAAGTTGAATTTTTATTCCAAAAAATATTTTGTATTTGAGCTTGGTTTCAAACAGATTATCTCTGGTCTTCAGTGTCAGTGCTTTTAGTTGACATTGTTTCTTTCCTATCTATGTCTTTATTGAACATAAGAATGTGTTTTTAAGTACATGCAAATGAAAACTATCTAGACACTAAATGTTGTCCAAGATGTTCTAATTTGACATCAGGTTTATCTAGTAAATCCCAAAGAAAAACTTTTGAGATAAAAAGTAAAGTTTAAAAATAACATTTGTTGAAATTCAGATTTAAGACAGGAACAAAGATAATGTCAATGGAAGCTTGCAATTTCTAATTAAGCATTGATTGCACACTTTAAAATTCCCCTGGATTTAATTTAGATGTTTATCTTCATCAATGATCTTATTAAAATGTAATATATACACTTTTTAGACATTATTTAAATAATAGTTAGGCTGTGTGTGCTTAGTTGCTCAATCATGTGTCTGACTCTTTTCGACCCCATGGACTGTGGCCTTCCAGGCTCCTTTGTCCAAAAAGTAGTCATGTCCCTCAGCCTTTCTAGGACTTCCTTTGTGGCTCAGCTGGTAAAGAATCTGCCTGCAATGTGGGAGACCTGGGTTAGGTCCCTGGGTTGGGAAGATCCCCTGGAGAAAGGAAAGGCTACCCACTCCAGTATTCTGGCCTGGAGAATTCCATGGACTGTTGGTCTGTATAGTCCATGGGGTTGCAAAGAGTCGGGCACGACTGAGCGACTTTCACTTTCACTTTTCAGCATTTCCACGCTTCCCATAGTATTTGTATTTTCCTGAATTTTGGGACTCAACCTTTAGAAAAAGTAAAAGGGCACCAAATGGAGACTCAGTATGTTATTGTCCTCTTAATTTGTTTCACAAGCTCGAAACTCCCCAAGGAGGGAAAATAGGAACTGGGTGATTTCTTTTCCTAGAAGTTTGCTAGTGCTCACAGCTAATTTAATGTCAGTCGCTTCCCCTGTTAGACAAACATTCATGTGCTCTCGTACCACAGAGAGGTACAGATCTTTAATGCATTCTCCTTTGTTTCCTTACCTGTCTTTAATATTATAGTTTAAAACTTTTAGCTCCCCCCGCCAACATTCTTCCCTTTGAGCCTACCTTGCAGCTGTTAATATAAGAACACATATATCTGATCACAAAAATGGAAATATACTTTAAAGAAAGCCTAAATCTAAAAATAAATATGCTGTATCTCATTTTTATATAACCTTAAGAAGAGAAACTCCAGTAAGGACTAGTAGGGACTCATTTATGAAAAAATTAATGCATACCACAAGAACCATGCCCCCAGCAAGACTAGAGCCTGACTGAGCTTATGCAGAGCTGTGACTTCCCAGACACTTCCAGGCACAAAACTGAAATGGACACTAAGAAACCAAAAAATTTGCCAGATCATCCCTGCCAGCAGTACTTGCTGATTGTGTCTGACTTGGGTCTCTATTTTGCCCTCTCTTCTTTAATGAGACTCAAGGCATTAGTGAGTCCTGAATCAAGAGCTTTGGGTCTGTTTGTTTCAAGGCAGACAGGATCCCTGTCTGATAAGCTAAACAAGCCACTTAATGCTATTCTCCCTTCATCAGTCTAGGATGGGCTTAGATTTAGGTCTTCCTGTTCACTAGCAGAAAGGTTCAGAGAACACAATTTTGTAAAACCACAAAGCTGGGGCTTTCAGGGATTTCCATTGTTTCAAAATGCTAATATTAAACTTTCCTTCTGGAAGTTTTTAAATAGCAAATGTTTTACATCTCTAGAAATCTGCAACATTGTCTTTATAGATGTGTGTGTGTGTGTGTGTGTGTGTGTGTTGCCCTCATGTCTTGTAATGAAAAAAGAAATGAAGTGCAACTATTTTGTTTTTCTTCATATTATATGTGTATTTTCTGATTGGGTTGCTTTTCTGTCTGAAAGTCTGGTCATGCTTCATAAAAATGACTATATATTTTTTTCTGGTAAAAATATGCTTAATTTTATAAGTTATTAGGTGTAAAAAAAAAACAAACAAGCAAAATAATCATGAAGTTAAACTAGTCTTTCTTTTATCATCTGGAAAATAAAATATATTTTTAATGCCATTCTGTACTGATTTCCAAAAGTATTTGCAGCAACTTACAATTAAAATATAGTCAATGAAATTTTTTAAAAAGAAATTGAAAACATAAAAGCAGAACTGTTGAGTAAAATAAATATATCAGCAACATAGACTCTTACAGTTAATGCATTTAGCCCTAAGCATTCTTGCAATCAATATGAAAAGAGAAATTATGATGGAATCAATTCATTCAACAAATATTTGGTCTATTATATGCATTCTGCTGTCCTGGGCTTTACAAAGGTGAACATGTCAATGGAAATCTCTGCAGAAATGAAGCTTAGGTCTTTCTCTGTCTGATGAAAATAATCAGTTCAGAGGCCAAAGTTTCTTTGGAACTAAATTCTAAGGAAATATTTAGTGTAGATCTTATAAGGCATCACTGGAAAATATAGAATGGATAAGATCTTCAACAGTGATTTTTATAAAATATGCCAAGAGGCTCTTTATATTGCTGGGGATTTTTTAAATCAGTTTTTTATAATATTCTAGAGCATAGCATTAAAATATATATAATTCAACAATAGGATTCCTATAGCAGACTAAAGTAATTAGTTACATTCATGTATATTTTCAAGTTGAAAAATAAATAACCCAGAGTACTGAGGAAAATAGCTCCAAGAGAAAGCACACTCAGTCTCTCTTTCTCATGTAGCTACAGGTTCAACAGGATAACAGAATAGTCAGAAAGCTTGAGTAAAGATAAAGGATATGTTAGATTACAGTCTGTATATGGGGAAGAGAAATCCCCCTGTTTTTATTAGTTGTTAATGAGGAAAATAAGTCCTGAGTCATTCCCACTCTAGGGAGGGAGCCAGGCTCTTCTTAGCTCTAAGTCTAGTTATGGAGTCCATATGTCTACTTGATCTACATTACACTGGTTGTTCACTATTTCTTAGAAAATTTAGGCAGGATTAATTTTTAGGAAATGTTCTCTTTTCCTTATCTTTAAGCAATAATTTAGATATTAAGCTCAGGTCTGAAATGTGGAAGAAAATAACCAGAACTACACATTTAAACCAAATTCTATCCATCCTATTATTATTCCATCAACCCATTTTTCTACACTAAGAGGAAACTGACGTCTTGAAAGTATATCTAGATAGCCTAAGTGAATTGTCATAATAACTTGTTCTCTGTAGAAGCCATTGCAATTTACAAAGGCTTTTCACATATATTGTCTCCTTCAGTCTTGACAACCAAAATGTGAGGGAGATATTATATTCATTTGACAGGTGAGAAATGGAGGTTCAGGAAGATTAAGTAAAAAGACTATGTGATAGAGCTAAGGCTCAAAGCATCTTTGCTAATTTCAGATTCCAGCAAAATGTGAATGGTGAGGGATCAGGGGAGAACCATCACTACCTAACATTCTTAGAGGCTTTGGGACTGACACTACACCTTAAAGGTTAACCCCTTTTGAATCCAGATTCAAAACTGTTTCACCATGATATCCTCATTGCTGTGAGATGCTCCAGAGTTACTCTTCTCTTTGAACTTATGTCTATATATTATAAGCACTATATTGTTTGGTTTTAAAATTCTCCTGTTCTATTTCCTATTTATCCACATACACAGGAGAAGCCAAAGGGAACAGGATTTGTTACCAAGTAATCCTGCATTAATAGAAAATGTGTGTGTGTGACACTTTGTAGATTTACAAAGATCCATCCACATTATTTTATTCGCTTTAACATCAGTTCAATAAAATAATGTTACAAATATTTAGGGGAAATAAAACCACTGCTCAAAGACAGTAAATGGTTGACCTGGAGCTGGATGCAGTATTTTGACGTATTGACCAGCCATCGATGCAAAAAAGGCACTTGCTTGATTTATTTGCTATTTGCCTCAATTGCCCTTGCACTATATATATATAAACATGACTGCCAAGTGATTCCATATCATATTTTTAATACAAATTAATTCAGTCATGTGGCAAAAATCTGCATTTAAAATGGAAACTTTTTCTATTTGCTTGTGAACACAAGGAACACTTCACCGGAAAGCATGTTATGTCTAGGCCAATAATTTGATCTGTAGGAAATAAATAAATAAATAGCAGCAAATACAGATAGCAGCTTGTAGCACAGATATTGGTATCAACAGGGAAATAAATAAAAATGTTTGCCTGGGCTATTACAGTGCCACCAGACTAGCCTAGAATATTTAAGTTTAGGAAATGAATTAAGATGTCAAGATTTTCTCAAGATTTCTTAGGGAAAGTGTCTCAATTTGAGTATTTTCCCCTCTGGGATTTAGTTTAGAGTGCTGCAAAATTCATAAAGCTTTCTGTGAACTCTCACTCATGATTTTTCCTGCTCTCTTGAACTTCTGTACTTTCATTGTTTTCCCCATAAAATCATGTAGCCAGTCATCTGTAATATGATGTTATGTTCATGGTTATAGATAAACACAGAAATAGTATTTGCAATACAGATGAAAGTTTTCTACTGAAGAGTTGCCTTGGGCCTTGCTAGACACACTAGAAAACTTTGTGTTTATGCCCCAGTTCATAAAAGCATCCTGAATTATTTATGTGCATTTTTATTTTTTCCTATTTGAAACACTTTTTTTCTAAAACAAATTGTTCACCTTGAGGTGTTACTTATCAACTTTTCCCTCCGGTGAAGGTGTGGCAGCCAGTTTAGTGGTTAAAGCCATTACAAATCAGACAGGGCTGAGTTGAAACACCAGCCACGTTAATATTGCTTATTTAAACTTGAATCAGTTAGTTAACCATTCTGAGCCTCAGTTTCTTTATCTGTTCAACAATAAGCCTACTTCCACAGAGCTGAAGTTTGAGTTGAGATGAAATATAAGTGTATATGTGTCAATGTTACTCTCCCAATTCATCCCATCCTTCCCTTCCCCATCTCCTGTGTCCATATGTCCGTTCTCTATGTCTGCATCTTTATTCTTTTCTGGAATAGGTTCATCTGTACCATTTTTCTAGATTCCATACATACGTGTTAATACACGATATTTGTTTTTCTCTTTCTGACTTATTTCACTTTATATAACAGACTCTTTGTCCATCCACATCACTACAAATGACCCAGTTTCATTCCTTTTTATGGCAGAGCAATGTTGTATTTTGTATATGTACCACATCTTCTTTATCCATTCATCTGCCTATGGACACTATCACGTGTGAAATAATTGGCTAGTGGAAAGCCGTATAGCACAGGAAGCTCAGCTCAGTGCTCTGTGATGACCTAGAGGGGTGGAGTTGGGGGAAGTGGGAGGCTCAAGAGGGAAGGGATATATATATACATATAGATGATTCACTTTGTTGTACAGCAGAAACTATCACACCATTGTAAAGCAATTATACTAAAAAAAAAAAAAAAGATGTTACATAAGGCATTAGCAAGCAGCAAGTAAGCTAGCTATTGCTGTTAGTTTCCTTTTGGTCTGACAACTTAAAAGAATTTATTTTATGGGAAATGTAACACATTGTGTGGGATATGGTTTGTTCACATATGGGTTCAGAGTTTCTATACATATACTGTCATTTATAAGATCAGAAAAATACAGAAGTTTTATTTTTTCTTACCCAAGTCATATAACAACTTATTGCAAGATCCTTTGGCTTATTTTTTAATTCACCTATAAAGAAGTACTTATTAAACATCTGCCATCTCTAAGTCTTTGACATATTAGTATGTCAAATTTATCACATGGTCATTTTTTCAGTTTTCCTCTAGTCAACACAATGTTATATATGGTATATTTTGATCATTTGAAAAACGTGGTCACCAGATTATTACATTATGTGATCCAAACAAGAATTTAATAAGAGGACATAACATTTGACAGGACTACAAGATCATGGTATCACTTTTTGTTTCTAGTTGAGCTTTAAAATTAGTCATTTATACCCCAGAGTCTACAGGAATTTTTTCCACTTGTGCAGAATATTTAGGGAAAGTGTCAAAGTCAGAATAAATAGTTTTAACAAAAACTGACCATTGAGGAAAAACAAGTCTTCTTGGCCTAGGAGGCAAAGAGGAAAAACTGTTTGAGTTCAAACATCTAGATATCACTGGTGAAAGTGAAATAATTCTCCACTATGGTTTACCTTTTTACCTCAAACATGACATTTCTGTTCCTAAGGAACAGTAGTTTAAGTATGGGTAGAATATGTGAAACTGAAATAAGAGCAGGATATCTTCAAATTCTCTGTATAATTTCAAGACACATAGTTCTCCATAAAACTAATATCTAGAATTCAAGCAGTTTCAAAAAGCCCAAAATATCTACAGCTCTTTGATTTACTTCTTTTGTTAATGAGTCTGACATGCCCCAAATATATGAACCCACATTATCAAGAACATTAAAAATTCAGTTCTCACATCTTGACAATTTGAGACTGTGTACAAACATAATCAACTAAAAATATTTTTAAATATCTCAAAAACTAAAATCTCTCAGAAAAAAATGCATTTCTAAACACCGTTACTCGTTTCATGGGTTGTAGCTTATTCCTTCCAGTTAATCATTTGTAAGACGCTCAGACTTTTAGTTTGAACTCAAATGGAACCAAGAGAAATCTAACTTATGAGCTAAACTCTAGACATAAAGTGCATGAAGATCAGTAATAAGGCTTGAGGAATGTAACCTGAAAATAGAAAGGAGGACCTAAGAGGAAAGCATGCCATCCCCACCTCTGAGTCCTGAAAGCTGAAGGGACTTGGTACTTTCAGGGAAAGCTAGTGCTTCAGTATGCAAGAAGAGAGATGAAAATTTGAGTGACACATCTGATGAGAGAGAGTATTTTGCCAATTATGGAGCACAGTTCCAGGTGAGCTTTGGGAAGTGGCTGGAGTTGGGAGACAGAGACAGGTTTAGTTAAGGGCAGAGAACCAATAAGCTCAGCACATCACATAGTGGAGATGATGAATCGGTAGAGATAGGCACCTGGGATAATGAAAGTAAAAGTGTTAGTCTCTCAGTCGTGTCCCACTCTTTGGGACCCCATGCACTGTAGCCTACCAGGCTCCTCTGTCCATGGGATTCTCCAGGCAGGAATACTAGAGTAGGTAGCCATTTTCTTCTCCAGGGAATCTTCTGACCCAGGGATGGAACCTGGGTCTCCTGCATTGCAGGCAGATTCTTTACCATCTGAGCCATGGAGCAGGGGGAAGACTATTGGGCTAGGATAGCACAAGATTGGATATTTACTGAATTCATGGCAAATCTCTTAGACTTGTGGACTCAGAGATCTACATTTTCAACACTCTAAAAGTAAGCTGTTACCTCCCTGGTAAACCAAGATTCAATGTCAGTGTATAGGTAGATAGATAGAGTAGATAGAATAAGATAGAATTGTCTAGAGCCCTTGGTTCCTCAGCCAGTACATTCTCTTCTTAGAGCTGAATTTTCCAAGAAGCCCAGTTATAATGAGGTCATTTAGTGAATCTGAACAGAGCATATTTTCTTTAGAAGTTTAAGGAATCAAGCTAAGACAGCCTGATACAAAAGGCTATACAATAGAGATATTCTTGTCCTCAAATTTATATAGATAATAAGTGTCTTTAGCCAGGATTTCCTCTTCCATGGTTAGCACTTAACAGTAACTCTATTGGCCTATGTAACTCTCCTTTGTTGAGTTTCCATTTCTGGGTGTTCTTGTCCAGTCTACCTATTTTTCTAGATATAGTAAAGTTTAGACATGCTCTCCTAAAAGCCAACTCATGACTTTAAGACTTTCTAGTGCTCTGGAAAAGCACAGGGCAATTTCTTCTTCCTACTTCTGAGTTCCTCTGGGATTTTCCCCAAAGAAATTACAATATTGGTATAAATATCTATATTAACCATATTGGGTTGATAAGTCCTACATTTTGAAAGTTGCAAAAGTTTTTACGCAAAGTTATCTTTCAAAGTCCTTCCTTAACAGATAATTCAAAGAGGTCTGACCATTAACTAAGAAAAATGAGTAAATCTTAGGAAGCAAGTTTAATATTTTGGATGTATCCTAAAATAATTCTTAGCATTTATGCCAATAAATTTCCTTTATGGTGACATTGTTAATGTTTCATTTCATTAATACAAACAGAACAAATTTATTTATTATTCCAAACAGAATGAGATGGAGGATTTTGTGGGGAACTGTGAATGAATCATCAATGTTTGGTAGTGTTATATAATATTCCTGAAACATATGAAAGTGTTACTTGCTCAGTCACGTCTGACTCTTTGCAACTGCATGGACTGACTGTAGCCCACTAGGCTCTTCTGTCCATGGAATTTTCCAGGCAGGAATACTGGAGTGGATTGCCATTTCCTATAATATATATTCAAGGCCAAATTAAAAAGAAAAAAAATCGACTGCTTTTAGGTGGTGCTAGTGGTAAAGAACGCCGCTGCTGATTGATATAGGAGAAAGGAGACACAGTTTCCATCCCTGGGGCAGGAAGATCCCCTGGACTAGGGCATGGCAACCCACTGCAGTATTCTTGCCTAGAGAATCCCATGGACAGAAGAGCCTGGCTGGCTACAGTCCATGAGACTACAAAGAATCGGGCATGACTGCAGTGACTTAGCACGCATGCGTTGCTTTTATCTTTCACATTTTCTAAGACTCAAAGCTGTGTGTGCCAGCCATACATCAGAAAACCTCTTCCTGAGAGCATTTCATTTAATAACAGACATAAATGTCTGTTTAACTAAAATATTTTTTGAATAAAATTTAAAAAATCGTTCAGAAAATGAAGCCTATAAACAAGCTCCATTTGTCCTCCAGAAATTAAGTATTCCAGAAAGATCATGTTATTAGTCTACAGAGTTTAAACCAACAGGCAATTAGTGTTTTGTCAGGCAGTACACATCCAAATTCACTTCTGCAGATTGACTGTTCATGTACTGTCACAATTATTCTACAAATCTTGCACCACTGGGTTTTTTCCTATTTATTTTTCCATTATTTAAGGAGCCCCAGGGAAGTTGAAGGTTTCTGGTTGTTTGAAATGATTTCTGAGCAAAACTTTACACCTATCTCCAAAGCCAGCCACTCACCCTTCCCCATAGTTGGCGCATATGCCTTTGTTTCTGATTTTTTAATGAAATGTAGTGATGGAAGCATGAGGAGGAACCAACAGGCAGGCCAGGGAAACTTATCTGTAAAGTCATTTAAAGAAAGTGTCCACACTGCCTTCTATATGCAAAATAATTAATAGTAGGCAGAGCACCCATCAACAGTGATAGATAACCATTACCTCTCACTTATCTAAGCATATTGTTGAGAGTCTATTCTAACATTCAAGCTGGCTGCTTTCTGCAAATTAATATGCTTCTTAGCTGTTCACATTAGCCATGAATTGGTATATGCTTAGGAAATACAGCTAATTGTAATGTTATCCTAAGAAAACCACTGTCATCTTCATTATAATCATGATTATTGTCATCATCATATCAGGAAAATAATATACTGGAATAGGATCACTTAGCTCTTTCCAAAATCAAGTAGAAATTTTATGTGTATTGTCTACTGTTTTAAATTCTCTACAAGGCTATTCTCCAATCATATAGGTAGCCATATTTATTTCTTAATTTCATTTTAATTTCAGAGCAAATAACTTACAAAGAGCATTTGGTAAGAGAAAGAGCCTGGAATAGGAATGCAAAAATTTCAACTTAGTGTCAACTTTATTCTAACCTACCTCGTCGAAACTTGGACGGGTATTTAGCCTCTAAGAATCTTAACTTTTCTCATCAGTAAAATTTGAAAGTAAAATTATATTATAATGAAGTCTTTCTGGATTTAGGATTCTATAATCAAATATATAACTTTAGTTCAAAAAGCATGATCTTGAGGGAAAGGCATTGACCATTACCTTGTGCCAGTGATTCTCAACTGGGGCAACAGTTAACAATTTCTAGAGGCATCTTTAATTGTCTGGGGATGAGGAGGTACACGTACATCTAGAAGGTGGAGGCCAGCGTTGCTGCCAAACTAAACGTCTTACAATATAGAGGATAGGTCCCCACAACAAGGAATTATCTAGCCAAAAGTGCCAGTAGTGTCAAGGTTTGGAAACCCTGCTTAATGGCATTAGAAAAAGCCTTTGACTTTGTGGATCACGATAATCTGTGGAAAATTCTGAAAGAGATGGGAATACCAGACCACCTGACCTGCCTCTTGAGAAACCTATGTGCAGGTCGGGAAGCAACAGTTAGAACTGGACATGAACAACAGACTGGTTCCAAATAGGAAAAGTAGTACGTCAAGGCTGTTTATTGTCACCCTGCTTATTTAACTTATATGCAGAGTACATCATGAGAAATGCTGGGCTGGAAGAAACACAAGCTGGACTCAAGATTGCTGGGAGAAATATCAATAACCTCAGATATGCAGATGACACCACCCTTATGGCAGAAAGTGAAGAAGAACTAAAGAGCCTCTTGATGAAAGTGAAAGAGGAGAGTGAAAAAGTTGGCTTAAAGCTCAACATTCAGAAAACTAAGATCATGGCATCCGGTCCCATCACTTCATGGGAAATAGATGGGGAAACGGTGGAAACACTGTCAGACTTTATTTTGGAGGGCTCCAAAATCACTGCAGATGGTGACTGCAGCCATGAAATTAAAAGACGCTTACTCCTTGGAAGGAAAGTTGTGACCAACCTAGATAGCATATTCAAAAGCAGAGACATTACCTTGCCAACAAATGTCTGTCTAGTCAAGGCTATGGTTTTTCCAGTAGTCATGTATGGATGTGAGAGTTGGACTGTGAAGAAAGCTGAGCGCCAAAGAATTGATGCTTTTGAACTGTGGTGTTGGAGAAGACTCTTGAGAGTCCCTTGGACTGCAAGGAGATCCAACCAGTCCATTCTGAAGGAGATCAGTCTTGGGTGTTCATTGGAAGGACTGATGCTAAAGCTGAAATTCCAATACTTTGGCCACCTCCTGAGAAGAGTTGACTCATTGGAAAAGATTCTGATGCTGGGAGGGATTGGGGACAGGAGGAGAAGGGTATGACAGAGCATGAGATGGCTGGATGACATCACCAACTTGATGGACAAGAGTTTGAGTGAACTCCAGGAGTTGGTGATGGACAGGGAGGCCTGGCGTGCTGCAATTCATGGGGTCGCAAAGAGTCAGACACGACTTGAGCGACTGAACTGAACTTAACTGAACTGAGGGCTTCCCAGGTGGCTCAGTGGGTAAAGAACCTGCCTGCCAATGCAGGAGACGTAAGGGATGAGGGTTCCCTGGATCCCTGATCCCTGGATCAGGAAGATCCCCTGGAATACTGGCATGGAAACCCACTCCAATATTCTTGCCTGGAGAATCCCCATGGAGAGAGGAGCCTGGCAGGCTACAGTCCAGAGCGTCGCAGAGTCAGACACAATGGAAGCAACTTAGCACACATGCACATACATTACATAGGTTCTAGACATTAAGTGACCCCATGAAGTCAAGAAGTGGGCCCTCTAATCATTTCTCAGCTTTCGCATGCCACAGAGGAGACATAACCCTAAATCAAGGATCACTTAGTCCAAGTTTATTTTTATCTCACTGTTTGAAACATACATATCTTTTTTATAAAATGATAGTTGTCTCATAAATAGAAATATCCTTTAGAGCTTTACAAATGAGAAGAAATGTCTGTTTCTGAATGTCTTTACAATAAGAAGGAATGCATTTTCTGAATGATGAAAAGGCATCTAGCTAAAGAGGAAGTTATGCTCTTAGTTATCATAAGTTACTAAGGAAAGTCCCCTAGTGGTAATTGGATCCTTATCTTATTCAGTATTCTTAGCTAGTAGTCTAATAACCCAGGTCCCTGCTTTGTTTCAGTGCAAAGCTGTGTCATCCTTGTGTTCATATTAGTTACTCCTTAAAACATTTTGACTAAATTGCTGAGCCAAACATTGCCTGTATGAAAGATCTTTAATGACATTCTCTGAGGAGGCAACAGCAACTATTTCAAAGCTTCTTTTATTACCTGGCACTTACTCAGTAGAAATCTTTATAAACCTGATTCAGAGGAATATATTTAAAATCAGGCTGGCTAAATTCTATTTAAGTGTCCAACAGCAATTCTTAAGGCTGAAATTGTGTTGTTCATGGAACCGCATGCTTGATAATGGCTTTAGATCTCAGGTGTTCATGAAAACCTTCATAGTTGAAAATGGAGGTGAGCTTGGAGATGCCCCTTAAAAGGCAACCTAGAGCTCAGCTAGACCTCCCTCAGGGAAGAACACCTATGTGTGTTACTGTTTAGCAGCTCCCAGGCACAGATCCTCCTTGGAATGGGGAATGAACCTGGCTGCACTGGTTTGCTGTCGTACTTAGTAAAATAAAGTTATTGGTTTTGCAACAAGGACAATGAGGATATTTGTTTTAAAAGACAACTTGGAAAAATAGCAAAGACAATAGGAAATGATAAATGAGCAAGTCTTTGCTACAGTAATTACTTTAGTATTGAAACAAATGAAGAACTTTCACAGCAATGCTATTTTCTGTCTTAGATTATACTACTACTTATTCATATAGTACGTGTACCATTGGGCTTTATGCTGAAACAAAAAAAAACCTAAGAAGGAAGAGTAGGTAAATAAATTGTCTGAGATATATTTGTTAATGTTTTGAAAAACTTATGATGGCCTTTCTAAAAACAAACTATCTCTGAAAGATGGGAATTTTTTTTTTCATCTGTACGAGTTTTATTCCAAAAATTAGTCACTAAAAAAATGAACTAAATCTGTCTGGTATAGACAAATGAAATAACATACAAGTATCTATAATCTATTTTTTTAATTTAGGTAATTAATGTATTTAATTTGCTTGTGCTGACTCTTCCTTGCTGCATGGCTTTTCTCTTGTTGCAGAGCACAGGCTCTAGGGCGCTTGGGCTTTCTTCAGTAGGTATGGTTCCATGCTCTGAAGCACAAGCTCAGTAGTGTGGTACACAAGCTTAGATGCTCCGCAGCATGTGGGATCTTCCTGGATCAGGGACCAAACCCATGTCTCCTGCATTGGCAGGTGGATTCTTTACCACTGAGCCACCAAGAAAGCCCTATAATCCATTTATTGAATATTATTCTGTATATGGCTTGTTAATTCCCTATTGAAATGTTTTTATTGTGGAAAACATACTGGACAGGTTGACAAAAGACCTAAATTCTAAACCTATGTGCTTAACTTACAAATATTATATCATCTGGGAAAGTCTCCTAACCTCCCTGACAATCTTAAATGAAGATCATATCTTTTCTGCCTTTTTATATGTTTTGAAAGTAAAAATCCTTTGTAAGATGAGATTCATTTGGAGTTATAAGGAATTATTATTGGCACAAATTTAGGATATGGATACTTCTTATTCTAACATGTTTCTCATGTTGTCATCAAAGTTTTGTTTTTAAGACTGAAATAATTCTTTACTTTGGATAGCATAATTGTATCTAATTTTTTTAATTAAAATTTTTTAAGTTCTAGATTTCTATTTTCCTCTTTCTGTGTATGTGTATTAGTTGGATCGTTTAAAAAAAATGGCAAGGCTGTGTTACTTGGTCTTCCCTTGAATATGTATAAAGCTTAGAATTTATGCTTCAGGTAATTCTGTTTTCTACTGACTGGCTTAAGTCTTGCTTAAGCTCCATTTTCTAAAAGCACAAGGGCTATTTGGGGCAACCATTCATACTGTTACAATGATTTTTTTTTTCTTTCAATGTGCTCCTAAGTAATAGAAGAGTTCACTGTACTCAACATATGTAGAAGGTTTCAGAATTTGAATAAAAATTGTATTAGTTTAAGTTAATATGATTTAGCTCTATTAAGAGAACTCTACAGGCTTACCTGGTAGTTCAGTTGGTAAAGAATCTGCCGGCAATGCAGGAGTCTGCTTGCAATGCAGGAGACCTGGGTTCAATTCCTGGGTCCACAAGATACCCTGGAGAAGGAAATGGCAACCCGCTCCAGTATTCTGGCCTGGAGAATCCCATGGGCAGAGGAGCCTGGCAAGCTACAGTCTATGGGGTCGCAAGGGTCAGACACGACTTAGCAACTAAACCAGCAAACCACCACCAAGAGAACTCTCTTACAGAATTTGATTATAGCAGGGTACCAATTAAAATTATGAGTTAAATTTGTTAAAGGCCTATTCTAGGTAAGACACACTCCATCATTTCTACATTTTGGATATGAGTTTTATTCACTGATAATTTAATCAATAAATACAAATGTAAACATTTCTAGTACCAGCACAGATTGTAAATTATAACTCTTGTCCTCTCTCCAAGTAAATGGAAAATAAAGAAATAAATCACTTATGTACATGAAGATGAAATTCTTACCACTTTCCCTCATACAAATGAGCCTCTATACTATATTTATATCTCTTTGGAGAACTAGATTGCTTGTTTTTTTTTTGATCACCTTAATCACCAAAGATTTTTATAGGAACTTGAATTCCATGGTTTCCCTTTATTCCTTGAAAAAGGAAAGGAAAAATAAATAAATAAACTTTTGGAGTTTACCCCCATTGCTTATATTTACCTTTATCTACTATAATATTTTTAGTAGGTGGGATGCTCAGAGTTTAGCAGAATACATCTATAAACTATTTTTATACTCTGTATTTAATCTTGAGCCTTGAGTTCATTCAATGCTCTATGTGACATTTTAAAAACCTGAGCAAACAGTATTATTCTTGGAAAAGAAAAGCCCTTCCTCACTAGATTTAGCATTTAGAAACAATATTGAGTTGATTTGAATCAGAAAATTGTCTCCAAAAACCTGAAATGAATATAAACATTAGGAAGATGATCTCACCTCCTATTTCCTGCCCTTGGTCTTGTACTATTTCTTTTGGAAGTGGTTCTTAAATGTTCACTCAAGCCTTGTATGTGATCGGATCCATTCCAAAGCCACAATTTGCTTTGGTTTTGTCAGAGCCCAGGCTTACTGCACTCTGTGCTTTCAGATCTGTGCAAGACTCCTCTGCCGTGGGGTAGAACCTGTTCATAAGAAGTGTGTTATAATCATCCTACCAAGCACTGTCATCTCATATGTCAAGATCACTTGTTTATTTTCCTACTATTTCTTCACCACCACCACCCCTCTCCCCACCACCCTCCACCCCCCTGCAAAAGAAAATGGTGCTCTTAGGTGAACAAAGCTCTCCTGCCTTACCCTGTAGGCAGAATTCTTACATTCCTTGGGGTTACAAAGGATCATATCCTTTTTTGCCCTGAGGAGAAAAAAAAAGACAAAGATGCATCATTAATCATGCAAACTGTCTACTGCAACACTGCCAAGAAAATGATCATTCCTATATCAGCCATCAATATTCCTGACACCTGTCTAAAAGCTCAGGTCATGCATATCCATCTGCCTTTAGAGAAGTGTCAATGTGCAAACATCCCTTCACTATTTTTAGGGTCATGTTAAAACTATTCATCACCTGCCTGTCAGTTCATCCAATTTGTCATATTATCCTGATGTACCAATGTCTATTATTGGTCATTCCCCTTCTGCATTGTGTTTTTAGAGCACTAGGGTATACCATGTTTTTGAAACTGTCAAATACAAAAGAGGCAGTGGAATCCTACAGTAGGCCAAAATTCTCACCAAGAAATTACTTTGCTCAGAGTCCTTTCATGCTTAATGGAAAATGAGGATGTTTGGGGTTCCTCTGTCTACTGCAAGTTTCACTTCAATCTAATTTTTGGTAAATGAATTCTGATTTCTAATGAATTTCATTATAAACTCCACAGTATTTCTCTCTTGGGAAATGATTCCAAAGGGTTAAAACACAACTTACAAGGAAAGAAAACTTTTTAAATTAAGGGGTTAAAGAAAAACTATTGTGATAAAATTGTCAACACTCAAATGCCAAGGAATATTGTGTTCTATACTAAAATTAAATAGAAATTTTGATAAAATATATTCAGCAACAGAAACTTAAATAAAATGATGGTATATCTCAATTATTATTCTTAGTATAAAAGTCACAATCCCTAAAATCAAAGTCAAATTTTTCACTGATCTCAAATCATTTTAACATTTCTATTTTACATCTAATGCAACCTTAAAACTAGTATAACTCTTTCTCCGTCCTCTTTGTTTTTTTTTTTTTTCCATTGTACCTGTTTCCATTCTCTTCTGCTAAAACCTGTGACATGGGTTATAGTATTTTTAAATAACAGAGGCATTTCCATGTAGGTGGGAAAATCTTGGAACTGGTATTTAAGGCACCTGTGATTTTCATCATTTTTATGCACTAAGCCCCAGGGAGACCCGTGTTAGGTCTTGCATTTGATCGTAACCTCCCAGAGTGTTAGTTGTCTTCTCTGTAAACCATAGGCCTTGAATAGATGATCTCAGTGTCTGTTCCAGATGACAATCTCACCCATTACTGTAGACAGCAATAGCACATAAAGCCGCAGACTAAAGAGTGAATCCAGTGAATTTCCCCAGAATCTGCCTCAATATGTTAAAATCCTGAAAATGATTAGCAAATTAGCAGAGTGCCTCTTCAGAATCATTCTTACTGTGGTCACCACCGTTGTCCAAGCTTGTCAAAACAGCAAGTTCTAAGCCTAGTAAAGTTCCATCTATTTTCAGACACTCTCAAGCAATATGGTTTTTAACCGTGACACCCATAAAATAAAGTGCCTTGGTTCTCAGGCTGCAGAATCAGATGTAACAAAACAACCCAAGACCCCCCTGCCCCTGCCATCTATTCATTAGGAAGATGCATTGCAGAAATTTAATATTAGTGAATTTTCATGAGAACTAATCAATTTCTTACTGATTCTGGTAATATTTGTTTTGACTTTTTAGAAATTAGAGAATTCAGAGAACTAATCAATTTCTTACTGATTCTGGTAATATTTGTTTTGACTTTTTAGAAATTAGAGAATTCAGAGGCAGACTACATCCAGGCCTGTCTCTCACTTGAAATTCAGAGAGTCATGTTACTCTAACAAGCCCTTTTTACTAAATGATGGTTATTCAAATAACTTTTTACAGTAAGTAGAAAATAAAGGACTAAGAGTGCTGAAGTAGAAGTAAAATAATAGAAAATGGTAGAAAAATAGTAAATTTATTTTTCATTTACTTTGTGTCATGTGTATATATGGGCATTCTTGGTAGCTCAGATGGTAAAGAATTTGCCTGCAGTGCCGGAGACTGGGGTTTGACCCCTGGGTAGGGAAGATCCCCTGGAAAAGTGAATGGCAATCCACTCCATTATCTTGCTTGGAGAATTCCATGAATAGAAGAGCCTGGTGGGCTATATAGTCCATGGGGTTGCAAAGAGTCAGACACAACTGAGTGACTAACACACATGCATATATATTTATATTTGTGTTATATTTGTGTTTACACACACACACACAACATGCTGTCTTATCTCCTCACAACCTGCTTGGGGAGAAGGTGTCCTTTCTAGAAATAAAGTGTAGCTCAGAGATGCTAATACAAGAGAGCAGAGACTCAAACTGATGGAGTCACCATGACTGGCAATAAGAGAAGTAGGAGGTATTACAGAGACATTGGTACTTACCTTGGTGGCAGAGAAAAGAGCATTATAAAACTAGGAAACAGCATGTGAAAAGGCAAAGAGGCTTTGATAAGCAGGCCTTTTTTAGGTACTGGCAAATAGTCTGAAGTGGCTGAAGTATAGGATGAGGAAAGGTGAAACAGTGCTAAAAAGGGAATGGCAATGGGGAACCTCAAAGAAGAAAATGGCAACCCACTCCAGTAATCTTGCCTGGAAAATCCCATGGATGGAGGAGCCTGGCTGTTACAGTCCACAGGGTCGCCAAGAGTTGGAAAGTGAGTGACTTCACTTTCACTTTCAAGGAAAGTTGAAATTTACTCTGCTCATAATGGGCCATTGAGGTATCTTAAATTATGTCATATTTTTAATTAAGAAAAAAAACTTGACAGCAAAGTAAATAATAGGCTAAAAACATAAGGCAAAATGACTTAGGAGAACATGGTGTTAACTAGAGAATGATGAAGTATGAATGCCATTGATGGTGGTGGCAGTGGAGAGGGAGAAACAGATCTGGGATGGATTTAAAAGCTAAAAGTTTCTCAGATTTGCCAACTGACTGGATATGAATGTCAAGAGAAAGGGAGAATCAAGAAAAATGTGAAAGATTTTTGCTTGGCTGCCTAAATGAATGATAGTTCCGTTCTCTAAGACAAGGAAAACAGTATGAGGAAGAACATATTTGGGGACAAAATATTTAGTCCATTGTTTTTTTTTACTTGTTTTATTTGAGGATATCAGCATAGACATGAACACATGGGGATAGAGGTCTGGAGAGAAGTGGATTGAAAATAATGATGTTCAGTTCAGTTCAGTCTCTCAGTAGTGTCCGACTCTTTGTGACCCCACTAACCACAGCACGCCAGGCCTCCCTGTCCATCACCAACTCCCAGAGTCCACCCAAACTCATGTCCATTGAGTCGGTGATGCCATACAACCATCTCATCCTCTGTTGTCCACTTCCCCTCCTGCCCTCAATCTTTCGGGGTCTTTTCAAATGAGTCAGCTCTTCGCATCAGGTGGCCAAAGTATTGGAGTCTCAGCTTCAACATCAGTCCTTCCAATGAACACCCAGGACTGATCTCCTTTAGGATGGACTGGTTGGATCTCCTTGCAGTCCAAGGGACTCTCAAGAGTCTTCTCCAACACCACAGTTCAAAAGCATCAATTCTTCAGCACTCAGCTTTCTTTATAGTCCAACTCTCACATCCATACATAGCCTTAACTAGATGGACCTTTGTTGACAAGGTAATGTCTCTGCTTTTTAATATGCTGTCTAGGTTGGTTATAACTTTCCTTCCAAGGAGTAAGCATCTTTTAATTTCATGGCTACAATCACCATCTGCTGTGATTTTTGGAGCCCCCAAAAATAAAGTCAGCCACTGTTTCCACTGTTTCCCCATCTATTTACATGAAGTGATGGGACCAGATGCCATGACATTAGTTTTCTGAATGCTGAGTTTTAAGCCAACTTTTTCACTCTCCTCTTTCACCTTCATCCTAAGGGTGGTGTCATCTGCATATCTGAGGTTATTGATATTTCTCCTGGCAATCTTGATTCCAGCTTGTGCTTCTTCCAGCCCACCCTGTCTCATGATGTTCTCTGCATATAAGTTAAATAAGCAGGGTGACAATAAACAGCCTTGACGTACTCCTTTTCCCATTTGGAACCAGTCTGTTGTTCATGTCCAGTTCTAACTGTTGCTTCCTGACCTACATACAGGTTTCTCAAGAGGCAGATCAGGTGGTCTGGTATTCCCATCTCTTGAATATTTTTCCACAGTTTATTGTGATCCACACAGTCAAAGGATTTGGCATAGTCAATAAAGCAGAAATAGATGTTTTTCTGGAGCTCTCTTGCTTTTTCAATCATCCAGCAGTTGTTGGCAATTTGATCTCTGGTTCCTCTGCCTTTTCTAAAACCAGCTTGAACATCTGGAAGTTCATGGTTCACGTATTGCTAAAGCCTGGCTTGGAGAATTTTGAGCATTACTTTACTAGCATGTGAGATGAGTGCAATTGTGCAGTACTTTGAGCATTCTTTGGCATTGCCTTTCTTTGGGATTGGAATGAAAACTGACCTTTTCCAGTCCTGTGGCCAAGGCTGAGTTTTCCAAATTTGCTGGCATATTGAGTGCAGCACTTTCACAGCATCATCTTTCAGGATTTGAAATAGCTCAACTGGAATTCCATCACCTCCACTAGCTTTGTTCATAGTGATGCTTCCTAAGGCCCATTTGACTTCAAATTCCAGGGTGTCTGGCTCTAGGTGAGTGATCACACCATTGTGATTATCTGGGTCATGAAGATCTTTTTTGTACAGTTCTGTGTATTCTTGCCACCTCTTCTTAATATCTTCTGCTTCTGTTAGGTCCAGACCATTTCTGTCCTTTATTGAGCCCATCTTTGCATGAAATGTTCCCTTGGTATCTCTAATTTTCTTGAGGAGATCTCTAGTCTTTACCATTCTGTTGTTTTCCTCTATTTCTTTGCATTGATCATCCTCAAAAGGACGTTGAGCTTTGGGCTGTCAGGGAACACAGGTGAGGGAAAAGCAAAGACAACCCAGGATATATACCTGGGAAACAGTGGGGCTCATACTCTGGAGCCCTGGAAGCAAATGGGAAGCGTGGAAACACTGAGACCCCATCGACTCCTCTGTTCATGGGATTCTCCAGGCAAGAACACTGAATGGGCTGCCATTTCCTCCTTCAGTGGATCTTCCTGACTGGGGGATAGAACCCTCGGCTCCTGTGTTTTCTGCATCGGTAGGCAGATTCTTTACCACTGAGCTACCAGGAAAGCTCTCCTTCTTTTATGTTTCTTAAAACTCTAATGTCAAAAAAACGGTCATTTCACTCTGAGTTGTATTTTAAAACACCCTTCTTGTTGCAAACTTATTTTTCTGTGTATTATGTTTAAAGAGTACTATCTGGCCTTAGCTTTTTCTGTGTTCTTAAAGATGTGTCCCTCATCTGGTCCCCTGGTAGGACCCTTCATATCTTTCAAGAGAAAGCCTGCCCATCCATTCTACTTAATGTCCACCAGCAGCCCATGCATTCTCTCCACCAATACTGTTAGATTTTCCTCATATACTGAATGAGAACAGAATTTTTTTAATGTACTCATTTTTACCTTTTTACTTTCTGTCTTATTTTGATACAATGTAGACTTCATGAGGACAGAGAATTTGTCTTGTCTCCCTCTATAAACATGGCACCTAGAAAAAAATGTCTGGTATATAGGAAACGCTCAATAATTATTTATTGAATAAATGAATTAGTCTGATAGTCATCTATGTAGAAACCAAACTCTATAAATTTTTAAAGGATGCTCTATATCAAATTAATGCCACTTTTGTTTTATTCTTGAGAAATTTTGACCATAATGATAGGATTTATCATTTTTTTTAACTTTTAGCCCAAAGCCACGGAAACAGGTGAATCAATCTCTCTCTCCTTATATATGTGTGTGTATAAGCATACATATATTCACCCCTAAAAAGTGGATTCCAACTTGAGGGGTTCATTTTTTATCTCTACTGGGCATTTAAAAAACATTTAAGGAAAGACCTGTATAGAAAATGTAATTCTAAGCATTGCTTTGGAAGTAATAGCAGAGACTGTTTACTGAAAGGGGAAGAAAGAGACCTTCATATGCAAATGTATGGCATTTGAAAATGTCATATAGCTACATCTACATATAAATAAGCTGCTCTCTGAATTCCAGAAAGGAAGATTTTGTGTAGCATTAGCCAATTTATAAATCAAAATAAACTGATAGCAAAGCAGTGAGTCAAGACATAGAAGAACACATCTTTACTCCTCTTAATACAGCTGTAGCACTCCAGGTTAAAGACCACCTGGCCAAAATAAAATCTAATCCCACAGGATTTGAATGGAAATAGATATGAACCAGTAGAAGAAAAGGATTTCACAAATGCAAAAGGATGACAACGTCCTGTCAAGGGTTTGCTTCCTTCTAAATATGAACTTGAAAATTAGGAGTCTCATAGTGTCTTTTCTGCCAAACCTCTGTATCAGGATTGTTTTTTATGTGAGGTTCTAAACTTCAGACTGAAAAACCAAAGACTTTTAATTTTTACCTCTTTCTTCTTCATTATTTGTTCAGTTGTCTTGGTTCAAGATGGTCACCTTGGGGAAATTTCTCTGGCAAACCATAGTATGTAAACTATCACATAGGAATGATAATTCCCCTGTATTAAATGAATTGTCCTTCCAGGATACCAGGGTGCCATTCTAAAGACTAAGTCTTTCCTGCATTGTTTAGGTGCTCCTAGCTGCCAGAGGAGTTAATTAGCCTCACCTGGATAGGCAGGCCATTCCTGGGCACCAGGCTTCCTAAGTACAATTTTTACAATAGGCCATTTGCTCCCGTCTAAGCTGACAGCATGGAATTCACCACAGGAAAAAAAATAATAAATGATTTATGCCACTTTACTGGCCATTTCATGGAGTCCATGTGGGCGTTGTTTTCCTAGCAGGAAGAACTACCTGCAGTGTGTCAGGTAGTACATGCACCAGGGTTTTGTCTTGGGTATTAAAAAGCACAAAAAGCCCTCATCCTGGCATGGCATGTTTATAAAGGAGCTGGGGCTAAGAGGATATGTTTCTAGACTGATAACTGAAGAGAAAAACATGAATTTTGGAAAGAAAAAAAGAAATTTAATAAGGTTAAGCTATTAATAGGGAAGAAAAAAAGTAAAATCCAATAATCAAAGGAAACCAAGAAACCATACTAGTCTTCAGATGGATAATGTAATTGCTACCTTTTATTGAATATGGCTGAATACTTGGCACTTTATTAGTGTTTTCTTTGAAGTGACCCTTCAATGAAAGAATTATTTTCACCATTGTAAAGATAAAGAAACTCAGGCTTAGAAAGTTTAAGCAATTTTCCCAAGGCCACCTAGCTATTGAGAATAAGTGTAAACTGATATGTCTTTGACCACAAAGCTGGTTGATTTCTTTCTATTATACCACCCTGCCTCTTGACATGTAGAGTAATAGCGGAAAAGGTAGCAAGATGCACGTTGGTTATATTTGAAACTATATAGTCAGTCTCTTGCAGAGGATATTAAAGGAACCAGAAGCAAATCCCTAATGAGGATTAAAAATATCATATCAAAAAGCATGTTCTGAGAACTAAAAATGGAAAAAGAAGTTGAGAAAATTTTGTTGACTTTTTGCTAAAATGTGCTGATGTGGAGATATTTATGTTTTTCTGAACATCTGGTAGATATTAGTATGTTTTTATTCAGAGTCTTCTGTCATTAATGATAAAAGAAAGCTGAATAATTATGATATACTGCCACAATGGATGAATATCATGCGTGGTTTTTTCTAATATATTATAGAATCTCATGATTCCATCAAACATAAAAACATAAAGTTATTTTTATTTTTATTTTTTTGTTTTTGTTTTTGTTTTAATTTATTTTTTATTTTACTTTACAATTCTGTATTGGTTTTGCCATACATTGACATGAATCCAAAAAGAGGAATATGGATGTTATCTTACTGTAACAAACTTGTTTCCATAAGAATAGACAAGTCAGCAACTCTTGTATCTATGTGTTAAGAATAAATTTCAAGTCATAAGATCTGTTGTTATTAATAAGTGACTTAAATTATACTTTAACATTGCTAGAAGTTTGAGAAATAACCTAAACCTGATATATATATTTGTTTTGCCAAGAGGGAGTTCCATTTCTTTTACCAGACTTCATGGGAAAGAGATTCTTTTATTAAAGATAGAAATACCATGGCTTTTGTCTCCTTGGTAGATTGTCAAAACAAAGAGTATCTTTACTAACTTATAATCCTTCCCTCTGGCTTTTTTTGAGGGTTCTTCAGTGGCCCAGGATACTTGCCAGAATCCACTGCTGAATATAACTGAATCCCTTCCATAGGATGCCAGCAATGACACGTACTCAAAGGCTGGATAAGACCAGCATGGCATGGACCTGCTGGTCCTGCTGGAGAGACAGCCTCCCCACGAGTGGGAGCACTGCACATATTTGGATGTGCTAGTGAATGTGTGCCAGCTTTATTGAAGGGTGGTACAAATGGCTCCAGGTGGCTCAGTGGTAAGGAATCCGCTCGCGATGCGGGAGACCCAGGTTCGATCCCTGGGTCAGGAAGATCCCTTGGAAATAGGAATGGCAATCTACTCTAGTATTCTTGCCTGGGAATTCCCAAGGATAGAGGAGCCTGGTGGGCTACAGTCCATGGGGTCCCAAAAGAGCTGGACTTGGCTTAGCAACTCAACAACAACAACAATAACTTTTACAGCATATACCACACTCCTTAGGGGCTTCCCAGGTGGCTCAGTGGGTAAAGAATCTGCCTGTAATGCAAGAGACGTGGGATCAATCCCTGGGTCAGGAAGATTCCCTGGAGGAGGGCATGGCAAGCCACTCCAGGATTCTTGCCTGGAGAACCATGGACAGAGGAGTCTGGTGGGCTACAGTCCATAAGGTCAAACATACAGTCCATAGCGTCTCAAAGAGTTGGACCTGACTGAGCAACTGAGTACACACACTCCATAATCTATGTCCTCTACCTCCATAAACTGCCAGTTTCACTACAAGCCATGCTCTGGATCCCATCTGAATTTTTGTATGTATTATTCCAACATGGAGTACTCATTCTTCTTTCATTTGTCTACTTCTTGTTCATCTTTCATGTTTCAGCTTAGATACCCTTCTTCCAGGAAAGATGATAACAGCCACTTTTGTTTATTAAGAGTTTACTATGTGCCAGGCACTGTGCTAAATGCTTCTTTACTTAAAATCTCATTTACTTATTACACATATTAGTTTAAAACAGCTATGATTTATTGGGTACTTACTGTGTGCCAGACAGTGTTATAAATGTTTTACCAACATGCATAAAGGTTAAATAACTTGGCTGCAGTTATAGAGTTGGAGGGTAGAAAAAAATCAGAATTGAACACAGTCAAGCTCCTAAGCCTGAGATCTTATTGCCTCACAAGTGTTAACAGGTAGTACCATTATCTCAACCATTCTAAAATTGAGGAGAAGGAGGCCTTTTCACTCTCCACATTCACTGTGGAGTCCAGGCATTTCTGTATGCTCTTTGACCCTTATCTTTACCCAGTTATCACATGGCTTTGTGTCTGCCTGTTTGCTTTTCTGTTTCCTTCTTTTTCAATGAGGAAACGGAGGCCTTGAGGAGTGAAGTAATTTGCCAGAAAAAAGGTTAACAATAAAATGGCTTCGCTGAGACTGAGCTTCACCATCTCTTCCAAAGCCTGCCTTTTTTCCCTGTTCAGACGACTCATAAATGCAAGCCAGGGCATTTCTCTGCAGACATGCATTTCCATGAAAAATGAAAGCAAAGGGACACAAAAGGACACAGAGAATATTTAGTTCTAGGTCTATCGCTCCATTCTTGTTCAGTTCCTTTAGATTTGTTTGAAAACATGACAATGATGTGTTTGGTTCTGACGAAAACCAAAGCATTTACTAAGTGCTTATCATTTGCTAGTTACTGTTCAGAGGATTTTATATGGGTAGTCTCTTATTCCTCACTATTACCCCATGATGCAACTATTACCCCATGATGCAAATGCTTGGTCATCCCCTTTTTACATACATATAAGGAAACTGATACGTCAAGGGGTTATATGACTTGCTCTAAATCCCACACCGTTAGGTAGGGGAGCTAGATTTGGAACTCAGTTTGACACAGCTCCTCATTGGTAGGAGAAATGTGATCCTTTTCAATGTTACCAAAAATTAACTGTCAATTACCAAAAACTATTTGACTTATATCAGATATAAATTGTATATTATGAAACTAATAGCAAACATGCCTTATGTTCACTATCCCTCAGAGAATTCTGAGAAATACTTAGAGAATAAGAGAGAAATGATTGTGCCTAAAGCACTTTATGCTCATCTTTTCCTCCTAATTTCTTTGAAATGACCTAGCTTGAAAAGATGATAAAGGACCTAGATGGGTCCAACTTTTTTTAGCAGAAAGACAGATGGGATCTTGAGGCTCTGGAAAGCTGTTCCTCTGCTAGGCATACTTCATCTTTCCTATATAAACTGATCTCCATTAATTCGTGCAGAAGATTCATTGTTCCAAGACTCAGATGAAGATCCCTTCACCGTGTGAGTTTAAGCCTAGAGGGGTTCTGAAAGGATGCTTCTAGCCACAGATAGGAGATGGTAGTATTTGCTTCTGATGACCCAAGACCAAAATAAAAATAAAAATATTAAAGGAATATTTAATATTTGAAAACAGCTAGCCCATCCCTGCTACTGCCAACTATGATCGGAAAGATTGTGGAGCTCCAAGGGCATGTAAATCCACCAGTCAAGTTTAGGAACTGGGGATTGTTACTTAAAAACCATATGAGGATATGAAGATGACAGTGAATATTTAAAAGCATTTCAGTAGGCTGAAGGAAGAAAGATTTCAAGTTTTTACTCTGATAGAGTGTTAATAAGTGATATATATATTTGAATATACTCAATCTAAACTGAACAAGTAAGAATAAAATCTCAAATGAGAAGACCTAACCATTCCTTTCTAAGCATCCCCCCACCCAAAAAAAGAATCACTTGAAGACCTTTATTTTTCAAGAAATGTGTATTTTTATGGTAAAAATAAAACTTATTTATTATATAAAATTATCTCTTCTATCTAGAAATATTTGTTGTAATTATCACTGTCAAAATTGGGGTGAATTTCATTGTAGGTTTTTATGTTTTTCACACATTATACATCTTAGTATCTTACTCATTTTTCTATGTCATCCAAGAAACTTCATAATTTTTCTAGTTGAATAATATTTTACCGTATAGGTATGCTACCAATTACTTAACTATATTCTACTATTGCTGATATTTAGGTCATTTCTCAGTTTTCATTTTTATAGAGGATGTTGCTTTTGATTTATTTATAACATGAGTCTCTGCCTGCTTCTGAGGCTCTTGGTATATGATACCATAGTAGGTTTTCAATGTTTGTACCATTTTCTCTCTCACTGATGATATTTCAAATTCTTGTCTCTGCACCATCTATCCCTGGCCCCATCTAACATAAGATATAGATTACAGTTTCTCTCCAGATAGACTAAATGACCTCCTTGTAGCATACCATGCTAAACAATTTCACCATAATACTATTTGAGATCAGCTTTTAGACATGGCCTGATATGCAAAATGAATGCCTTATGCATGGCCTAATCTAAGTGCACAGACAAAAACAATTCATGTAGTAAAAAGACTGGACATAAATAAATGTTGATAGTAGTTTTGTTTAGGGTGTAAACAATGAGGGCTTTCTATCCTTCTTTTACTTTCTGTATTTTCCACTATTCTTAAATTAATGTGAAATGTTTTTATAATGAAATTACTCTATATACTTTAAGGGAAAAAGAAGTGTAGAACTAAGCAGTTTAGCCCTCAAAAACACACAAGCTTCACAATGAGTGATACACAGTTTCCTATTAGTAAGTGAAATACCGATGCTTATAACTATACCCACAAATTCAAGTGAAGGAGGAAGACAATCATAGGAATCTCTCCAGGCAAAAAAACATTTCTGTCTCAATTATCTGTATCTTTCAGATAAAATTGTTTTCTGTTCTGGAATTATCCAGATGACTGCCTCTTTCATTTTTCCCCTTACGTCTATATGTACAACTCTGACAGTTCTTTACCATTGAAAAATTGTGATGAAAACAACAGATTAAAAAGGAGAACACAGAGAAAAATTTGTTGCAGGTATATAAGATTTCTCTATGCTCTCTTTGTAGTTTTTTTAAATAAATCTAAACTATTCTAAAATTTTAAAAATTATTTCAAAATGAGAACACATGGTTTCTGGGGCTAGCTTTATGCCCGTGACCCACTGTAAGACATTAAGGAATAACTGAATGTTTCTGATCTTCATCCTCCAATATATCAAGGAAAAAATATACCACACACACATACACACACACACACGTGTTTAACTTAACATTTAGGGATGTTGCAGTCTCAAGTAAAACAATAGCTATAAAAAAAACTTCTAAAAATGCAAATCATTAGAAAAAGATAATAATGTAATTGAATAATCTTTTGGCCTAAATAGAATTTATGTTACATAATGGGAATTGAAGAGAGCAAATCTATATACTTATCTTTAAATAACTTTTATTTTCTCATAATAACTTTTTCAAGAAGAGAGGAAAATGCTTTACTTAAAAGCATTCCTCACTGATATTTCTTCATAGTCTAATTTTCCTCTTTCATTTTATGATATTTCTTATCTTGCCTTTAAATTTACACCTCCACATCTCTCATAGACCATTATAAATGTCCTTCCTAGTTTAGATATCATGGAGAAGATGTCCTTTTAATAATCCTAAATTTGCTTAATGTTATTAAGAGACGTTCACTGCTGATCATTTTCCTACTAAACAATTTATTTCAGTTAACATCAATTCTATTGGAGAGATACCCAACCATAAACAGAGTTTTCAATTCAGTCTCAAAAATCAAAATCAGAGATCTGTCATGTTTATAGATCAGAGCTCAATTGCTTTTCTTGTAGTCTTCCCCATTATACAAAATGGCACTACCCAGATGTTCAAGCCAAAATCCTAGTGATCTTTGATTCACTCCTTTCATTTTGCAACACACCAACAAGTCGTGTTCAGTCCACCGCCAAGATCTATGCAGAATAGAAGTATTTTTTTCTCCCTCCATTGCTACTAAAGTCCAGGACTTGGACAGACTTTTTCCTACACCATGTGATGGTCTCCTATTTGTTCTCCCTGCTTCCTCTGTTTTCCCGCAATGATGTATTTTCCAACCAGTCAGATCTACTTGAAACTATCCAAATAGTTTCTCATTGTGCTTGAAAGTAAATCGAGACTCCTTAATGTGGCATACAAAGTTCTACAAGGTAAGAACCTTGCTGTTCTCTCCTCTCACTTTGGCTCTCTTTACTGCTCTGGGAAACCCTCTTCTCCAGCCACAGTGCTGGCTCCTGGACTATCAGTTTTTTCTATTAGAGTCTTTTTCTACGTGTGTCACTCACTCGGTGGACTCTTCATCTATCCAGCTTTTTCTCATCCTTCCTTCTTCAATGCCTTTACCTTACCTCTTTAAAACAAACCTCCCACCCTATTCTGCTATATCTGAACACCCTTTTTTTTCTGTAACATTTCTAATTTAGATGCAAGGTTTTTGTTTTTAATTTTGTATATTGCATGTGTATAATACGTATGACTTTGATGAGAGAAACTTTAAATCCCCATGATGTACTCTGTACCTATAGCATTTGGCACATATGAGGAGATCAGGAAATATTTTTTAAGTGAATGAATAAATTGATGAACTAATTAGGTACAGTACAGGTAGGAGCAAAGACTAGTAAATTTCAAGACCTCATAAGAGAAAACATGTTTCTTACCTTTTCTGGATCCAAAGGGTTATATGGTCATACACCAAGAGCCAGAAGTTATGAGTTGATATTGTTAGCATTGACTACAGCAAAAGGAAGGGGTGTTTGAATCACCTAGGTCACGCTCAACTCTTATCTCTGGATAAAACCACTTGTGGTTTTCCTATTTCAAAAGAAATAGTTCCCTGTAAGCCCTGATTCTAAGTGCCAGCTATTTTATTTCTGATGGATAAATGAGGTTTTGACTCTCTTCAAATTCAAATTTGTACATGTTTTATAACCCCTATTGAGTTCTTCAGTGGTTAACCATGTACTTGGGGAGTGTAAATTATACACTGTGAGGGTGTCAGACCTGTTAAAAGGTAAACTGACACTATGAGACCACAAAGTACCATTTACTTAACTAATTTCAGGTCCTAAATACTGTCCAAGTGGAAAGAAACTGTTAAGATCCACACCTTATCCTTAACTATTTCTAGAGCAGTTTTTGCACTCAAAGTTATCACTGACTAGAAATGAAGGAAGTGTCATGAGAAATCAATTGTTCAAAACTGGAAAGAAGGAGAGAGTGAGAGAGAATTCATCACTATTTAGAATATCTGAGGAATAAATTGTCTTAGATTAAAAACATTTGTACTTAACCAAAGGATAATGCTTTAAAGATGAGAACATTTAATGTTCAAATTTTCTTAATGGAGTACTCAAATTCCCATCTTTCTTAAAGAGAAGATGCTAAACAAACTCCAGCATTTCTTAATGGCTCAGAATTGCAGAATAGTGTCAGTAATTCAGGAATTTTGAAAATGCAGATAGAGATAATGTGGGAGATTACACTCCAGATATGACCTGGAATTTCGTTGAAAATGTCATTGATGTCAGTTTGCTTCTTGGTCATTTGCCTCTTTCTAATAAAGGTAAAATGCAGTATCATTTGTTGTATGACAAAATAAACAATGTATGATAACTGCCTTTCTTATAAGATGAATTAATAAATAAAAAAATGAATTCAGACCCTTTCATCAAGTTTCCCTAGCTTCTCAAAAATTCTTCTTTACAGTGGCTATTAGCATACTTTGACACATCAGCACCTTCAAAACATAATTTCTATGTTTTCAATGCAATGAACAGTAGAAATATAGATATGTCAGCATAAGCCTAAACTAGGGGGATCATAAAATTTACCACCCTAAGTAGGAAACTTTTGAGAGTGAAAGGAGGCTTTGTGAGTCATTATGCTGGAAAAATAAACACAAAACAAGATTGTACAGGTCACATACTAGCTGAACCCAATCTGTCAGCTCATTTTCATTAATTCTATATGGACTATTAAAAAGTGTATTTTATCAGTGTGATAAAATATTTTATCAGTGTGTCTGATTGCTAAATGGTAGTTTTATTAGCTTGCTAAGGCTGCCATAACAAATTACCACAAACTGAATGACTTAACAGAAATTTATTATCTCACAGCTTTGGAGGGTAAATTCTGAAACTAAGGTGTTGGTAGGGCCCGGTGCGTGCACACATGTATGTTAAGTTACTTCAGTTGTGTCCAACTCTTTGGGACCCAGTGGACCATAGCCCACCAGGCTCCTCCGTCCATAGGCTCTCCAGGCAAGAATGCTTGAGTGGGTTGCCATGCCCTCCTCCAGGGGATCTTCCTGACCCAGGCCTTGAACTTGTGTCTCCTATGTCTCCTGCAATGACAGGTGGGTTCTTTACCACTTGTGCCACTTGAAAAGCCCTGGTAGGGCCACACTTGGTCCAAATTCTCAGAGAACCCTCTTCTGCCTTTGCCAGCTCTGTGGTTCCTCCATTCCTGGGCTTATAGTAGCGTGGCTCCAGTTTATGCCTCCACCTTCACCTGACCCTCTGTTGTGTGTCTTCTTATGACCTTATAAGAACACCAGTCTTTGGATTTAGGGTCCTGTCTAATCCAGTATGAGAAAATCTGAAATAATTATTTCCCAATGAGCTTACACTCTGAGGTTCCAGATAGACATGAGTTTTTGGAGAACATTATTCAACCCAATGCAGTAACCAATAAAATATTTGTTAATATCTTACCAAATAATCATTAGCTATAAGATTTTATTGACAATAAAAGAAATGTAAAATACTGAATAATGAAAAAGATTTATTCGCTGGTATTTTCATGTCTATAACAAGTTAAACAGAGAGACCACACAGCAACCTATGATGGATTATCAAATCATCAAAAGGTTTATTTTAGAAAGCAATACCACCTTTAATAACAGTCTTTGTTGTTGCTATTCAATCACTAAGCCATGTCCGGCTCTTTGCGATCCCATGGACTGCAGCACCACAGACTCCTCTGTTCTCGACTATTCCCAGAATTTGCTCAAATTCATTGATTTGGTAATGTTATCAAGCCATCTCATCCTCTGTTGCCCCTTTCTCCTTTTGTCTTCAATCTTTCCCAGCATCAGGGTTTTCTCCAATGAGCCGGCTCTTCACATCAGGTGGCCAAAGTATTGGAGCGTCAACTTCAACATTAGTCCTTCCAATGAATATTCAGGGCTGATTTCTTTTAGGATTGACTGGTATGTTCTCCTTGCAGTCCAAGGGACTCTCAGGAGTCTTCTCCAACACCACAGTTCGAAAGCGTCAGTTCTTTGGCACTCAGCCTTCTTTATGGTCCAACTCTGACATCCATACATGATTACTAGAAAAACCATAGCTTTGACTATATGGACCTTTGTCAGCAAAGTGATGTCTCTGCTTTTTAATACACTGTTTAGGTTTGTCATAACTTTCCTTCCAAGGAGTAAGCTTCTATGAATTTCATGGCTGTAGTCACCATCAGCAGTGATTTTGGATCCCAAGAAAATAAAATCTGTCACTGTTTTCACTTTTTCCCCTTCTATTTGTCATGAAGTGATGGGATTGATGTCATGAACTTGGTTTTTTGAATGCTGAGATTCAAGCCAGGTTTTCACTCTCCTCTTTCACCCTTATCAACACACTCTTTAATTCCTCTTCTCTTTCTTCCATTCGAGTGGTATCATCTGCATATCTGAGATTATTGATATTTCTACTGGCAATCTTGATTCTGGGTTGTGATTCATCCAGTCCAGCATTTCCCATGATGTACTCTGCATAGAAGTTAAATAAGCAAGGTGACAATATATACTGTTGTCATACTCCTTTCCCAATTTTGAACCAGTCAGTTTTTCCATGTCTGGTTCTAACTGTTGCTTCTTGATCTGCATACAGCTTTCTTAGGAGACATGTGAGGTTGTCTGATATTCCCATCTGTTTAAGAATTTTCCACAATTTGTTGTGAGCCACACAATCAAAGGTCTTAGTGTAGGCAATTAAGCAAAAGTAAATGTTTTTCTGGTCATCTTACTCTGCTTAAATACAAAGATACTTCATTCATAGACATGTTGCCAAGACATAATTGAGTAATATCATCAAAACAGAATAACTTTAAACACCATGAAACTGTTCAGAGGCTATGCTACATTCAGAAATTACTTCTTAGAAAAAACTACAAAATTCCATCTTAAGAGTTGACTTCCTGACTTTTTCAATATCAATTTTATCTAAAATGTGTATTTAAAATGTCAAACAAACTTTCAGAAATACTCACAGCATAATCGATTGCATTTGTTTCTTAAAATTATTTTATATTATCCTTGAACATTTAGAAGAGATGGTATACCTTCTAATGCTCTCAATGAGAATCAATTATATTAAGTTAGTCAGGTACCAACATATGGCAGTGGTCCAAATTTATAAATGACTCTAATTTATACTGTAACTTTTCTGACTGTCCTTTTTGGGCCATGAGATCATACAGGAGAAATGTGCAAACCCATCAACCTGTCAATTGCCTACACTTGCTCTTCCAAGTCATTTATAGATTTCTTTCTTTTGTTTTATGGTTAGCAACACATTTTTGCCCTCCAGCCTTTCGCCTTTCACTGAATAAGCCTGAAGTGCATAGCAAATATGACTTTTACCTCTGCATCTAATTCTGTCACACTGAATATACCATGCTACTGAGTGAACTAGAGTTCTTCACCAGATTGTACCTTACCTTGTCACTTAACATAGGGACTGTCTGTGTCTGCACTGAAGTGCAGCTGGTTCTTTGACGCAACAACTAAGAGGAACTAATCTTTTGAAAGCCACCACACTAAGGTACAGGTGGCTTCCAAATATATTGCCTATGCCTGTCATACTCATTCATTTATTCATTCTGCTGATTGAACATATCGCTACTTTTTGTTCTATACCCTTGAGCCGTTACAGTAAATAATATAGTCTCTGCTCCAGGAGAAATAATCTATTGCAAAGTTTTCTCAGGTCTTTAAATGAATAACAGGTGTGTAAACACATCGATTTACCTTAGCTATCAGGTGGCTGTGGTGACTGGAGTGCCCAGGCTTGATGTATCTTCCATTTGCCTAAACCAAATCTTATGCTTTTCTATGTGTGTGTTAATGTGAAAAATTTGGAGATGCTATGGTCTATTGCAATGTTTCTCAGAATGGAGTCTGATGGAATAGTCCCACAAAATGTTCCTAAATAGAAGATGGAAGCCTCCTAGACAGATGAGTTTAGGATCACTCCATAATATGTGTCCTTTCTAGGCATCTCACAATGCAGTTTAGCCTTTGAGACACTCAGAAAACAAGCCATAAAGAAATACATATAACTGTGTTTAATCCACTCTTTCCCAAACTTCTTTGACTATAGAACTCCTTTTTCCATGAAGCCTGCTCCAGAAGTAGCACTGTGTCAACAGAGCTCCCCTTGATAAACACTGGTCTGAAGAGTTGTGCTCATTGTCACTAAAGCCTGTAATTTAGAAGCAAGGGTGTCTATCTTGCCCAGCCCAAGAAACTAGAGAGATTTCCCTCCCCGGCTGCCCCATTCTTGTGCTGTCAATACCTGCTGTTTGTTGCAGCATCACCTCTCTCCGTTTTCATAGAGCCACAAATGGTGACATTGCTTCCATTTATTCTGTCTTCTTTCCTGCTCCCATTGCTTCTCTTATAATTTTATCTTTTCTACAGATGAGCTGAATGTCTAACAATATCACCAGTTGTACAAAGCTTCTTTATTCCTATTTGGAAATCAAACCAATCACAATTCTTTCTATAATCCATACCTTTTCTCAGCTGTGGCTATTTGTTTCTCTATCCAAGAGAATGCTTCATTTGATTTCACACAGCGCATTAATTCTTGTAGCTATTCTGTTAGCTGTCTAACAGAGCCATTAAGGAAGCCTAGAGATTTGTGAGAGTTGGTCTCAGGATACCTAGGAATTGACAACATTTAGAAGTCTCTCACAGATGCTGGCATTTGTTGCAGACACACTGCCTATTCTTTGAGTGCTGTGTTCTCAAAAGAGGCAAAGACATTCTAAAATAAATTGAATTGGTAAGGCTGACTACCAAAATCAAGGAAAGCTTGATAGCTGAAGGCCCCTGATGACTTCTCAACGGCTCACACACTCCCAGACGTGGAGCAGCTGGCTGAGATCAGTCCTGCAGGTGAAGGAGCCAAGACAGACTTGGGACCACAAGGGTGGTGCAGCACCAGTGCCGGTGTAGTTATCAGGGGAAGCACGTGGGACCCAGGGAGTGGGAGAACCTAGCATAAGCTGGTCAGAGACAGAAAGATGAGAAATGTCAAAAGTACTGTGATCTGAATCATCTGAACATCAGAATTTCCTGGGGTCCTTTTTTGAAAGACAAAATTCAGGTCCTTCAGCTGGTGATTCTGATTCAGTTGATCAGGACCAACTGAACCCTGAAAATCTATTTTTGATAAGCAGTTAAGGTGTATCTGCATTAGAACAAGCAACATTACCCTTAAAAGAGGAATTTGAGGACACTAACCAACTCGTTAAGTTTTGTCATTTATGAGAAATCACAGTAGAATTGTGTTTATACAAAACTCACACACAAGTATATACACTTCTGTGAGGGTATCAAAGTATCCAGGATGTCTCCTAAGATGCTGTACCATGCCAATGCCAAGGTTCTATACCTATAAATGTTGTTCAGGTATATAGCATTGCATAAATATCCCTCACTGTGGTTGTCTACAATTTCTAGGCTAGGCAGTTTATTAATGTTTAGAATTAAACACTAAACTTCAATATTCCACTTAAATATTATATGACATTTCTAGCTATTTGAAGTGTTTTTCCCATAATTTTTAGAGCTTATTTGTTTCTTTTATTTTTCCAGAAGAGAAGTTCAGTTATAAAGCTGTTTCCATAGAGAATTTTGCATTTATTCCTAGTGTTTTCTCAAGTACTTCTGAGACTCTGCTCACAAAAGTCTGTTAAAGAATAAAAACAATACCCTTTGTTCTTTAGTTTAAGAAACTATAAAAGCTCTCCAATTCTTTTCAGTGTTCTTGTAGAAAACCAAGCTGATCGCTAGCCATATTCATAACAATGTCATTAAGTTTATCTGCACTTACAGTTCACCACCTAGTAGTTTTAAGTATGAGAATAAATGCATGGTCATATTCAGAAAAAGGCAACTAAGGAAACTATTTTATTAGTTTATAATCTTAGTACTTATTCTGAAATGCAGTTGCCTGTGTTTTGTTTTGTTTTTTAAATGTTTCCTTTTTTGTTATCCTGAAAAAGTTCAACCATCATTTCTCACTTCTGGATGATAGTGTACATAACAGTGTGAATGATCAGATTGTTGTTACTGTTGTTCAATCACTAAGTCATGTCTGACTCTGTGACTCCTTGGACTGCAGCATACCAGGCTCCCCCATCCCTCACTCTCTCCCAGAGTTTGCTCAGATTCATGTCAATTGAGTTGATGATGCTATCTAACCATCTCATCCTCATCTCATCTCATCTCCGCCCTCTTTTCCTCTTGCCTTCAATCTTTCCCAGCATCAGGGTCTTTTCCAATGAGTCAGCTCTTCACATCAGGTGGCTAAAGTATTGGGGCTTCAGCTTCAGCATCAGTTCCTCCAAAGAATATTCAAGACTGCCTTCCTTTAGGATTGACTGGTTTGATCTCCTTGCAGTACAAGGGAGTCTCAACTGTCTTCTCCAACACCATGATTAGAAAGCACCAATTCTTTGGCACTCATCCTTCTTTATGGTCCAAAGCTCACATGTACATACTACTGAAAAAACCATAGCTTTGACTGTGGAGACCAGATTAGAATTTATGAATTCAGAATTGGCCATACATGGTTCCAGTGTGGTTTCTGAGGGAGTACAGACATATAGGCTCCATTTTTCTACCCATAAGAACTAGAGTTTCCATATCCTTCAGTCATTACATGAGGGTGATTATAAATGCTTTGTTTAGAACCACACCTCCTTTGTAAACAGAGGGAATACTATTTTAAAAGCCAGATGATATACTCATGCCTCCACTAGCCCCACCAGAAACTGTAGAAAGAAAGACCCTCATCCCTTTCTCCTGATCCATTTCTACAGGGTCTGTAGCCCTACTTCTCAGCAGACATTCTTTTCTAAGGCATCTCTCACTTGCCCCTCATTTTCTGATGCCACTCTCACCCTACAAAAAGTTGTCCCCATGTCACAATGTTAAGATTCTTTTTCTACTGATATAAATTTTGGATGTTTCTGGCAGGTTCTCTATGCTGGCAACTGTGGTAAGGGGATAACCTAGAGAAAAGAGAACTTAAAAAAAAATATATATATATATATGTGTGTGTGTGTGTGTGTGTGTGTGTGTTCATCATCTTCCCTGTGCTATGGTCTGTGATAGGCACAGAGACCACAACAGTAAGATAAACAAGACAACAATACTTGCCTTTAAAAAGGAGTTTCTAAACTAATGCATCAGACAGACAAGTAAAGGACAATGAAAATTTGGTGTGAAAAGTACTAGGAGAGGGGGATGATTTTAAGTAAGGAAGGCAGTGAGTCCAGAATGAGTGGGCAGAGGAGATTACAGAAGCTCCTCAGAGGATATAATGTCAGTGATGAGACCTGAATGATGAGTAGGAGTTACATAGATGGATGATAAAAGGAGGAAATGAATATTCCCAATAAAGGAAACCACATATGGAAAGTCCCAGAGAGCAGAGAGAAACTTCATATAGTGAGTGTAGGAGGATGCAAGAGAATTACAAGGGGTGAGAGTGGAAAAGCTGGAACAGATTTTGAACACCCTTCTAATTAATGTTAAATTTTAATTCATTGGAGGAGTAATGAGGAATAACAAGAATTGTTTCTTTGGGAGTTTTTAAGCAGGGTCATTATGCATCCACGTTTTTCTTCTAGAAGCATCACTCTGGCTCTAGTGTGGAAAACTGACCCAGAGAGGGCAAGACTGAAGACTAGCTGATAGTGATGGTTTGATCTTAGAGAATAGCCACCAAAATGTAGGAAAATGAAGGAACTTAGTAGATATGTAAAAAGCAGAAACTATAGGACTTGGTGATTTACTCAGTTAGAATTTGAAAGTGAAACCCAGATTTCTGGTTTGTGTTAATGAGTGGATGAATATGCCTTGCCTAAGAAGCAGAGGAAGGAGTGGGAGAAGCTGATGAGATGCCTATGAGACGTTTGCCACTTCAATACATTGATATGGAATTCTATGAAAGTGTGATCATTTATTAAAAAGTGTTCTGAGCTGGCTAATCAGAATCTGGAAGTCAGAGGCATTGAGGTTACAATAGAAGCCTTGGGTGAGTGTGAATGAGCTCCCTCGCTGAGAATGTTTAAAGTGTAAAAAGAAAAGAACTTTAGAAAAACACCAATACTTTAGGAACTAGTTGGAAACAAAGAGCCCACAAAATAGGCTATGAAGGAACAATCAAAAAAAAAAAAAAAGAAGAAGAAAAAAACAAGAGGTAGATGATATGGAAGCCCAGGGAAGAGAAGGCTTCAAAAAGAAAGAAGTGGTCAGCTGTATCAAATTACTGATTACTAAAAGATTGAGACAGTTGAGGTCTGAGAAGAATAACTAAATTTTAGCAACAAAGATGTTGGCTGACCTTGTCATAGCAGGTTCTCTGAAGGGGTGACCAGAGAGCATGGTGGGTTAAAGAGTGTGTGGGAGTTAGCTCAGGAAGTGAAGAATGGGAGCAGAGATAGCACTCTTAAGAAGTTCAGCAATAAAGGGGGAAAAGGAGACAAGAGGTCTACCAAGGGACACGGATTGAGAGAGGTTGGTGAATTTTTATCTTAAGATGGAAGATACTCAAAAATATTTAAATACTGATGATTGGGAGCAAAGAGTAAAGATAAGTTAAAGATAATGGAGAGAAAGGAAATAATTGATGGAGAGAACACTTGAGGGGGATTGAGGGGTTGGGATGCATGATAGGTTGGCCCTGGACAAGAAATCTCTCCCAAGGTAGGAGGAAGAAAAGGAAAAGATTGCTTTTCAAAGCATCAATGGGATCAAGGTGAGGTAAAGAGTCAGGAGTTACAAAAAGCAAACAGTGAATAAGATATGGAAGCCAGATGTTGTCCTGTATTTTAATAAGTTCTTAAATGCATAGTCTGCATGGTATACTGGAAAGAGCCCTAGTTTTGATGCCAATTCTGCTTATCAGTTGTGTAAATTTCTAAGACAAGTAATGAAGCCTATTTGACCTTCAGTTTCATCATCTATATAAAATGAGATTTTTATAAATCTGCTTTGAAGGGCTATATTAAGGAACATATTTTTTATCATGTTAAGTATTAACACAATGCTAGGCGTGTTGTAGATTCTCCAGGAATAGATATACTTAATATCATCCTGTCTGGGGAATCTGTTTTCTTGGCTGTGTTTAGAAAACAACAAGTAAAATCATCTGGAAACAACAGATAGATATATATTACACTTAGTACATAGCACAGTGCCAGACACATAGTAGGTATTTAAGAAATATTGATATAATACATTAGAAATTTTTGGCCCTTATCTACATTATCAAAATCCTTACAATTTTCTGCTATTTCAGTAAATGTTCATATAATACATCACCAATTTTTGGTCCTTATCTACATTATTAAAATCTTTAAAAATTTCTGCTGTCTCAGTGAAAGCTAAATCCTCCTCATTCTCTGTTGGCTAATAATTTCAGAGTCACACAGGAAAACAAATGTTTCACCTGAGAAGGTTTATCTCAACTATTCATCCATTGCTGCATATGCTGCCCATAAAAGAAAAAAAAAGAGCTTGATTCACATAGCCCAGAAGGCAAAAGAGGATCTGAGCCCTCTGTTACTTGTGTTGTCATTTTCAACATTGTCACCCAAGAAGCTCACTAAGAAAGGACACCCAGATTAGCCACTGAGCCAATAAGTTTGGCCAGAAATGCATAGGTTTAGCTCAAGACAAAAGAAAAGGGGGAGGAGAGTGTACTTGACATAAAATAGCTTCCCAGGATTCTTTCTTTCTCTGAGGTTTACAGTAAACTTTGTCTTGAAAGAGAACAGTGTTGCTGCAGCAAGAGCTCAGTGGGGAGAGCTGTAACAAATTGCCCCAGATAAGCTTAAAGCAACTCCAGCTCTGGACTCCTGAGAGACTAATGAACCGTACATCCCTTCCTCTTCCCAAGGCCTGACGTTTATGAAGTGTTGTTGAAGACATTGGAAGTTCCATAAAATACTACATTTTTAAAAGGTCTTCAAGCTTAATCCTCTAAACCTATAGGAGTTACCCACTTGCTGAGCGTTAATAGGCTTTTGACTGAATGGTGAAGTTTCTAAAGGACCATTACAGGCAGAGTGCCGTTCCCCCAGTAGTGTGCACTCTTCACTCTCCGGAGGGCTCTGCCATCTGAAGCCATGCAGGGCATTTTTAAGGCAGGAGACAGAGAAATGGCTAAAGATCTGCTTATTTTCTCTCAATAACAAACAACTTTTATTTTTCCTTTTTTATCTTAGAGGTCAAGAATTTGGGGCTAGAGACAAGTATGAAACTTGTGATGTCACATTCTTAAGTGTGTTAATATTGTATTTGGATGTCATAAGTTAAAATGATTTATACAAGTTTCTTTCCCAAGATTTTACAGATTTCTCAGCTTTTCTCCATGTAAATACATTACCAGTAGAAACTGAGATAATAAAAGCCCATGAAAACAATCATCCAGTATTGTTCCATTTCATTCACTCCAGTCCCCAAATTACTCTGTCTATTTCAGACACTGATATTTTTTTCCAATTTAAATTCAACCAGTTCTTGAATAATGCCATTAAGGGTCTTGCCTGAGAATCTAGTAACATGAAAATTAGTTTTCTTCCATTTTCATTTTATGTCCAATAAGAATATTTATATATCCAAGTGATGATGTAGATAATCACATTTCACATTTTATATTCGTGCCTGATCAACAGTACAATCAGAAAGAATTTCTCTACATCCCCATCCATCCTGCTCCCAACTCATATTTTTGCCTCATTAGCAAATTTTAGGATCAAAATATTTTCAATTACTCTTCTGAAAAAACAGGATAATATTCAACTTGCAGAAGAAATGTAGCACTTGAAAGACCTGATCTCTGTTTTGAGGTTATTTTTTCTAAATTTTTAACAGATGAAATAACTGATAATACTGTTATTCCTAGACTGGGCCTCTGCTCTTGACAAAACTTTAGAATTGATTGTGTCCCTACATGCCTCCGTGTCCCTACATGCCTCCATATCCCTTGTGTTAAGCTGTCACTTTTAGCGAGCATTCTCATTTGAGTGTCCTAGAGGCTTAAAAACAGAGAAGGCAATGGCACCCCACTCGAGTACTCTTGCCTGGAAAATCCCATGGATGGAGGAGCCTGGTGGGCTGCAGTCCATGGGGCCGCTAAGAGTCGGACACTACTGAGCGACTTCACTTTCACTTTTCACTTTCAATCATTGGAGAAGGAAATGGCAACCTACTCCAGTGTTCTTGCCTGGAGAATCCCAGGGACGGGGGAGCCTGGTGGGCTGCAGGGACGGGGGAGCCTGGTGGGCTGCCGTCTATGGGGTCGCACAGAGTCAGACATGACTGAAGCGACTTAGCAGCAGAGGCTTAAAAAAGGAGAGACTCTTCTCATCTACTCATCTGTGCCTTGTAGAAACTATGACAGCAGGTGAGGCTATTATAGAATTTGTTAAGTTGCAAGAACTCAGATTGCATTACATTCAGAATCCATTCAGTTGGAATGCTTTTCTGGTCTTTAAAAAAGTTCGATGGCAATTCAAGCTAGATATGAGGTTTTACTGCCACCTCATATGTTTATACCTGATAAGATAAGGACAGGAAATCATAAGAATTGTATATCTTCTTTGAAACCAACTCTAATCAACAAGGGGACCATCATGCCTGTACTTCTAAATTCATAATTTGTTTCCTGTCCTGGGCACAATATAAATATAATGGGAAAAAAGAGATAGTTTTTATTTTTCTAGTTGGTTAAATAAAACTATTTTTCAAACTTCTTTAGCAATAGGGCAGTAAGCAAGAGAAGAATAAAATCAAGTAATCACAACAGGTGTGTAAGTATAGGACTATATCAGTCCTAGGGTTTCCTTGTACTGTTATAACCATGAAAAGTAAAAGTGTTAAATAAAGACACCCAAAATGGAAATTTCATTTTTCTGGAAAAATGTGGCACATTTTGTGTACCCACAGGAAAAGAGACTTGAGAAGATAATACACATTGTACAATTCACAAGCATCCACTTGTCAAGATAATCTGTGATGTTAAAAACTGAAGTAAGAGCCACATTTTGTTCCCCACAAGGAAGACAATATGTGGTGAAGATCACTTTATGCTAGAATGTCTGAATTACAGACATGGTAAATACTTAAGATATTTTGCTCCCTTTAAAATAGTAAAATGTCCCCATAAAGTGATTTTCTTATCTAAATAATGTCCTTATTTCTCTACTTCCTTTTCCTAGGATATCAAAAATAATATTTTTCAAGAAATATTAGTATTAGTAATTTATTGCAAGTAAATATTCACAATACAATTAAATATTATTCTTAAAAGTCAAAGAACCTAGAGTTCTGAAACAATCCAATCTACCATTAACACCCTATAATATCTGAGAAATAGTAACACATCTGAAAATACACAAACTCACCGCTTCACTCTTTAACTCATTTCCCCTATTGAACAGCTCTGGTTGCTTAAAAATGTGCAGTGGAAATCTGCCTCCCTAAAGCATCCTCTAAATTCTGATCATATCTCTAGTTTAGGATCTTTCCAAATTACTCTAAAAGCCTTACATGGAATCAGACTCCTCCTAAGGAATCGAGAGCGTAAAAGCTTTGTAGACATATTCTAAAGAAAATCCTGAGGCTTCCCTGGTGGCTCAGTGGTAAAGAATACTCCTGCCAATGCAAGAGACACGGGTTCAATCCCTGTCCAGGGAGATCCCACATGCCTTGGAGCACAAAGCCAGTGCTCCACGACTACTGAGCCTGTGCTCTAGAACCTGGAAACTTCAACTACTGAAGCTTGCACACCTAGAACCAGTGCTCCGAAACAAGAGGAGCCACTGCAGTGAGAAGCCTGCACACTGCAACTAGGGAGTAGCCCCTGCTTGCCACAACTCGAGCAATGCCTGTGCAGCAACAAAGACCTAGTACAGCCAAAAACAAATTTAAAAAATTATATTTTTTAAAAAAGTCCTGATTAAAGCAAAATAGGAATATCTCCAGAGAAATATCATCTTACCAGCCCACAAAGTCTTCTCAGACTGTGATGCACCATGGATAGGGTCTGGTCCTTTAGCCTCTAGGTGCAGAAATTTGATCTTACAAACCCTCAGAATTCAGTAGGCTGAAGAAAGATGACTTGTGCCCCTAACATGCATGGAAACTCAGAACCAATCAGTTCACTCCAATGAAATATATAACTGTCAAACGGATAAGATGGCCAGGTGGTAGTGTCAAAGCCATTACCAATGTGTAGGCTGCATAAATGTCCAGTTATTTTAAGACTATTTAGGAAGCAGAACATCAAAACAAGAGAACTGGGTTGTTGACTAAGTGAATATTTCATAGCATCAGACACTAACAGTCTAGTGCAGCCATATCTGCAGCTAGGAACTCTGGGTTTACTAGTTAAAGTTGGCTTCTCAGGGCCCAGAAGCCTGGAGAGCACTGGAACAGATGACACAACATGACATTCAGATGCTTCTTTTGCCAAGCTCTAACCCTTATCAATAACCTCAGCTATGCAGATGACACCACCCTTATGGCAGAAAGTGAAGAAGAACTAAAGAGCCTCTTGATGAAAGTGAAAGAGGAGGGTGAAAAAGTTGGCTTAAAGCTCAACATTCAGAAAACGAAGATCATGGCATCTGGTCCCATCACTTCATAGCAAATAGATGGGGAAACAGTGGAAACACTGTCAGACTTTATTTTTCTGGGCTCCAAAATCACTGCAGATGGTGATTGCAGCCATGAAATTAAAAGATGCTTACTCCTTGGAAGGAAAGTTATGACCAACCTAAACAACATATTAAAAAGCAGAGACATTACTTTGCCAACAAAGGTCCATCTAGTCAAGGATATGGTTTTTCCTGTAGTCATGTATGGATGTGAGAGTTGGACTATAAAGAAAGCTGAACACCGAAGAATTGACGCTTTTGAACTGTGGTGTTGGAGAAGACTCTTGAGAGTCCCTTGGACTACAAGGAGATCCAACCAGTCCATCCTAAAGGAGATCAGTCATGGGTGTTCATTGGAAGGACTGATGTTGAAGCTGAAACTCCAATACTTTGGCCACCTCATGAGAAGAGCCAACTTATTTGAAAAGACCCTGATGCTGGGAAAGATTGAGGGCAGGAGGAGAAAGGGACGACAGAGAATGAGACGGTTAGATGGCATCACCGACTCGATGGACACGGGTTTGGGTGGACTCTGGGAGTTGGTGATGGACAGGGAGGCCTGGAGTGCTGCAATTCATGGGGTCGCAAAGAGTCGGACACGACTGAGTGACTGAACTGAACTGAATGAACCCTTATCCTAAGGGAATCATCCTTCCTTCAGATATAGGGATAGTTTTAGTTGAATTTTACAGTCACATTTCTGCTTCAATAGATAATGTCTTGCTTTAACAGATTAATTCCTGAATGACATCTTGTTTCTAACTTTGGAGGAAGAAAGTTGGGGTAATGAGAAACACACACGTACACACACCCTACTCTGGGCTGTAATGATTTAAGTCTCTGAATTGCTATGCCTGGCTCTGTCCACTTTCTGTCAACTTATCTTACTAAACTTGTGATTAAAGCAAGGTTTTGCCATTCACCATTTCTTCTGTCTCTTCACCTTGCCATGTCTCTTTCCCTGAAAGCACCAGGACAGAAACCATACATGCAGCTGTGTTTTAAAGCAGCCTCCTTCTATAGCTCTTGACCAGAATGCTGACTAGCAATAGGTATGCAGCCCTATGAGTTCTGCTGCAAGTAACTCAGATTATACCAGAAATCGTTCCTTTAAGAAGTCAGGATCTCATTCAGAGCAAACCATTTGTAAACATTTAAAACAGCAAACTGGACAAAGATTTTATTTTATTTTTTTAATTTTTACTTTATTTTATTTTACAATACTGTATTGGTTTTGGCATACATTGACATGAATCTGCCACGGGTATACATGAGCTCCCAAACATGAACCCCCCTCCCACCTCCCACCCCACATCATCCCTCCGGATCATTCCCGTGCACCAGCCCCAAGCATCCTGCATCCTGCATCGAACATGGACTGGCGATTCGTTTCTTACATGATAGTATACATGTTTCAATGCCATTCTCCCAAATCATCCCACCCTCTCCCTCTCCCTCAGAGTCCAAAAGTCTGCTCTACACATCTGTGTCTCTTTTGCTGTCTTGCATACAGGGTCATCATTACCATCTTTCTAAATTCCATATATATGTGTTAGTATACTGTATTGGTGTTTTTCTTTCTGGCTTACTTCACTCTGTATAATCGGCTCCAGTTTCATCCATCTCATTAGAACTGATTCAAATGGATTCTTTTTAATAGCTGAGTAATACTCCATTGTGTATATGTACCACAGCTTTCTTATACATTCATCTGCTGATGGACGTCTAGGTTGTTTCCATGTCCTGGCTATTAGAAACAGTGCTGCAATGAATATTGGGGTACATGTGTCTCTTTCTATTCTGGTTTCCTCGGTGTGTATGCCCAGCAGTGGGATTGCTGGGTCATAAGGCAGTTCTATTTGCAATTTTTTAAGGAATCTCCACACTGTTCTCCATAGTGGCTGTATTAGTTTGCATTCCCACCAATAGTATAAGAGGGTTCCCTTTTCTCCACACCCTCTCCAGCATTTATTGTTTGCAGACTTTTAGATCGCAGCTATTCTGACTGGTGTGAAGTGGTACCTCATTGTGGTCTTGATTTGCATTTCTCTGGTAATGAGTGATGTTGAGCATCTTTTCATGGGTTTGTTAGCCATCTGTATGTCTTCTTTGAAGAAATGTCTAGTTAGTTCTTTGGCCCATTTTTTGATTGGGTCGTTTATTTTTCTGGACTTGAGCTGCAGGAGTTGCTTGTATATTTTTGAGATTAGTTGTTTGTCAGTTGCTTCATTTGCCATTATTTTCTCCCATTCAGAAGGCTGTCTTTTCACCTTGCTTATATTTTCCTTTGTTGTGCAGAAGCTTTTAATTTTAATTAGATCCCCTTTGTTTATTTTTGCTTTTATTTCCAGTATTCTGGGAGGTGGGTTGAATGCCCCAACCAAAAGGCAAAGACTGGCTGAATGGACAAAGATTTTAAACAAAGATACGAAAAGTTTCTAGCATCATCATTCACTCTCTTAGAAGAAGGAGCACAACCCTTACATTAAATCTCTTTTTAAACGGAGAAGAGAGAAGTTGATGTGTAAATCATCAACCACTGGAGAAAACATACAGACTTCCAAAGTATCATTTTTCTATGATTTAAAATCTTTAAATGCTTTGTTATTGCTTCAGTATCTATGCATAAACATCAGGATCACAAATACCCACTATGGTTCATACGCACATTTGGTTTGTATATTAGATTTCTGTGTTTCTACTCTTCTTAATACACTCAAATCTCATTTCTGAAACATGTCTATTGCATTACTAGAAGTGGTTATATATTCAGGTTTTCAATCAACTGGTTTGCTTGTTTGGGTTGACTATAAATTTGTTGACATATATTGATGATTCCTCATTTTCTTGCCCAGGGATCATTTCTTCTACTCATTTATTTTCAGTCTAACTTTCTTATTTGACAGTATCCTGTGAGCAGCATAACAGAGCACTCCAAGCTCATAAGGAATGGTGTAAACTAATTAGCAGATTTTATGATGGAGACTATTCCCCTCCCACTTGATCATCCTGTCTGGATAATGAACTTTGTGAAAACATCCAGCTCTAGCTACACTAAGGCAACAGTACCACTCAGACAAGCTCTCATTTTGCCCTTAAACTTCAGTTCTTAATTGTGGACATGGTACAAATTCAGAAAAAAAGAAAAAAAACAGTATGGGGTGAGGGACAGATTTAAAAACAAAATAGCCTTAAAAATGAATCTGAGTTAAGAAAATCTTGATCTTCTTTTCTTCATCTACTTTTACAACTGACAGAAAAAAAAGATAGCTCTATTAAGATGTATTTGAATAAGACTACGACTGAAATCACAGTATATACGTGAAATGTAGGGAAGTTAGAGAAAATTCCCCTACATGCAGGTGTGCAGAAGCACTGAAGAGTTACTAACGAACACTAAATAGAATGTTGAATAGTTTGTTATGGGGAGAAGATCCAGAAATAAGAGTGTAAATCAGTGCTGGTTCATTACATCAGCAGTGAGGCTGGCAAACCCCACTGCTAAAGTCATCTTTCAGCAGCAGCAGGTGTAGTTTGTCCACTCTGGCTTGTAGCCTCCTGGCCAAGGCATGGGATGAGTCCAGTCTTCATGGCCTCACAAATGACCACAAGCCCTCTCAAGGTGTATCCAAATCCTGCTGTCATCCTGTTTCCATTTTGGTTACATACTCCCATATTGGAAATCTGACTCCACACTATCCATTTTAATTTGGGTGTTGTTTGCTTCCTGCAGGCACTATTTGTTACCAGAAACATCATGGTAACTTGGAAGAATGGAAGAAACCAAAAGAGAAAGTTATATATATTTATCTTTTCTATGAAAGTGGTTCTTGCAGTTTAATAGTAATTATCAAAGTAGAAATATTACGATGCAAACAAAAGATCACCTAAATAGGTAAAGAGACACAGATGTAAAACAAAGGAATGGCTGAAATGCCATCTCCAGTCTCTTCAGCATCCTTATGATTAGTCCTTTATTTCTGGGGTATGTAATTTGAAATATTACCCTCATACCTCTGTGCATAAATATCCCTATACAAGAAAGCACGTAGCATATTTAACAATTTACTTCAAACGTTAATATTTTTCAGATGATACCCTAGGTATTAACATTTAAAGGTATTTTATAGCTCTGCTTAAACATAAATAATACATTTGTCTACTTCACAAATACTGAAGGTACATTTTTTTTTCTCGTGATGAATATAGTCATCATCTATGATGGACAGTAAGGGGCTTCCCCGGTGGCTCAGTGGTAAAGAATCTGCCTGCAGTGCAGGAGCCGCAGGAGACCCAGGTTTGATCCCTAGGTTATGAAGATTCCCTGGAGGAGGGAACAGCAACCCGCTCCAGTGTTCTTGCCCGCAGAATCCCATGGACAGAGGAGCCTGGCAGGTTCATGGGGTCACAAAGAGTCAAGACTCGACTGAAGTGACCTAGCATGCACACATGATGGACAGTAAAAAATTATAAGAATGCACTGTAATAAAAGAAAAGCTATACCCCTATATAGAAATGGTAGGAGATAATCTATTTCATAAAAATAGTAATTTATTCTCAATCTTCCATCGCTGGAAAAACCCATACTGCTGACCAATTACTGTGGTCCTGAAAAGCATTATTATTTTTATACTTTGGGGGCCATGCCACATGGCATGTGGGATCTTAGCTCCCTGAACAGGGATCAAACCTGTGCCCCTTGCATTGGAAGCTTGGAGTCTTAACCACTGGACCACCAGGAAAGTGAAAAGTCAAGAGACTTACATTTCTCATACTTCAGGCAAGAATCTTAAAGTATATCAGGTCTCAGATTATAGAAGAAACTCAAAAAAGGCAAAACTTTACATTATAAAACGAACATATAATGAGTCAAAAGACAGCTTAGAGATGGTATTACAAACAGGAAGCAAATGTATTTAAACTAGCAAAGGTCAGGAAAAATATTTACTATCTTTATAGAAATATGAGAAAACAAGGCTTAATGACAGAGGAAAGGGTTCATTTTAGAACACAAGTTTTTTCTTTATTGTAAGTTTAAATTTCACGTGACATTGCAAACATAGGCCAAATATTACGAATTAGAATATACTCACAGCATTTAGAAATACTGTGTTAGGATCTACATAAGTGATTCTGAAATAACATTTGCTCTTTCAGTAGCATTATTTAGGCAATAAGAAAATGTGCGGGTGCTAGGAAAATTCGTGTTCACTGTAGATGAAAAAAGCCTGAAAGAATACATTTGTTGAAATTTGCATTTGGTTTGGAAAACTTCTGTTTAACAATTGAACACGGCCATATTTTAACTTTTAAGCTCCCACATGGAGAGAGTGTCAAGGCACTGCAGCAATTTACTTTTAGGGACATTATGCGGGGGTTTTGAAATTCACAAAATAGGATATTTCTTCCCGAATTATTTTATGATCAATGTACTGTCTCTATACAAGGAAAGTTAAAGCTGTCTGACAACACATAGAAACATTACTGGCTCTTAAAGATGTAGGAAATTACATAAAAGCATGAAAAGCACTGGGTAATTTTGCAGTTTCATCTCTAAACACAATTGTAAAGACATCTGTCTTTCAGTTCTTTCTCCGTCTTTCTTCTGAAGCATGGCCTTTTAATTCTTACCCTTTTAAATATTTTTTGCCTACTGTAGCTTTGCTTCTTAATATCCTGGTTGATCTTACCAGGCTAAGAAAGTATTTACAGGGGATGTTGCTTTTATCTGTATTCACAGAGAATGCTAACAAATTAGAAGAAAGTGCCAGAGAACACCACATACCTTGCCCAGAACACTACAATGGCTTCTGCATGCACGGGAAGTGTGAACATTCTGTCAATATGCAGGAGCCATCTTGCAGGTAAGGTTTTCACCCTTTAACTTTTACATGCATAAAGTAAAAATATAGAAACTAAATTCTGGATGGCATTCTGCCTGAGTGGGTGATCAGCAGCCACACTTTTCTCTGCCTCTCCTATACACATACACACACACAAGAAAACGATATCCGTGTACCTTCCATACGCAAGTACTATGTAACACATCATTATATACATTCTGCTGGTAGAATTTAAAATTGTATCTTGGGCATTACAAGTTCCTTAAAGACATGGTCTCCTCTGGTTCATTCACCACTCTTTCCCATGGATGCAGAGCAGTGCTTGGCACAGATTAGAGACTTGACAAATATTTCTCAAATGACTGAATGAGGCCTTATTCTACGTAAGATAACATGGTTGCTTTGGGTAGGTCATCTTTTCCAAAATAATGGCATATACAAGTAGCAAATGGTGAAATAGGTTGCATATTGCTGTACAGGGAAAGGAGTGTCACTCTCTTTTTCTCTTCCCTCCCTTCACCCCCTCCCCTTTTCATCTTTTCCCCCTCCCTCTTCTTTTTCTTCATCTTACCCTTCTTTCTTCCTTCCTTCCTCTCTCTCTCTCTCTCTTTCTCAAGATCTGTCTTCCTTTCATGTTTTCCTTCACTGAACACATGAGCACCTGCCTTCCAGTAGAGCCAGGCAGACTGAGAAGTTGCTCCCACTGCTCTGTCATTCCCAGCAGAGTTGTCATTATTAAACCCTTCTGATGCAGAAACCAAAGATCTAGGATATAGTTATGAGACATTCAAAGTGAGGTACTAAAACAGTTGCGCAAAGTCAATGACAAGTTGATTCCCACTAGTGTTATTCTCGTGTGAGCTGTTTCCTCATTTCATGGTCAACTGCTAATTCTAACACTGTCTACCTGAGCTTTCTGATGAGGGCTGAGTGACAGAAAGGCAGTCTTCATTCTCAGATGAATATACATGGGCTTGTTTTGCTAAACCTTATTGCCTACATTGTAATTACCTTTTTACTACAGAAATTTAACTCTCTAACATAAGCAGACAACTTTATGAACAGTAAATTAAAGAAATCATTCTTGCTGTACCTCTGGCCCTAACATATTTTTTAACACATTCTAACTGTTGCATAGAGAATGCTTTATCCAAAAAGTTAATAAATAGCATTATTTTTTATACGCATGTCATCAGAAACACGCCTTTTCTCAAGTAATTATGTTGACTTAGGTTAATTAAAGAGCAAGTTAAATAAAATGTAAAGCTCACCTGAAAAAAATAGAAAGAACAGTTATTCCTGGGCATCTATCATCTCCCTCCTATCTTCAAACTCTATTATTATAAGTGTAAAAAGAAACTATATATCTTTGAAATGAAAATCAAAAAGAGATCTTATTGAAAATAAGTATTTGATAAACAAATCTACAAAGTACTATCTTTTAAGATCAGGAAAAGGAAACAAAAGGCCCTAATTTCAAAATGAAGAGAAATGGTCATAGGCCAACTATAAAAATGAGTACAGCAGCTTTAGGTAACTGGATGCTATCGTTTATTCCAGGTGTGATGCTGGTTATACTGGACAACACTGTGAAAAAAAGGATTACAGTGTGCTGTATGTTGTTCCTGGCCCTGTCCGATTTCAGTACGTCTTAATCGCAGCTGTGATTGGAACGATTCAGATTGCCGTCATCTGTGTGGTGGTTCTTTGCATCACAAGGTCAGTAGCTATACCCAGTGGTCACCCACATAAAGGGATACATCGTTCCTCCTTGTCTGAGTCAGATCACTCTAATTTCAAGTCCCTTTGTGGACTCCACAACCATTCATTCTCTGGAGTCCTATTTCTTCATCATAACATTTGAATAGCCAAATGGAAAGACAATGACTTTCATGTTGGAGTGGTATAAATTATTTTCCTTATTTTTGCATTTTGATGAGGATTATTTATTTTCTAAGCAGAGGCCTTTTGTTTCCTCTTCTAACGTGTAATGCCAGTCTTTGTTTAAATATGCTCTTTACTTTTAACTATAAAAAGTCAGTCTTCATTCAGACTACTAACAGACTGTTTAAATGACCAGCATTTCCTTACTCAGGCTTCCCTAGTGGCTCAGAAGGTAAAGAATCCACCTGCAATGCAGAAGACCCAGATTCAATCCATGGGTTGGGAAGACCTCAGCGTGCCGAATAAGATCAGAATAGATTTTATAGAAGACCTAGAAAAATATTAAATTATAGCTCTCACTTATAGCACTTATATTTCTAAGTATAAGTCTCAGGTATAACCATTTTTAACTTATTTGGTATAAATAACAAATACATTTTTATCTTAACTTAGCAAAATAACTTTAATCACAAAATTCAAAGAAAATAATTATAATGAGAATGATCATGTTGTAGTACATGAAAACTTTTGATACATGGAAACACACAGCAAATTTCACAAGCAGCTTTCATATCAAACCCCAGAACAATCAAACAGTACTTATTTCCTGGAGAGTTGGGTTGAGAGAAATACAGAGATCTCATCCAGTTTCAACAGAAAAAAAAAAAGAATAATTACTAATCTCTGACTCTGGGCTTGGAGTAAAGGACAGAGGCTGGGTAAGTGCTTAACTTCATTAGTGTGTAAATTCATGATAACCAAGAAATAGATTCCAGACCAAATGTATATTATTTATGTCCTGGTCTAACCAGAAATGTTATTGAAGATATTCTGTTCTGATCTGATTTCACTCTGCTCAAGAGAAGAGCTCCAAGGAAGTTTTTCAAGGTTTCTGCCAAATTCACAAGGCATTTAGACTTTCAATCGTTTGTGCAGCTTTACAGTAAATCAAAATGTTTCCCAAAAAATTATTTTCAGAAGACAAGAAAATAAAAGTATCACATCTGTAGAAAATAAAAGTCCTAATATATCTCAGTATCTGTATCATGCTATCTTCTTTGAGGACAAGTGTGGCATTTGCTCTTGAAATAGACAAAATGTGGTTCATAAATCCTTCCCTGGCCTAAAGGCTTAAGGGAAGATCATCGACGGGAGCTCTGTGCTACTCGAAACCAAGCTGAGTTCATCAACTCGACTCTCATGTTTAGATGCCAAGTGAGTCAATGGATTACATTAAAATAGATTCTGGGGAGTGTAAAAATAACTTAAACCAAAAACACTAAGTGTAAAAGAGAAGATAGAAAAGCATCTAAACACAGGAAGGTGTGCCATATTACTCCAAGGGTCTTGAGCCTTCTAATATCTAAGCAATATCAGCATATGAAAAATGAAATTCATATGTAATAGATCTAATCTCAACAATTTGATTTGCTACTTCATGTACTAACAAAAATGCAGAACTTTCAATGCTTGAGCAGATGTTTAAAAGTCTTATTAGTCATAGTTTTATTTCCATACATAATAAAAACAACTGGGATACATAGGGTCCTTATCTCCCCAGAAATTGTGTGTCTCTATGTGTGTGTGTCTGTGTGTGTGTGTCATATATGTATACACACACACACAGTGAATATACATGTGAAAACTTTATGAAGAGGGAACAATTATCCCCATTTTCAAGACGAGCAGTCTGAGGTATGAGAAGTCAGCAAGTTGCTGAGTGTACACAGGTGAGCAATCAGGGCAGAAATGAAGTCTAGGTCGCCTAATATCAGAGCTTGTACATTTCATTATCACTCATACTGCCCCTTTCACTGGTCATGATGTTTGTATTCTGCTATTCAAGATAACCTAAATTGAGCCCCACATTAGGCTGGCTACTTTTTAAGGCACACATCTGTTTTCACTTTCCATGTGAAAACAAAACCTATCTTCTTTTTACTTTTGAGGAATGTGGCTTCCAGCTCCATGTTCATTTTGACAGACCTGCTTCCCCCCCAAAATCATATATCTATATACTATATACATTTATTTATATATGAACATATATATGAATATGCATTTTCTGATACTCTATAGGCTGTTATAATACAATTTTATATGAACTCTATATTATTATTTTTATTTGTATCATCAAAGCATTGCTTTATCATAAAAGTACAGAGCTCTTTAAATGATTTGAGTATTAGCTTTTTATAGAAGCTAAATAATCAGTACCAATTTATGTCTCTAGCTTATACTATTCACATACAAAAATGATGTTAGGCTGAACCAAAACAATATCCCTTTTCATTACAGATCCTATATTAACAGTTGGCTCATTCTCTGGTTTGATAAGATTTAAACTTTTAGCATTGAAATGTCAATATAATATTCACCCTTGGGACGTTTAAAATATAAAGTTGTTGAAGACCTTCAACGTGAGGTTAGATGGGCTCACACTTGCTTGATTACATTGTGCTGAGTCATTCTTTCTGCCTTAATGAGTAAGCAGTTAATGACTAGGTAAATGTATTCCTCTTGAACTTCCGGGTCTGTTCTTCAGTTCTCCTTAATAGACGCTTAAAGACAACTGCAAGGAGAAGCAAAAACAAACAAAACCAAAAACCTTTTCCAAAATAATTCCAGCTTCTGCTAATAATAAATTCTTACATCTGAAATATTTTAATAACTTGCTTAATCTATAACTTCACTCTGTTTTTGTGGGACTGGACTTCAGGTAGTAATAGCACTGGACTAAGATTTGTAAACTTTCCAACCTTCCAGGAAATGCCCCAGAAGCAACAGAATTCACAGACAGAAGCAAAATACAGGGCACTACAGTTCAGACAACACAACAAGAGCATCCACGAGGTTAATCTAAAGGGAGCATGTTGCACAGTGGCTGGACTACCGAAAGCTTGGACTTCACAATACAGTATTATAGACAAAAGAATAAGACAAGAGATCTACACATGTTGCCTTGCATTTGTGGTAATCTACACCAATGAAAACATGTACTACAGCTATATTTGATTATGTATGGATATATTTGAAATAGTATACATTGTCTTGATGTTTTTCTGTAATGTAAATAAACTATTTATATCACACAATATAGTTTTTTCTTTCCCATGTATTTGTTATATATAATAAATACTCAGTGATGAGAAAAAATTGGCATTCTTAAATTTGCAGTATCTCATAACTGTAAATATAATCAAGCTAATACCTCTGTACAGGTATCAGTATTTATCCTTCTCCACATCTTGAGACAAAGCATTGGTTTATACAGGACTCAGTGGCTAGGTTTTGAGTGATTCCAAGATCAAGGAAAATGATGGTTATTGGAAAAGGGAAAAAATAATTTACTTTATATCGAGTGAGGATAAAATATTTCAGATCTTTGAATCATCTCTGTTTCATCAACTTTCTTCCCTGGTCTTCCATTTTCATCCCCAGAGCAGAAAAATCTCTGGCATATAAATTAAATCAAAGAAGAAGGGGAGGAAAAGTGTTTTATAACTCATAAAGGAGAGGGGAAAAAAGACATTGGTTTTTATTTGGGAAATATCTTAGACTCTCCCAGTTAAGTGCATATATCTGAAAGGTCCTGAACAAGCTACATATTAGGAATGCACAGAGCACAAAATCTATTCCATTTAGGTGCATGGAATTAACAACTAGGGAAAATTTTTAATAACATCATTAAATGGGTAACACCAAATCATGAATTCTCAGAAGCACCTTGCTATATTTATAGTATATGGTTCTTTAAAAATAAGTTAGAATCACAACGAACTACCTCATGAATAACTTTATGGCTAATGCAGTAGCATTATTTGAAATGGAACTAAGATGATAATATTTCATAAAAATAGATAAATGTGTTTTATATATATATATAAATTAATCCCATAGCATATGAAAGACCTTAGTGGAAAATCCATATACATGTTTGAGCATATAAATAGGCATGACCATTTTGGAAAAAATAAACTGTGAAAATTCCCAAGGAATAAGAAGAAAATAACAAATCAAATAATTGCCTTATTATTATTTAGTTTTTCACAGCTTTCTGGGGCTAACACATAATCTAAATAAAGCTTTCTTTGTCTCCTTCAAATGACCTCTGCATATACTGAAAGAAATGACACTTCTGTGGCGACACACAAAAAAAGGACAAATGTCAAACCAACACGTTCTGAAAATAAAATATTCAGTGAAAAATAAGTTTCCTGAAGTGATATGTAAGATATTTGTTAAAACATTTTTTAAAGGTGACAGCCTAAATAGGATTTAGGACTCTGTGAAAAATCTGCTTTTCTAGGTTAGTCATCACTTGGAAAAGTGTGAATCTATAGGCATAACCATCATTCACATGTTTCCAAAAATTGGTCGTAGGCTATTTGTACAAACAAAGTCTATTTAAACTACCACATGGAATTTTAGTTTTATCACCAGGTATAGAGATATAACTAGCTGTGATCACCTTTGTGTAAGACAGGGGTTGTAGCAAACCTTTCCTTCTCCTAAGGGAGGAACAAAAATGCAACATCACAGGGCTTAGCAGAGTTTGAAGGAAACAACAATTCCACTGACTCTTACTTGTAAGAGCATGAAATGACTTGCTTCATTAAATATTGATACATTACTTTGCCTGTCAAAGGATCATAAACCTAAGTGTTAGGAAAGCCCTTGAGTTCATGGTACAGTATATTCCTATTCACTTCCATGCTCACCCAACCCATGAAAGAATTCTTTTTAAAAGATGCTAACAAATCTTAAGTAAGCATATATTATGTGCCAGGCATTCTCCAGAGACTTCCCTGGTGACTCAGCGGTAAAGAATCCACATGCAATGAAGGAGACATGTACAGGAGATGCAAGTTTCATCCCTGGGTTGGGAAGGTTCCCTGGAGAAGCAAATGGTAATCCACTCTAGTAGTCTTGCCTCAGAAATCTCATGGACAAAGGAGCCTGACGTTCTGCAGTCCATGGGGTCACAAGAGTCGGACATGACTGAGCAACTAAAACCAAACCAGGCATAATTCAAGGTCTTAGGGAAATACAACTAAAATATGACCTCTCCTCTAAACGAACTCACAATCTCATCCTGATATAATCATCTACCCTCTTCTTGCATATATATTATCACTTAGAATTTTATTCTTGGTCAATTCTAATTTTGAGACCATTTTTTTCATATTGAGTTGAAATTTATTTCTCTATGGCTTCTACACATGGCTTCTGGTTTTCCTCTGGAGCAAAGGAAAAATGAATTATATATTTTAAAATATTAGGACAGATATACTATGTGTTCCCACTCACTTTGGCAAGTGCATTCTGACCCTTTGTAAGTATTTTCTTCTCTAGGTGAAATATCCTTACTGTCTTCATCTCATCTTCATGTGATATGGTTTCCACTTTACCCTAGCATCTCCATCATCCTTCCTTGGACAGATGCTACTTTGCAGCTATAGATCTTTAAGTGTATAGCTCAGAATTGCACAGTCTGATACAGTTGTGGTCTGACCAGCACAGAATATACTAGAACTTGCAGAAAGCAAATTTAACTGAGAGTCATGATCTCTAAATGCAAATCCTACTTTGACCACAAATTTGGGGTGGAACTATGAGCAAGTCATCTCACATGTCTACTCTCAGTTTCCCCATCATTTCTAATCTCTGAAATTCCAAGATTCTAGATACTCAGAAACCAGGCAGTATACTTTGGTATTCTACCTAAGACCATATTAGCTATTTTTGCTGCTCAACTTAAATTCAAAACTCTTTCTAAACAAACTGCTATTAAGCCATGTCATTCACTCATTCCTTCATTCACCACTAATTCATTCGTTGTCCATTTATTATCCATTATACATGTACTGGGCTTCCCTGGTGGCTTAGATAGTAAAGAGTAGGCCCGCAGTGCAGGAGACCTGGGTTTGATCCCTGGGAAGGGAAGATCTCCTGAGAGCATAAGAACCCGCTCCAATATTCTTGCCTGGAGAATCCCCATGGACAGAGGAGCCTGGCAGGCTACAGTCCCTGAGGTCACAAAGAGTTGGACACGACTAAATGACTAAGCACAGCACATTATATACTGGGCTTCCTTGGTGGCTCAATCGATAAAGAATCTGCCTGCAATGCAGGAGACCTGGGTTTGATCCCTGGGTCAGGAAAATTCCCTGGAGAAGGAAATGGCAATCCACTCCAGTATTCTTGCCTGGGAAATCTCATGGACAGAGGAGCCTGGCGGGCTATAGTCCATGGAGTCACAAGATTCACACATGACTAAATGAAAATGACTGACCCAGTACATGTACTGAGGGCCACCAAGTACCAGCACCATAATAAGCTATGAGAAGACAAACATAATTAAGGCAAAGTCCCTGTCTAAAAGGGATCAAATCATCATAGTTCCTTGCACCAAAGATCTTGCAGCCTCATTGGTGAGACTGGGAGGTAAATAGTGAAGTATAAAGAGTGTAATAAAGGCCATGATAACTGCTGGTTCAGTGTCCTTGGGGACCCTGCAGGAGGAACCTCCAGGGTGAGTAATGTGACTCTTCACAGGCTGTGAGACACACAGGACGACTTCATCATTCTCCATACAAACCCCGACTTCTTGCTTCTGAGATTTTATCTACTTCTCTTGCTCTCTCCATGCCCTTCTTCTCTCCATAATACTCAGAGCAAGTAACAGCTTATCAGCAAGGCCTCTGTGATTTCCTTAGCTGTCTTCCTAACTCTGTTAGGGTACTTTTCATGTTATTCCTTAATTGTCCATGTAAATCTTTCTCTTAGCCTGGGAACAAGAAGGCAGAAAACCAGCGCCCTGCCAATTATTTCCATTTATTGGACAAACATGCCTATGCCATTCCAGACACCATTCTAGGTGCTGTTCTATAGCAATGAATTGGAGAGATCTCTACACTCAGGTTCATATTCTAGCAGAAGTGGAGGTGAGGATTAATCAAACAACAGTCCACAACACCCAGAAGCTAGAAAGCTTTAAACTCTATTTAAAAAATTAAAAATAGAATGAGGTATAGGATGACTGAGTTTGAGGGAGACTGGGTCCCTTCAAGGAGAGGGTAGTATTTAAAACTTGGCCTCTGAGGCCAGACACAAATGGGTCCCAGTCTAAATTCCACTTGATGAACTACTTGAAATGGGGAAGTCACCTAATTACTTTATGCCTTGTATTTAAAATTCAAGAGAAAAATGCTTCCCACACTCAGTATAACTGTTTTAAGAGATAAGCAAGGAAGTCCATGTTGTGCGTAGAACAAGGACATACACAGTGTGAACTTCCAATGTACAGAAATTATTTTTTAGAGATACAATAAATATTTGTTGTAAAAGTAATTTAAGCAGGAAAAACCATATGTCATCAGTTAAATAAGGCATAATGGGAGTCATATGGTTAGAATTAGAAGGAATCAAACAATCACATTCACTCAAATGAGCATTTCTTGTCTCTTTCAGGACAAGAGAGCTGTTTCTGGTAAAACAAAACACTACAGAGTTAAAAAATACTGGTCCTCTTTTTTTGTTTTTATCAAATGGGTCCACTGGCATCATGTCTGAACAAGAGGAGTGATCATTCTTTCACTTTAAAAGAGGTCTGATAAAGCACATAGTGTTAAGCCTCTCATGTGTTTCTAGGCACAGGATGAGTAAGTCAATATTGCAGAGACTTTGCAAGGCCAAATTCTTCAATTTCATGAATCCTCTAGGAAAAGTCAGTACAGACTACTGAAATATGACAGAGATTATCTCAAAGTCACAGACTCTTTACTAATGTTTATCTTCAGAGGCTACTTCCATTTGCCGAAACCATGCAGCACCGCACCAGCTATTGCTGCTCCTCAATTAGAGGAGATGTTTCACTTACATAATTAATCATCTGGATATCAATCACAAGAACCTTTTCATTGAATTAATTGATATCTTTATATGAACATCCATATTATATGAAGTGTGAAGGATTATATAAGGTAATGGTAGTTTTTTTTTTAATAACCTCTGCATGAATATGTAAATGAGAAAGGCCCTTTGAAGGCAACATCAGGAAGGCGGGACTGATGTGCAACCCACCGGGTCAGAGGCAGGCCTTCTTCCAGCCTCAATCTAGACAAAAATCAACTTTACTTGTCCTCTTACTTTGGGAATGCAACCAGACTCAATCTAGCATAAGAACCTAATTCAGAGTTGCTGAGAGTCCAATATCAGGTATTATAGGAGAGGCGGGAGAGAGGACTGGGGCAGTCCTAGTTCTCTATTCCCAGTGGTCCCACTGCCACTGCTAAACCTGCCAGTCTTCCTGATTCAGCAGAGGCACTCCTTCTACAAGAGGCTTTACCCACAGTGATCTTGGAGGCGGCGGCTTCTCAGCACCCATCCTCGAGCAGTCAACCCATTCTGCAGGGCACATTTGGAGATGGCTCTGTGGCCTGCCTCCCCATGGGTGTCTCCCTTTGCCAGGCTTCCTCCCCTTCTCCAGATCCCAACCACCTTTTTCCTTCACCTCATGGAGCCTCCGTCCTCTGTTAAAACACTTCTCTGCCACATATCCCTGGACTTAGACCTTGAAAACAAAGACCTTTTTATAAGCCAGGCTATGAAAACAAAGCAGAGAGTAATGACCCAAACTGTCACCACAGTACAGCAAATTAGTAATAAATAGATTACATAAATAACACTTGGTTAACTGGCAAAATTAGAAAATGTAGATAAGCCAAACAAATTAATCTCACCGACAAAAGATAAACACCAAGGTGTTGACATATATCCTTTCGGATAATATTGGTGAATGTATGTTGAGGTTTTTATAAGACAAAAGAATTGTTAATAAACTGAATGTTCATAATAATAAGCTACAGAGCTTCACAGTCATTTAAGCACAACTTACCAACACAGATACATGGTGTGGCTCTTGTGTAAGTTTCAATCATGTTCAGTTGCAAATCAGTGAGGCCGTCAAAAAGTTTAGATGAGGATCACTAAGCCATCTGTTTGCATGCTTACCTTTCTTCTCACAACACTAATTTCCCACCATGTCCCACACTATTTACAAGGGACCCTTCCAGTCCAAGAACACATACTATTGGTAAGCTATTCTCAGTCCCCAAGTCCATCCAAAGCATGTGACCTCATCTCCAGAGTTTCTCCTTAATTGTCCCTGTATCAGCTTGAATCTAAGTAGGTCTAGAGATGCTAGACCAGCTTTACCCTCCACTCACCATGAGGATGTTTTGTTTCTCTTTTCACTTTGTGGGAGCCTGGTAGGCTACGTCTGTGGGGTCACAAAGAGTTGGATATGACTTGGCAACTAAACAGCAACAACCACAAGCCTCTCTGTAATTCCTAGTCTAGAGAAGGGTTTAGCCATTTCACCATCATTTAGCTTCAAGCTACTCATGCCAAAGCTGTCATTGCTACAAGAATTCACATTGCAGTTAAAGTCAGCTCATGAGGGTATTGACCTCTGTGCTGTTTCCCACAGTGGGCTCTTCTTCCCTCCTTGTATGCTATGAGTAATAGGTCGCTCACTGGCCTTAACTGAGACAATCAACTTGGTTCAGAACCAGCAGGTAGTATAAAAGTGCAGCATTAAATAACACTTTAAATACATTTAAATAATATTTAAATAACTCATTAAATAAAGATAGTACTTATTATTTTTTTATTTATTAAAAAATATATATCCTGATTATACTGAAAGGTACTTGCAACCAACTTTCAAACTTGAGCACAAGACTGACTAATTAAAAATAGCATAAGAATATTATATCACTTAAAGGAATGCATAAATTAGTGCCACACATCAAGTGTGCTGAAGTTAGCTACTATAAAAAAGCACTGAATATTATTGGATGAATTAGACCTGTAAAGATCATTTGTTCTTCTAACAGGCTTTACTATGTGGTATGTCAAGGGATTTCTTTATAAGAACAAAGATGAAGAGAAAATGCTATGGCCACTAGGGAACACACTTACCTCCTAATTACTGTAAAAAAAAAAATTCTTAGCTAGAAGTTACTTCATCTGTTTAGATCTATAACCTCTGGACCAATGGAATTTCAAGTAAGACCTCAGAGTGAGAAAACACAATATGGGGGATAGGGAAGAAGCAGAAGAGCAAGAAAGAGCTGAGAGAGGAATAAAAGGCTGGGGGAAGGTAAGAGGGAAGGAGACAGCCAACAACTGGATTGAGAGGAAGGGGGCAGTTATGGGAAGAGGAGTGTAAGAGATGGTTCATTCAAATAGTCCTTCAAAAAGAAGCACATCTAAAGCATTTAAGCAGGACTACAGGCGTATGTGGTGGCAGCAAGTGAGCAGGGGGCAGGAAGGTGGTGCCCTGGGAAGGTCTCTCGCCCTGAAGTCTCAAAAGACCAACCTGCTGTGTGTACAGGTTGGGAGGTGAGGACCTGGCTTGGCAAGCCAGGCAGAATGAGGCCAAGGCATTACGCCAAAGATGATTGTTCAGGCCTCTGGTTGAGGAGGAGAAATGTTTAAAATAAAAGTCCTGTTATTTGCATATTTTCTTCCTCACAATTCTTAACCTCAAGATATGCAGATCAGATTCTTTATATTCTGCTGGACAAGCTTGTCGCAAAGCACTGGATCTGCTCTCTTGATACAGAACAAAGGAATAGCTTATCCTCCCCACCCAGAGGCGAGCCCTCTGTCTCCTGCTGTAGCAGTGCAGTGGCCATCACATAAGTGCTATCTGATCTGGCTACACTTGCAAGAGAAAATCCTGGGGTCTTAAAGCAGCCCTGAGCAGCCTTAGAAAAAATGTGCGAAAAAAGGCTGGTCTGCTTCAGACCAGCCCCTGCCTACAGAAGACAAACCATCTGTGGTCTGCCTGGGGAAATACAGGTCAGAACTGCCAAGAGGAGCAAACCACTGGAGAGGATTCTTTAGGTCTGAAAAGTTGAGTAGAAAGACAAAAATGATGGCTCGATAAAGTGGAAATTAAGGGAGAAATAGGAAGAGAAACCCCAGTGTTCCACCTTTTTAGACTTTCTGAAAGCATGTGGCTCCACTCTGCACAGGACAGCACCAACAGAACCCAGCAACTTATAATTAAGCTCCCAGACCAAGCCTTGTAGACAGCCGGCAACGTTGTCGATGTCCCCCAGAGGGCTGAGACTTCACTGCACCAAGCATCCACATAATAACATTATATTTCTCTTTTAAATAAGATGTACACGAATGTTCACTTGCGCCCAATTACAGTAATGCATGATTTACATAAAATTAACTCTCCTGCTTAATTACAGGCATGCAGGGATTAAGGGAGAAAAGGCTTTTACTTTGTAAACATTATATGCTTTAATGCTTAGCGTCTCTGTGAAATGCAATTGGCCCAATCGCAGATGAAGACGAGCTCCTTGGTCACTGGGGTCTACCAAATGTTGCCATCCATTCTACAAGGATTATGTGTAAATTGAGTCACCAGAGTCTCTAGAGCAGAGATCCAATTCTTCCACAATATGAATGATTTAATATAAACTGGAATGCTCTGTAACAAGGATCTAGGGTTTAGAAGTTTCATATTTAGTGCAGGATTTAAACTGCCTGCGTAAGGAATCTGCAAAGGGCAAGAGAACAAGTCTCTAGTTTTCCATAAGCAGTGAGGGAAAGTGCTTTCATCAAAGGACGATCCAAAGCTGCTTTGACAACAAAATGATTAAAGGCTGCCTCTTCTCTCATCTTACATCTGTCACTTTTCTGCATTCCTTTTGGCCACAAACATGAACACAATTTTTCTCTGAATAAGACTTCAGATTGAACATTTACGGGGAATTAAAAGTGAAGTTCAGTGCAACACACACCTAAAGCATTCTTTTTTCCCCAGTCTCTGCCGGACCCAGTGCCAGAAAACTGGAATTGAAGAAAAGTCATTGAGCTGGCACAATAAGAAAATGATTGAAGGCAACAGGGATTAAAGTTTCATCGTTATCAGTTCAGTGGAGACGAGGCAATGCTTCTCCAAAAAGCTGCACAAAAATACCTCAAGGGGCCGAATGCTCACCGCACTGGCTGACCACAAAAGATGGCAATTTCGTTTTGCCACCTTGTCAACTCTCTTTTCACCCGGTACACAGAAGTGCCAGATACCATAAGAAAGGGTTTTGAAGGGGGAAAAGAGACAAGATAACCTGTGAGTTCCTAAGAAAATTCATGGAAAAGCAAGATCTTATACTCAGAGCGATTGCATTTGCCAGGAACGGACCATAAATTGAAATTAGGCAAATTGGTTCTTATTTTCAGAAAACTGCAAAAGAGAGAAACCCATTCCTAATTCAGGGCCTGAGTTAATTTCTTTAGCAATACCTTTAAACACTATGCATAATAAACTAGATACCTGTAGCATACCAAGGACTTGTATAGGAGGGTCATTAACCAAAAATTACATTTAACATGTGAGAGTTCATGGTAGACTATACAAGATTATTTTACTTCACAACCTTTCCCTGTTTATTCTGCAACAAAACATAAAGTATTGAGACTTTCTTTAAGTCCTGGAATCCAGAAGGGCTTCTATAGGAAAGATTTTCAAAGACATCCTTGGAGAGGCTGGAGATAGTATATAGCCACCTGGTGATTTCAGGGGGAAACTGGTCCAGTCATCTATGTTTCGTTTACTTCTTTTCATCAGTGTAAATTTTTCTGCCAGAATCTGAGGCTTTAGAGAGATTAAGCTGTTGATTTTTTTTTCATTCTTTGAAATGAAGGTCTTTCTGTTCTCTTGGGTTACCATCTCCCTGGCACTAGCTGCTTCACTTTGTATCTGATGCTACAAGACATTCACACTTTAAAATGCATGAATAAACCTTGAATTTTCCACCCTCTGATCCTTCATTGAGTTGTTGTTTCACAGTATCACAAGGCCTCAAAAGCTATGACTTGAATAGTGGCCACACTCAAAGGAACATCATGCCAGATTTGATCCAGAACACGCAAAATCAAAACCCCTTCCATTTCAGGCAAAACCCTTTGTTAGACCTAACAGTAATGGAATGAAACTGTCCTTAAAGGACACTTTTTCTCTAGCTATGTCTGAGGATTTTTTAAGAATTGACATTATGATTTATTGATTGTGATAGTGTATGATGTACATAAAATTAGAATTATGACTAAGTATAAAAACAAGACCCGCTTTATTGATGTCTCACTGCTCTTTTATAGAAGAGGTATCATTTTGGACACTTTATGAATACTATTTTACTTATTTCTTACAATAAGCCTCTGAAACATGTTATTTCTGTACCATTTTTATGATGAAGTAATTGTAAAGTAGGGCTTCCCAGGTGGTACTAGTAATAAAGACCTGCTTGCCAATGCAGGAGACTAGAGATTCAGGATCAATCCCTGGGGCCAGGAAGATTCCCGGGGAGAGGACCTGGCAACCCACTCCAGTATTCTTGCCTAGAGAATCCCATGGACAGATGAGCCTGATAGGCTACAGTCCATAGGGTTGCATAGAGTCAGACATGACTGAAGCGACTTAGCATGCATACATGCAACTGGAAATATCTTGGTCAAGGTCACAGAGCCAGGAAAAGCCACAGTCACAATTTGAACCCAGATCAAACCAAATCCATTCTGCTCCTCTATAGCAATGCTGTTTCCATTACTTTTTGCTTTTCTTACACGATCATATCAGAAGTCATACATGTTTCAGATTTACCTATTGACTAAACAAATGCTTGTTTCAGTAACACTGTCATTGTTCCAATTATTTTGAAATTTTGCTACCAAAAGTATACTTAGAGAAAACTTTTCAACAACACAAGAATATGTTTCAATATGTTACAAGAATACTGTCTTTGGGTTCCTACCCTTCTCTCCTTTCTCCCCTCCTATTCATTATTTCAAGCTTAGGGACTCAGCTAACCTCAGCTAGCCACATAGCTCTTTCTACTTAAAAGTTATTCATGCCAAGGGAAAGAAACAAGATAATTTCAGATTTTTATAAATAATATTGTATCAGACATTTTCTTGTCTGTCTATATATTTACTTGGTTTTCTATCCCTTTTTTGTCTCTGGCCCCTTCTAGCCCAAGGGAATATTGAACTCATGAAATAAGAAGTCTGTCTTATTCATATGACCCCAGTGCTTAGAACAGTCTTTAGAACATTATAGATGCTCAATTAATAACTGATGAACAAATGAATTAATTAATTTAATTAAAGTCTTCTCTGAGCTTGTGCCAACCTACCTGGAATAACTGGCCATGTAAGTCAGCAACTATACCATTATGGTATAAATCAGTAGAGGTTGAAAAGGACATGTTCAGTTTGAAAGTTACTAGCCTCTGCAAGAGGCCCCAAAAGTCTAAGCTGATAGAAGAGATGATACTAAAAGCGCCCTTGAGTCTTTTTTTTCTCTTTCCCCTTTTTTTCCTTCTAGCCCTACCAGCTTCAGGAAGCACCCTGGTGGGGCAAAGGATAGTATGGAGCTGGTATGCTATAAATTATAGTCATTACAACATGTCAGCAGCCCCCAACTGAGATCTTTAACTCATTGCTAAGAGAGCTTTCAAGGGCATCCATTTGCAGGAAGGTTTAGGAGCATTAAATGCCTTTCACAACCCACCAGGCGTTTTAACTCATGTGAGCCTGACACTTATTGGGTGCATTTTATCTCACAATCAATTTAATTAGGAGCTGTCAGATTAAAAATGATTTGTTGCTTCTGAAAGACACTAGAACTCTTAAGATTCATTTGTAAAAGCTGTTCTCTTTCCTTGTCTCTCATTCTGTCCTTTCAACACCTAGTACAAAGCAGCATGAGGGAGACAACACAGTGTGGCCACCTTGACTGCCAAATAAAGGTGCATAATACAAGTCATTTAAGAAAATGAGTAAATGCTAATTGTCGGAATCTTGAGGTGGCATATACACACACTTAGACTACTCAGATGGAATCATGTCCTCATTTTACTTTTTATTAATATCCCTTATTTATGACCTTTTCTCAAAGAAGGGAAAGTTTTTAAGGGGCTCTGCATGGCAGAGATCAGAATGGCTAAAAGATGAACTGATGTGTAAGATAAAACTCAAACACAAATCTAGGCAGGAATATAGGAACAAGGGGTACTTCGTCCAAAGCTACTGAGGTAGAAACTATAAAAGGAAGCCTGCTTTTCCCTTTCAGCTATAAATGAAAGAGATATATTCTTAATAAATTACCATCAGCAAAGGCAAACAGAGAGCCCTTTCTGGTGAGGAAAGTTAGTACCTTTGGATTTCACCTGCCAAGGTTTATCAGGAAAAACCATTTTAAATGACCTAATTCTAAGGATCTATATTGCAATCCATGCCTTTTTTAAAATTTCAAAAAAAAACCCCAAAACCTGCTTAGTTGAGTGTTGTTGTGAGTGTTGCATGCTCAGTCATGTCTGACTCTTTGTGACCCCATGAACCGCAGCCTGCCAGGCTCCTCTGCCCATGGGCTTCTCCAGGCAAGAACACTGGAGTGGTAACCATTCCTTTCTCCAGGAGATCCTCTCTGCCCAGGGATCAAACCAGCATCTCCTGCATCCCCTGCACTGGCAGGCAGATTCGTCACCACTGAGCCAACTGGAAAGCCCACTTGCTTAGTTAATGGTTAATAAAAATGATTAGTAGGTAGAAGGCACATCTGTCAGACCCAAGATGTGCCAGAGAGAACAATCTGTAAGACTTTTGGTTGGCCAAAAATTTCGTTTGGTTTTTTCCATAAAATGGCTCCAGTAGTGCTTAGCTGTCTTTAACACCATTCAAAACAATTTTGTTGAATTGTGAGAGTTGTCATATAAGTGTACATTTTTTAAACTTTTCAAAATTAGCGCATTTTTTTGTGTAGCCATTTTAATATCAAACATGGAAGTTTGAAAAAAGCAACATTTTGCGCACATTATGTTTTATTACTTCAAGAAAGGTGAAAACACAACAGAAATGCAAAAGCAGATCTGTGCAGTATATGGAGAAGCTGCAGTGACTGATCAAACATGTTCAAAGTGACTTGCAAAATATCATGCTGGAGATTTCTCACTGGACAATGCTCCATGGTCAGGTAGACCAGTTGAAGTTGATAGTGCTCAAATCAAAACATTAATTGGGAATAATCAACATTATAACACACAGGAGATAGTGACATACTCAAAATATCCAAATCAAGCATTGAAAATCATTTGCTCAATCTTGGTTATGTTAATTGCTTTGAAGTTTGGGTTCCCCATAAGTTAAACAGGAAAAAAACCCTCTATTTCCATGTGTGACTCTCTTACTTAAATGTAATGAAAATGTTCCATTTTTAAAACAAATTGTGAGGGTGATGAAAAGTAGATACTGTATAATGATACAGAACAGAAGAGAACCATAACCATCACCTTCTTTGGTCTTCATCCAAAGAAGGTGATATTGTGTATATGGTGGGATTGGAAGGGAGTCCTCTATTATGAACTCCTTTCCGAAAACAAAATAATTCCAAGGACTGCTCTCAGTTAGACCAACTGAAAGCAACACCAAAGGAAAAGTGTCCAGAATTAGTCAACAGAAAACACATAATCTTCCATCAGGATAACATAAGACTGCATGTTTCTTTGATGACCAGGAAAAACCTGTTACAGCTTGGCTGGGAAGTTCTGCTTCCTCCACTGTATTCACCAGATACTGCACCTTCTGATTTCCATTTACTTTAGTCTTTAAAAAATTCTCTTAATGGAAAAAATTTCAATTCCCTGGAAGACTGTAAAGGGCACCTAGAACAGTTCTTTGCTCAAAAAGATAAAAAGTTTTAGAAGATGGAATTAAGAAGTTGCCTGAAAAATGGCAGAAAGTAGTAGAACAAAACGGTGACTATGTTGTTCGATAAAGTTCTTGCTGAAAATGAAAAAGATGTCTTATATTTTTACTTAAAAACCAAAGGAATTTTTTTTTTGGCCAACCCAATACTATAGGAGAGAAAATTCTTCTTAATTACATGTATTACTATTATGTGTCTGCACATTTATTATTAAAATTTGATCACTCTTTCCCTCTTTGGTATAAGAAAAGTAAACCAAAAGTCCAAGGAGATTTGATTGTGTTGTATTTGTTATCTGAATTGGGTCCATTCATATCTGTCCTGAGTCCAGTGAACTACTCCAAGAAAAGACTAAGGGGATAGAACTATATTAAGAGCTACAAATTCAGTACAAGGACAGCCTTAGCTAACTATACATGGATTTAGTTAGCAACTGCAAGCACCTCCATAGTGAGTACATGGAAACCAAGGCCAAATGCTAGCAATGTACTTTTAATCTCTGAGTGGAGACTTGCTCTAAAAACAAAAATAAAATACAAGATCCAAGATACCTATGAATAAGGCATAGTTTCCCCTTTTTTTTTTTTTAATAAACATCACTATAGTTTTCTAGTTTAAAAAAATGAAACACTTATACGATTTCTAATTAATTGTGGAAATTTACAATCTAGCATTGCCATGTTTTTTTTCCATTCTCAAGACTTGGGTTTGGGGAGATCTGGGGGAAAGGGTGATGAGAACCCAAGTCTGAGAGCACAGATACCAGCTTTGAGAAGGTGGTTGTTTTGCACAACCTTTATAAAATCTTGTCTGGGTATTGTGATGGCCCAGCTATTGTGGCCAAAGATTACACCACAGTGGCATTTTTGTAGCAGGATATTTTGGCAGGGAAGGCAAATCCTGAGCAAAGCACAATCTGCCTTGTTTTGAGCAGTGTTTCAGAATCAGTTGCATCTCCTAATCATTCTTTAAGGTGTGATATAGTCTAGGAAACAAAGAGACCTGAGGATTTGTTCAATAAAAACCAAAGCTTAACAAATGGTGGGACAAGGCATACTGTTTAAGTTTCTGGATCATGTTTACACTTCCTGGGGAAAATATCCACTCTGTGAATTACTCTGGATACTCATACATCAGAAAACCAAATTCTAAATTTGAGTCTATGAAGCCCTCAATAGTACATACCTGTTGAAAGCAAGACTGCCTGCTGCCCTATGTCTTGTTAAAGGCACTACAATCAGCAGGATTAGATTTATTGGCCATCTGATGAATACTTGAAAGAAAAGAAAAGAAATGAAGAACTCTCCCTAAGGAATCTCTTTACCACAACCTCTTGTAGTGTTTTTAAAGTCTTCTTTGGTATGAGATTAGAAACATTTTCCCCTGACTTATGGATGTCTTAATTTTATGAAACAATGCTCAGATATTAAAACTTTGCTGAAAAGACAGTCTTCCCTCTCTCTTCATTCAGTATTGAAATAGTATCTAGTTAGCTCAGCCAACTTGGTTGTAAAATACAGGAAAATACAGCAATATAGCAAGTCAGTTACCAAAAACACCATGATTATACATGTGTACAGTATATGTTCAGGCCCTACAGCTGTTAAAATGCTTGATGGGTTCAAAATGATTATAAATGCCTCTTGAAGGTAACTTTCAAAAGTGAAACATTCCCAAAATTGAAGAATCATTAAGCTCTTTGAAAAATTAAAACACTAAATGAAGTTCAGGGTGAAAGTTCAACAAGAATGAGAAATAATTCATGTAGATAGAAAAGATTCAAGGAGGTTACATCAGATTTTTAACTATCCTAGCATTATTAATTTAATTTCTAGTCATTATGATAATACCAAGCATTTAGAATACATTTAGTGTTTATGTAGATAGACTCACTCCTTCTCAAAATTACAATTTTGAATTAATATGCTAATAAAAATGTCACTAGAAAGTGCTTTTATTATTCTGCTAGTGGAATAACTGTTCCCTGTTTCTTTTTATAAATGAAATTTCAGCATTTATTTTTTGATCCTCCTTAGATTTTGAAAACTGTGATGTTTCTGTTTAAGAATTCTCCTTATGCTACATTAGTGCCATGTTCTTTGACAGCATCAAAATATGCAAATATAGCCTTTTTAATGGTGATTTTCATTTTGTTACTGTCATTTAACTAAAAAACAACTGATGATGTTTCAACTTATCGCTTACAACAGTGAAGTTACTGGATTGATATTTACACTCAGAGCAGATGACACAGAAACAAATATGTTTGAACTACCATCCGCACCATGTTGATTTCTTCCTTAAAAGCACAATAGAGTTGTTGAAGTTCAGCCTTAGAGGGAAAATCAGATTCGGGGCCAGAGATGGCACATTACTACCCAAGAGAAAAAAGGATAAGTGAGGTCTGCTGAATTTTGGAGATGCGCTGAGGGGAGAGTAGGAGCAGGAGAATGAACTGTGAAGTCTGCAACTTCACAGGAATCGCTCTATTTTTGGCAATAAGAGCTCTCTTTGCTTGTTGGCCCTCCATCTCCCATACTGCCCACTTGGCTCCTTGCCTCATTGCCTACCTCTCCTTGCAGCCTCTGCTCAGTATTACACAGCTTCTCCATCTGTTGCTGGTTGCCAACCTGCTGCTTAGAAAACCCCAGAATACTCCACGCTGAATTACGTGGGCGTGGCCCCTTTCACAGATATTTGAACTCAGCGAGGCAGGCAGCTGGGTGGGAGGAAAGCTGGAGAGCAGAGCTTCACTGGGGCAAGATGCCTAGCAAGGCTGACTCTCAAAGGTGGGGATTAGCTCAGAAGTCGCTAGAAGATGTCATGTAGGAAGCTTCTGTCATTCCAAAATAATGAGAAACTGAAGAGAACTCCTCTTAATGAGCCAGTGGATGGAGAATTAAAATGAAGGAGAGTTTTCTCCTAGTTTGACCTAAGTAAAGAAGCCAAACAATTCATTAAGCTCTGCTCTGCTTGAATTCCTGATGCTGGGAAAGCCAGACCTCATCTTCATAGGTAGGAAAAGGAGGTTTCCTTGAGATCTCTCCACCCTTCCCACATACACTTTCTACTCAGCTTGTCTCCATTCATGTACCCTATTAGCAGGCAATAATAATGATAATAATCTGTTCAGTTCAGTTCAGTCGCTCAGTCGTGTCCGACTCTTTGCAACTCCGTGAATTGCAACACGCCAGGCCTCCCTGTCCATCACCAACTCCCAGAGTTCACTCAGACTCACGTCCATAGAGTCAGTGATGCCATCCAGTCATGTCATTCTCTGTCGTCCCCTTCTCCTCCTGCCCCCAATCCCTCCCAGCATCAGGATCTTTTCCAATGAGTCAACTCTTCGCATGAGGTGGCCAAAGTATTGGAGTTTCAGCTTTAGCATCAGTCCTTCCAATGAACACCCAAGACTGATCTCCTTTAGAATGGACTGGTGGGATCTCCTTGCAGTCCAAAGAACTCTCAAGAGTCTTCTCCAACACCACAGTTCAAAACATCAATTCTTCGGCGCTCAGCCTTCTTCACAGTCCAACTCTCACATCCATACATGACCACCGGAAAAACCATAGCCTTGACTAGACAGACCTTTGTTGGCAAAGTAATGTCTCTGCTTTTGAATGTGCTATCTAGATTGGTCATAACTTTCCTTCCAAGGAGTAAGCGTCTTTTAATTTCATGGCTGCAGTCACCATCTGCAGTGATTTTGGAACCCAGAAAAATAAAGTCTGACAGTGTTTCCACTGTTTCCCCATCTATTTCCCATGAAGTAATGGGACCAGATGCCATGATCTTTGTTTTCTGAATGTTGAACTTTAAGCCAACTGTTTCACTCTCCTCTTTCACTTTCATCAAGAGGCTTTTTAGTTCCTCTTCACTTTCTGCCATAAGGATGGTGTCATCTGCATATCTGAGGTTATTGATATTTCTCCCGGCAATCTTGATTCCAGCTTGTGCTTCCTCCATTAATTGGGCACTTAGTCTTTGACATAATTGGTGTTAAGCACTTATTGCTGAATAGTTTCTATTTGCTTTTCAGAGCCACTCTGTAGGTGTCCTCACCCTCTTCTGTGTCTTTCTCAGTGCCCTAGGAGGCAGACCATTCCGACTGCATCTTTAGGCTCCCTTGCCTTTTGACTTCTAGAGAGGTTGAGGTTACATGCACAAGTCACTAGCAGCAGCTCAGTGGGAGGGAGAACAATAAGATCAGGATATTATATCTCCCTGCCTCATCACAGCAGATTGGCTGTGTTCCCCCATGGAAAACTCTAACCAGCAACCATCTCCTGTAGCTACAGATTCCTCCTCTTGTCCCTTCAGGCCTATTGGGGGTGACAGTTGTTTCATTATTCCATGTTTCTTTCCTTAGCCCTGCCTATCCATTTGTGAACATTCTCTTTATTAAATTCTTCTCAGTTACTTGGGTTGGGTGGGCCACCCATTCCCTGCTGGGACCCTCTGAAGCACATACCAGAGTCCTTTTAACAACCCTTTGATGTAGGTATCCTTTTGTAGGTGGAGAAACTGGGACTTAAACTGCTTTAGAACTTTCTCCAGGTCATGTATCTGGTGAACAAAATGACAAAAAGGCAAACCCAGCCTTCTGTCTCTAAACCAGTACCCAATATTGGCAAGATGATCAACTCCAACTTCATATTTTCTTACTGATAAAATATTATTTATTTGTACTATTCTATCTTGCCCTTATCATTGCAAAACCACAAATTCTTGCTTAGACTATTGAAAACTCTTACAACCCCATGGCATTATGGAATATTTACTTGGTTTTACCTAACAGAAAATAATTCAGGTTAGCATAAGAAAAAAAAATAATAAATTTAAGTTGCTGTGGGAAGCCTCAAATAGCACCCATGATCTCCACCTCTTGGTATTTATGTCCTTGTATAACCCTTTCCCCTTGAGTGTCAACTAGATTTATTAACTTCAAATAGATTAGCAGAGACATCATCCTGCTGACAAAGGTCCATATAGTTAAAGCTATGGTTTTTCCAGTAGTCATGTATGGATGTGACAGTTGGCCCATTAAGAAGGCTGAGCACTGAAGAATTGATGCTTTCTCTGTGGTGCTGGAGAATACCCTTGAGAGTCCCTTGGACTGCAAGGAGATCAAGCTAGTCAATCCTGAAGGAAATCAACCCTGAATATTCATTGGAAGGACTGATGATGAAGCTGAAACTCCAGTACTTTGGCCACCTCATGCAAAGAGTTGACTCATTTGAAAAGACCCTGCTGCTAGAAAAGATTGAAGGTGGGAAGAAAAGGGGATGACAGAGGATGAGATGGTTGGATGGCATCACTGACTCAATGGACATGAGATTGAGCAAACTCTGGGAGTTGGTGATGGACAGAGAAGCCTGGCGTGCTGCAGTCCATGGGGTTGCAAAGAGTCGGACACGGCTGAGTGACTGAACTGAACTTATGAGCAGAGCTGACTTGTTGGAAAAGACCCTGATGCTGGGAAAAACTGAGGGCAAGAGAACGGGGCAACAGAGGATGAGATGATTGGATGATGTCATCAACTCAATGGACATGAGTTTGAGCAAACTCCAGGAAATAATGAAGGACAGGAAAGCCTGGCGTGCTGCAGTCCATGGTATCAGGTCACAAAGAGTTGGACATGACTAAGTGACTGAACAACAAAAATAGATTATGGCAGAAGTGATGGGATGGCAGAAGATTATGTTTGTTTGTTTGTTTGTTATGGTGTCTATCTTAGATATTTTCTCTTATCCTTTCATGGATCACTCTCTCTGAGAACAGCCAGTTACTCTGAGAAAAGGCCTACATAACAAGGAAGAGAGGCCTTCCAATAGCCACAAGTCTGACTCAGAAGTTGATCATCCCCAGCTGATCCTTCAGACAACTGCAACTCCATCCAATACTTGAGTGTAGGTTTGTGAGAGACTCTGAACAAGAATCTCTCAGCTAAGTGGCTTCCAGATCTTGACCCACAGAAACCTGAGTAAATGAAATGTTTGTTATCTTCAGCTACCACATTTTGTATTGTATTATGTATTATTATAATGTGTTATGCAATAATAAATTAGAATTTGAATGCAAGAGTGGTTCCAAAGGAAGAGAATGTCAAAGCTAAGTTATCTGAATTGGTTCTGGCTTCTGGGAATCTTGTAGGCAAATTGGACTGTGGAAACGAAGCAGTGATTGTGTAGCACACACACACCACTGCAGATCTGCTAGTTCACCCAGCACCCATTGGCATGAGGGAGTGGCCACATCTGCCACAGCTCCATCTTCCTCTGCAGCTTCCTCTTCACCTTCTCTGAATCCTGAGCCAGAAGTCTGTGCTCAGTTCACAGCCTTATGGAGACTGCTTAACCAGATGCTGCAATTGTTTAAGGTCAAATACCATGAATTTGATACACTTAACAAAACACAAATATTCACCAAAAGAGCCTATGAAAGTCAGGAGCCAGAGTAGTCAGCAGCAAGAGTTTGTTGAACTAGTTTCTCCAGCTCCACCCTAAACCCAACTTTGAGCTACCAGCTTCCCCTCTTAGGGCTCCCAATCCAAGATTTCATACTCTTGAAAGATTATCTAATTGATCTGGTGTGGATCAGCTATCCTCTCCTTGACTAATAACCTGGGAGTTGAGAGTGTTACCTGATACAAAACATATAGAAGAAAAGATCAAGGCTAGTGTCCAACAGACCACTACATCTTTCCGAAGGGCTCTCTATCCTCAGTCTTTCTTCTCTGACTTGCCTTACCCACTGGGGTCATAACTTCCAGCAAGGACTCAGGGTTTATCTCAACAGGGTCTAAAACTACCTTTTAAAGTTCAGCTAATTCATCAAAATGGTCTGTAATCCACAGCTGATAGGCACAGGCTGCTTTGAAGCCCCATAAAGCTTCATGTGCACACAATTCATAACAGTACCCAATTGGCCTTTTATTATCGTTACTTATAGGCTTAAAAGTTGAGTTAAGCTTTTAAATGTGTTATACAGTTGTCTCATTTTTATTCAGTAACACTGACTTGTCACCACACTCTGGCCAGGGTACCATAAGAAGAAAGGCTACCTGGAGATGCTTTCTGACATTACAAATAAAGAAATATAATTTTCTTTTTAGATTCCCATCCTTTCACTATCAGTAATGTTTGTTCACCTAGTGAGTGATTGCCTGATAAGAAAGGAGCTGTAAGACTCTAATAATGTTCTTGCCAAATAAGGGCAAGAGCAGCTGTAGTAATGAGAAAGTCTTAAGATATCTCTGCAGGCACTGAGAGCCTTTGTTTAAAAGGAGTTATTACGTACACAGATGGGAACACTGTACATCTGCTTAAATGTGTACAATATGCTTGTGAACTTGTGCTAAAAGAATGCTCACTAAATGGTATTGTCCTTTGCTTCATATTTTTTTAAATATCTCATAGGTATTTAAATTATAAAAATAAAAATGAGGCAATCTGGTAATTGGGGTAATGAATCTCAATTTTTGTGTGCATGAGAATCATCTAAAGAAGTTGTTTTGATAAAGGTGCTGAGCTCTGGACCCATAAACTCAGATTGAGGTGATCCAGGATGGACCTGGGAATTTAAATATTTAGTAAGCATCCCCAGAGTCCTTCTGATGAAGGATATATCCCTTGAAATAATTGTAAAAACTGAAGTAAACCCAGAATTTAAGCCAGTCAGTTCTTGGCTGAATAAACACCAAAACAACAATGACAAGAAAACCCTATCTAATTCTTGTGAACCCAAGCACATTACCTAGCCATATGGTAGTCCAAAAGGAATTACTTCTGACATGGAGGCTTGCATTGAGTGAAAATCAAGCCAGACACAAAGTCAAACAAGCAAAGAAAACCTGAGGAAGGAGAAAAGGTCAAAATGAGCATGAGTGCCCCTCACCCTGGGTTTCTGAGTATCTTGACAATAAGTCTTGTGCAGCTCAGCGATAGCTAAGGAAAAGTGTTCTAAATGCTAGTCAAACAAGAAAAAAGGATCATTTTTGTTTTAAGAAAAGTTTCTGTTTAGAATGCTTAGAAAATGAGCCCATAATAATATCCTTTTATTGATACCAACTCCATAGATTTGGTTGCATTTAGGAAGATGTTATTAAAAAACTTCCCTTAAGCCCTGTAGCCCTGTTGCTTTTGCTGTGTGTCAGGGGCAATTTAACCCCCTTTATGTTCTCAGCAGAGGAGTGAGACACTGGGATCTCCATGCTTTGCTTCCTCCTTTTGTTCTTCCACAGCTTCAATGCCAGGTACTTCTTAAAAAGCCTGCAGTTAGCACAACTGACCTATCTGTTTTGCCCAAACTCACCCTGAGGGTGACTGGCTTTCAATAGCTGTTCAGGTATCAAGGATGATGGACTGGCAAAGAATACTAGAGCAGAGCTGGTTAAGTTAAATGACGACGCAGGTTCAACTGACCAGGGTTGATGGCCAAGCGTAAAGGGAAACTCAGGGATTCAGGTCAGGGGGTGAAAGATAAGACAGAGATGTGGTCAGGAGAGGGTCAGAGGCCAAGAGCTCCATACTGAGTAAACAGGCCTTTGGAAGAAGTGTGAATTCTTGTTCCACTAGAGACAAAAAAAATGAACAAGTAGCTCTATAGTCAGAAAGTCAAGATCAGTTACTGGAGGCATTGAAAGGCAGCAAGACAAAAAATGAAACCCTCCACATTCATCAGGTGCTAGACCCAAGGAATCAGGAAAAGAGTGCCTAGGGGTCTTTCTCTTTCTGCTGAACAGGGCAATGTTTCCCAAAGTGAGGTCTTTGGATAACTGACTTCCTCCAGAGTACTGGTGAAAAATGCAGTCATGCAACTCTACCAAGGTGTACTACCTGAGTCTCTAAAAGGGTGGCTGGCTCTGTGTTCATTGTTGTTCAGTCGCTCAGTTGTGTCTGACTCTTAGCGACCCATGAACTGCAGCACACCATGCTTGCCTGTCCTTCACCATCTCCCGTAGCTTGTTCAAACTTATGTCCATTGAATCGGTGGTGCTTTCCAACCATTTCATCCTCTGTCATCCCCTTCTCCTCCTGTCTTCAGTATTTCCCAGAATCAGGGTCTTATCCAATGAGTTGACTCTTCGCATCAGGTGACCAAAGTATTGAAGCTTCAACTTCAACATCAGTTCTTCCAATGAATATTCAGGATTGATTTCTTTTAGGATTGACTGGTTTGATCTTTTTGCATTCCAAGGGACTCTCAAGAGTCTTCTCCAACACCACGGTTGAAAATCATCAGTTCTTCGGCGCTCAGCTTTCTTTATAGTGTAACTCTCACATCCATACATAACTACTAGGAAAACCATAGCTTTGACTATATGGACCTTTGTTGGCAAAGTAATGTCTCTGTTTTTTAATATGCTGTCTAGGTTTGTCATAGCTTATCTTCCAAGGAGCAAGCATCTTTTAATTTCATGGTTGCAGTCACCATCTGCAGCCTGTAACTATTTCTACTGTTTCCCCATCTACTTGCCATGAAGTGATGGGACCAGAAGCTATGAACTTCATTTTTTAAATGTTGAGTTTTAAGCCAGTTTTTTTTCACTCTCCTCTTTTATTTTCATCAAGAGGCTCTTTAATTCCTCTTTGTTTTCTGCCATAAGGGTGGTGGCATCTAAATATCTAAGGTTATTGATATTTCTCCTGGCAATCTTGATGCCAGCTTGTGTTTCATCCAGCCCAGCATTTCACATGATATACTCTGCATTGAAGTTAAATAAGCAGGGTGAAAATATACAGCCTTGGTGCACTCTTTTCCCAATTTGGAACCAGTCCATTGTTCCATGTCTGGTTCTAAATGTTGCTTCTTGACCTGCATACAGAATTCTCAGGAGCCAGGTAAGGTGGTCTGGTATTCCCATCTGTGTATTCAGAGAACCAACAAGTAAGTGGCTCACACACTAAGCTTCATTCTATTCTCCTACTCCACCTCTCCCATATCATTTAATACAATTGGAAGTCAGTGTATTTATCATAGGACTCTCATCTAGTTCCTGTGAAACATATTGAATCTAGCAGAGTAAAGGTTCTCACAAGGGTGTAGACTGTTCAGTAACTGTTCCTTATAGAACAAAAGAGTTCTGGTCAGTAAAACAAGACCAAAACAGTACAGGCCAATGGTATCATGATGTCTAGAAAGATACACTTCCAGAATATATTATTTTCTTACCAGAGTAGGAAAGCATTACTATACTGGTCTCTTGGATTAATGTAGCAACTCTCCCCTAATAAACTGTAAGCCGTTCTATGAGAATAGCTGTAAAAATAAGACAAGAGAAAGTAAACAGAGTTGTCCAAAGTGGATATTAACTATTCGTAAAGGAAGGAAGGAACAGAGTTCAGTTCTCCTCATCCTCATCAGATTATATCTGTAGCCTACATCAAGTGTAGGACACTGCAAAAAACACTCATGGAACATCCCCATATTGCTTTCTGTAATTTAAATGGAAAATGAGACGTGCAGCAACGCAGAAAACAAAATAATATTCACTATCTACACGTAGCTCATCTACTAAAGGAAAACAACAAATAAATAGACATATGTTCAATAAACAATGTGAAAGAAGAGAAAGAATTTGCAATGGCAGTTTCCCACAAATTGTTTTGCAAAGTGATAATAACATTACCAAATCACTTGTACTGAGTTCCCAAGTGGTGCACACACAGCCATCAGCCCCTACAAAAATGGCAGCCAAGTCACACTGCTAGACCTGAGGCCAAGGACAATTACAGGAAATACCATTAACCCCTACTTTCCTCCTTCTGCACCCTTCTGCACATGTGTGGCTTTTGACTTGTCCCTGAATAAACAAAAGTCTATTTGGACTTCCCATCAATGAAAAATTTCACACTTACTTAAATTCATGGAAGACTGTGAGTACTTTCAAGTTAAAGTAACCTTGCAAGTCTTACAATTCTGTCATTCTTAAAGGAGTTCCTATTAAGTCTTAAATGCTTCAAAGATTAAAAGGGTATATTAATGTTATTAGAGACTTGAGATAAAATGCCATGCCTTGCAGGGTATCTTAGCACTTAATGAAAACATTTTCATCACATTCTAAGTCTATTATGCAAGATCTTTATTTCATAAGTTGTAAGATAATCTTATTTTAATTAGAAGAGCTATACCAAGTACATTACAGTAATACAGTTAAATATATTCATCAACTTTCTTCTCATCAGGTAAAACAGCTCCTTCAGAGTTATAATGATATGCTGCCACAGGTGTCAGTAAAAGAAAAAACACTAAATATATACATGTATAAATTTTGAATCGTTTGTAGAGCATTAAATGAGTTTTCTAAGGAGGATTCAATATGGCGGCCACTGTCACACGTGGCTATTGAGTTCTGGAAAGACAACCAGCTCAGAGTGAAATGTGCTGTAGGTATTAATATGAAGAACACACTGGATCTCAGAAATTCAGTATAAAATATATAAAATATATCATTAATAATGTGAATACTGAAAACATGTTGAAATAATTATATTTCAGCTATTTGGGCTAAATAAAAATAGGGTTAATATAAATTTCACCTGTTGATTTTTCCCTTTTTAATTATTGTTTCCAAAAACTTTTAAGCTCCACATGTAACACACATTTCTACTGGACACTGATGTTCTATCTCATCTAAATAATACGTAAGATCAAATTCTAACTTTCTGTAAGATATTATCCATACTATTAAATAATAAACATAAATGATAAATCTCAAATTGCTCCATCTAAATTCTGAATAAATTCCCAATTATCTTTCTCCACTGTCCAGTAAGTTAAATGAGAAAATGGAAAAGCCAGTCTTAATAGCAGCTTAAGAGAGATGCTACGAAGCAGGCCTGTGGGTGCAGAAGAAAGTTGGATAGTAGCTTCCAGAGCTAGACACAGGTTATGTGATTCTCAGGAGTTGATTGTGAAACAAAGTTAGAAATATCTTGTGAGAGAATCACTCTTTTTTAAAATAAAAAAAATTTTTATTGGAATATAGTTGGTTTATAATGCTGTGGTAGTTTCTGCTGTATAGCAAAGTCAATCAGCTATACATATACATATATCTCCTCTTTTTTTAATTTCCTTTCCATTTAGATCACCACAGAGCACTGAGTAAAGTTCTCTGTGATATACAGTAGATAATCATTAGTTATCGATTTTATACATAGCAGTGCATTTGTGCCAATCCCAATCTCCCAATTCATCCCAATCCTCCTTCCCTCTCGGTATCCATACATTTGTTCTCTACATCTGTGTCTCTATTTCTGCTTTGCAAAAGTTCATATGTGACATTTTTTCTAGATTTCACATATAAATGATATTAAATGATACTTTTCTCTTTCTGACTTACTTTACTCTGTATGACAGTCTGACTCTGCAAATGGCGCAATTTCCTTCCTTTTATGACTGAGTAATATCCCATTGTCTATATGTGCCACATCTTCTCTACCCATTCCTCTGTTGATGGACATTTAGGTTGCTTTCATATCCTGGCTATTGTAAACAGTGCTGCAATGAACATTGCAGTTCATTTATCTTTTGGAATTATGGTTTGCTCCAGGTATATGCCCAGGAGTGGAATTGCTGGGTCATATGGTAGTTCTCTTTTTAGTTTTTTTGAGGAACCTCCATAATGTTCCCCATAGTGGCTGAACCAACTTACATTCCCACCAACAGTGTAAGAGGGGTAGAAACATTCTTTAACAGAAATCACACTATGAGCCACAAGTTCAGTCAGGATAAAGAACACTTCAAATTTCATCTTGTGGTTTCACAGTTCTCCCAAAGGAAGGAAAGAGAAAAGGTACGTTTTGGATAGGAAATGTTATCCAAAAATAAACAAGTATCCCTAGGTGAGTTGGGATACTTGTTTATAAATAAGGTGAGTTGAGACACTTTGTTGGAAAGCCAAGAAAAATGTGAGCACCGATCAAAACAGACAGCACTTAAACAAAAGCCACTCATGCTAAGCTGGTAACATAAAAAGGCTATACAAATATTTTTAAATGTAGAACCTGCTACTCTTGAAGAAAAGGAATGTGAAGCAGGTCAGAGTCAAACTAAAAACAAATGGCCCATGAAAAAATCAGCAGAGCACCTCACTAGGGATTTCAAAGAAAAATGCAAACCCCTTTAAGTATGACAAAGTCAGGAAGCCAGCTGGAAAAGGCCAAGGTCACTCAAGGATGACAAAGGGATGGCAGGGAGAATCACTGAATTATTTGCCTCATTTTCAACCGGAGAAGGCCTTAGAGTCTCATTCCCATCTTCCTTTAAAGCAGACAAGTCAGAAATATTAAAACAAACAGTGGAAAATACAGGACGTTCTTATACTTAAGTGACAGACTAAATGTAAATAAATCACCAGGACCAGACGACATTCACCCAAGACTTCCAAAGTAATCAAGGGTGAAATATGTACCTGTTGGCCAAAACATATAACCTGTTCTTATTAATCCCACTGTGGGGGATGCATGGCAGGTTGCCAGCATGACTCATGTTCACAAGAAGGCCTCCAGAGGAAATCCTGAAACAAAAGTCTCTCAGTATGGTTTCTAAATTTGATCAGGTGAAGGCATCTACATAAACACTGAAAATGCAACACCTGGGGGAGTTATGGTTTATCAGAGGAAAAGTCTTCTCTAATAATCTACAAGGGGCATTGTTTAGATGATGCAGGATACTTGAACTGGACACTAAGAAATTTTCAAATTTTTATTTTCTTTTTAAGTGCTTAGCTATCAGAAGTCAGACTAAGTGTTTATGAATAAAATTTTATTTTCTTCCCAGGTGGCTCAGTAGTAAAGATAAATGGGAACTCTTTTGGATAATGAAATGCTAACTCTGGTATTCTGATGAACTAGTTTTACATAGACTCATTAAAGAAAAAAAGGCAAAAAGGAAAAATCAAGGTTGTAAGTAGTATTAAACTCATCTTAATAGTGAGCCATCCAAACTTATAGGGAGGAAAAACATGCTAAAAAAATACCTTCCAAGTCTGCCTAAGTAGAAAAAAATGATAGATATATATATGGTTCTTAATGTGTACCAATATTAAAAGATTAATTTTAGAAAATAGTAATATAGGATTATATGTATAAAATATGAGATCTTACCAATCACTCAATTCTAGAAAAATGTTCAGGAAGAACTATGAACCATTCCTCCTAGAATAGCTTATTTTGCTTCTATGGCTAAAGAGAAAAAGAACACTAAAGAATCTTGGAAAGTGTTTTGGATATAAAACATTTTCAAGACTAGATATGTCTAAGGCAGCAGAGTGTCTGCTTTGCCTGGTCACCATATCTCAGTGACAGTACCCCCTAAACTAAATGACTCTGGAGAACAGCATCTAGAATCAGTAAGAGAGCTGAGCAGATTGTATCATATTAGATTCAAACAGTTAAAACTTGTTGGCTTAGAATCAGAGTTTGAGTGATGTTGTATGATCCTGTTTACTAAATAAAAATAATATAAATAGACTAATCATGACTTTATCAATACATAGAATTAAGAGCTACTCCTTGAAATGCTAATGGTTTATCTCTTCAACAAATAAAATGAGGAAGATACTCTTTGTGACCCCATGGACTATAGCCCACCAGGCTCCTCTGTCCATGCAATTCCACTGGAGTGAGTTACCATTCCATTCTCCAGAAGATCTTACCAATGAGGGATCGAATCAAGGTCTCCTGCATTGCAGGCAGATTCTTTACTGTCTGAGCCACCAGAAAAGCCCATACACTGAGACCAATCTTAAAAAATATGTTATTCCCAAGAAAGGATAGAAACTAACAATGTAAAGGGATCCAAGGAAACTTTATATAATTTTATGTCCAATTTTATGTTCTCCTGAGAAATCTGTAGCATATCAAGAAGCAAGAGTTAGAACCAAACACAGAACAAAAGACTGGTTCCAAATTGGGAAAGGAGTATGTCAAGGCTGTATATTGTCACCCTGCTTATTTAACTTCTATGCAGAGTACATCATGTGAAATGCCTGGCTAGATGAAGCTGGCATCAACATTGCCAGGAGAAATACCAATAACCTCAGATATGCACATGACACCATCCTCATGACAAAAAGTGAAGAGGAACTAAAGAACCTCTTGATGAGAGGGAAAGAGAAGAGTGAAAACTCAACATTCAGCAAACTAAGATCATGGCATCCGGTTCTACCACTTCATGGCTAATAGATAAGGGAAAAATGGAAACAGTGACAGACTTTATTTTCTTGGGCTCCAAAATCACTGCAGATGGTGTCTGCAGTCATGAAATTAAAAGATGCTTGCTCCTTGGAAGGAAAGCTATGACAAACCTAGACAACATATTAAAAAACGGAGACATTACTTTGCCAGCAAATGTCCAAATAGTCAAAGCTATGGTTTTTCCAGTAGTCATGTATGGATGTGAGAGTTGGACTATAAAGAAAAGCTGAGGACTGATGAATTGATGCTTTTGAACTGTGGTGTTGGAAAAGACTCCTGAGAGTCCCTTGGACTGCAAAGAGATCAAACCAGTCAATCCTAAAGGAAATCAATCCTGAATATTCATTGGAAGGACTGATGTTGAAGCTGAAGCTCCAATACTTTGGCCACCTGATGTGAAGAACTGACTCATTGGAAAAGCCCCTGATGCTGGCAAAGATTGAAGACAGAAGGAGAAGGGGACAACAGAGAATGTGATGGTTGTATGTCATCACTGACTCGATGGACAAGAGTTTGAGCAAGCTCTGGGAGTTGGTGATGGACAGGGAAACATGGTATGCTGCAGTCCATGGGGTCACAAAGAGTCTGACATGACTGAGCGACTGAACTGGTCCAATTTACTTAGCACTGCTAATAAATATTTAGAAAACAAAACAAATCTCTCTCTCTCTCTCTCTTTTTTTTTTTTAAGGGAAGAAACTAAGAAGGGTCAAAGAAAATTACTACAATGTCTTTTGGTGCTTCTCTCAGAGTTGGAATGGTAGTAGACTACATGGACAATTATACAAGTTTTACTGGTTAACTTCATTTTTGATTTACTGGTGTAACTTTTGTCCTCATTATAATTAAAAGTTAACTATAATGATAAACATATCAGTTATATAACTCAGTATTATAAATTATAACTTTACTAATTATGAAGATTTAGTATACTATAGCTCATATGACAAAAATGGGTCCATTAAAAGTCCCACGTATTTATATTATGATTTGTTATTTTCATACAGAATCTAATTCAGCAATGACTAGCAAATTAGTATAACTAAATCATTTTCTTTAGTTTTCCCTTAAATGCTATAGTAATTCTATAAACATTAGCTAACTAAATTCTTTACTTGTCCTAAAAGGCAAGTGATATTCTTATAAGAGATTATTATTTCAATATGTTACACATAACATGTCTTTTAAATCCTAAGAAACAGTAAAATGGTTTACTTGTGTCATCCAATAACCAAGAGTGATTGTTTTACATTCAGGGAAGTTAGTATAAAGTTAGTGTAAAAAAGTTAGACATACAATGACAATAGGAATGCTGTCCATTAAGATATTTGGTTTTTTGGTTTTCTGTAAAATACTGTACTGCTTTCCAATCTTATAATCTGTACTGAAGAAAATCAACTAATAATCACAATCCAAGTGGAAATATTTTCACTCTACATATGTAAAAAATAGCGTAATTTCATAATCTCTTTCAGTTCTGCTTACTGATAGGTAAAAACTGTATTTGTGAATTTACAAATTATAAAGCCAAAAGAGGTTAAAGTGAAACTTCCTGTTCCTTTCTTGCAACTGATGGTGAAGATAGTTTCATCTGCTACTTCTCAAGAGACAAAGGATGTCTGGTACCCAGTGCAGCCACACACTTGTCCAACTTGCCACAATGTCCCTGATTCAACTTTCAGGCTCAACCTCTAGGCTATTTGATGAATGTCAGATAATTAGCAAAAACAAAAAAGCCTCATCATCATTATAACCAATATTAACCCTTGCCTAATAACTTTGCCTTCGTTCTATTCAAGAAGAAAATTATTCAGTAACAACAGCTAATTAGCAAAATATTAATCATCATTATTTCTGGTTACTAGTTCTATTGATAATTTTAATTTCCTTCTTTATATATTTTTATTTCCAAAATTAAAAAATACAGATTGATTTAAAATCAGGAAAAGCATTCGGAGTATTTTTTAATTTCTATTTCATATTGGATTATGTTGATTTACAATGTTGTGTTAGTTTCAGGTGTATAGCAAAGTGATTTAGTTATCCATACACATAAATTATTATTTTTCAAATTCTTTTCCCATAATGGTTATTACAAAATATTGAGTAGAGATTAAAAGTATTTTAAAATAGGTATCATAAATTTCCAGTTATACGATCTGGAAGGAATATTTAGAGTCAATAACATCTCACTGGCAAACAAGTTTTCAAGACTGTCGTTTTATAGAATGACTTCCTGCTTTCTCTAAAATAGAAAATGCACTTGATTTCCATCCATTAGGAAGCTGTGAATCAAAGGCCTTTATAAGAAAAACAAACTTAAAAATTTAAAGGCCTCCAACTTGAATTTTTGATGAAGACATATCATCACTACCTACCATCCCTGATGACTGAGCAAAACAGACTTGGAGACACAGTCAAGCACCACAGCACACAGAGGAAAACACTGTTTCTTTGTCTGAGTGACTCTGCTGTGTTCTGGATGACAAGAGGGAGTTTGATATTTTGAAGTAAAATGCCACAGGATCTCAAAATAAGACTTGAGGATCATTGATGTTCATATACAGATACCTTTTCTTCCTTAGCCAAGGGAACTAAGTGGGAGTTTTGCTTTACCTCATTCACTTAAGGAATCTCAATCAGTTGTTCCCCAAATAGCAAAGTACAGACTCAGCAAAAGGACCCAAGAATTATATCACACATTGTTTATGGCTGCGTGAGCTTACAAAGGGCTGGTATATGCTGAGCACACAGCTATTTGTCATGAAATCATCAATCAAATTCAGTTGATAATAGAAATCCCTAAATAAATGAATTATAGAAATCAATGAGTCTGCTATTCTTTCAGAGTTTAAAATCACTGAAATATTTACCATAGATTTAAAAGGCAATCAAATAGTGGGGCACCAATATTCTCTTATTCATTTCATAGTTCTTTCAGTCTATAACTGCTCTTTTTATTAAAGATCCAAATAGACTGCTAAGACAGACTCCACTGGGGTCATCCCATAAATAACAGGAGTGAAGGCAGCAGTTGAGGTGACTCACCTACTCCATGAGCTCCTAATAACAAAATAAAATGAAGTTCCTTGGGGCCCAACCAATCATACCTACTGATGTTGGTCCAGACCTCACCCATCTATTAGCTCAATTAGTAGGGCCAGAGGGAAAGAAAAAATGAAACCCCACAGGCAATCAAAACCTCTCACATTAGCTCTTAAATTTAACTTCACTTCTCCCCTCACATACTAAGAGTAACAATAATTCGGAGTCTCATCTTTCCTGTTTGCTCCATTACAAAACACAATCAATGTGTGAAAGTCCCAGGTAACACTTAGTAATGGAGAAAAATAAAAGGTACAGATAATTATAAATTCAATAATACACACTGAAGTGAGTGAGTTCATCATATTTGTTGGTATGAAGGCTAAACTCTCAAATGCAGTCCAGTGCTGAATGAAAGGGGAGTGCATGTACTTGTATAACAATAAAGCTTAATTTCTTTCATTCTTTGCTACATCATTGCACTAAGCTTTCCCACTTAACACCAGGATGGTAGTGTGTAAAGGCTGCCCACTCTGTGCCTAGCACTGGGTTCAGTTCAGTCCAATTCAGTCACTCAGTCATCTCCATGAATCGCAGCACGCCAGGCCTCCCTGTCCATCACCAATTTGCTGAGTTTACCCAAACTCATGTCCATCGAGTCCGTGATGCCATCAAGCCATCTCATCCTCTGTCGTCCCCTTCTCCTCCTGCCCCCAATCCCTCTCAGCATCAGAGTCTTTTCCAATGAGTCAGTTCTTCACATGAGGTGGCCAAAGTATTGGAGCTTCAGCTTCAACATCTGTCCTTCCCATGAACACCCATGACTGATCTCCTTTAGGATGGACTGGTTGGATCTCCTTGCAGTCCAAGGGACTCTCAAGAGTCTTCTCCAACACCATAGTTCAAAAGCATCAATTCTTCGGCACTCAGCCTTCTTCACAGTCCAACTCTCACATCCATACATGACCACAGGAAAAACCATAGCCTTGACTAGGCGGACCTTAGTCGGCAAAGTAATGTCTCTGCTTTTTAATATGCTACTAGGTTGGTCATAACTTTTCTTCCAAGAAGTAAGAGTCTTTTAATTTCATAGCTGCAGTCACCATCTGCAGTGATTTTGGAGCCCAAAAAAATAAAGTCTGACACTGTTTCCACTGTTTCCCCATCTATTTGCCATGAAGTGATGGGACCGGATGCCATGATCTTTGTTTTCTGAATGTTGAGCTTTAAGCCAACTTTTTCACTCTCCTCTTTCACTTTCATCAAGAGGCTTTTTAGTTCCTCTTCACTTTCTGCCATAAGGGTGGTGTCATCTACATATCTGAGGTTATTGATATTTCCCCCGGCAATCTTGATTCCAGCTTGTGCTTCTTCCAGTCCAGCGTTTCTCATGATGGACTCTGCATAGAAGTTAAATAAGCAGGGTGACAATAGACAGCCTTGACGTACTCCTTTTCCTATTTGGAACCAGTCTGTTGTTCCATGTCCAGTTCTAACTGTTGCTTCCTGACCTGCATACAGATTTCTCAAGAGGCAGGTTAGGTGGTCTGGTATTCCCATCTCTTACAGAATTTTCCACAGTTTATTGTGATCCATGCAGTCAAAGGCTTTGGCATAGTCAATAAAGCAGAAATAGATGTTCTTCTGGAACTCTCTTGCTTTTTCCATGATCCAGCAGATGTTGGCAATTTGATCTCTGGTTCCTCTGCCTTTTCTAAAACCAGCTTGAACATCAGGGAGTTCATGGTTCACATATTGCTGAAGCCTGGCTTGGAGAATTTTGAGCATTACTTTACTAGCATGTGAGATGAGTGCAATTGTGTGGTAGTTTGAGCATTCTTTGGCACTGCCTTTCTTTGGGATTGGAATGAAAACTGACCTTTTCCAGTCCTGTGACCACTGCTGAGTTTTCCAAATTTGCTGGCATATTGAGTGCAGCACTTTCACAGCATCATCTTTCAGGATTTGAAACAGCTCAACTGGAATTCCATCACCTCCCCTAGCTTTGTTCATAGTGATGCTTTCTAAGGCCCACTTGAGTTCACATTCCAGGATGTCTGGCTCTAGATTAGTGATCACATCATCATGATTATCTGGGTCATGAAGATCTTTTTTGTACAGTTCTTCCATGTATTCTTGCCACCTCTTCTTAATATCTTCTGCTTCTGTTAGGTCCCTACCATTTCTGTCCTTTATCAAGTCCATCTTTGCATGAAATGTTCCCTTGGTATCTCTAATTTTCTTGAAGAGATCTCTAGTCTTTCCTATTCTGTTGTTTTCCTCTATTTCTTTGCATTGATTGCTGAGGAAGGCTTTCTTATCTCTTCTTGCTATTCTTTGGAACTCTGCATTCAGATGCTTATATCTTTCTTTTTCTCCTTTGCTTTTCGCCTCTCTTCTTTTCACAGCTATTTGTAAGGCCTCCCCAGACAGCCATTTTGCTTTTTTGCATTTTTTTTCCATGGGGATGGTCTTGATCCCCGTCTCCTGTACAATGTCATGAACCTCAGAGCATAGTTCATCAGGCACCCTATCTATCAGATCTAGACCCTTATATCTATTTCTCACTTCCACTATATAATCATAAGGGATTTGATTTAGGTCATACCTGAATGGTCTAGCAGTTTTCCCTACTTTCTTCAATTTAAGTCTGAATTTGGCAAAAAAAGTTCATGATCTGAGCCACAGTCAGCTCCCAGTCTTGTTTATGTTGACTGTATAGAGCTTCTCCATCTTGGCTGCAAAGAATATAATCAATCTGATTTCGGTGTTGACCATCTGGTGATGTCCATGTGTAGAGTCTTCTCTTGTGTTGTTGGAAGAGGGTGTTTGCTATGACCAGTGCATTTTCTTGGCAAAACTCTATTAGTCTTTGCCCTGCTTCATTCCACATTCCAAGGCCAGTAGGAAAAGGCAAAATGATAGGATACTAAAAGAGGAACTCCCCAGGTCATTAGGTGCACAATATGCTACTGGAGATCAGTGGAGAAATAACTCCAGAAAGAATGAAGGGATGGAGCCAAAGCAGAAACAATACCCAGTTGTGGATGTGACTGGTGATAGAAGCAAGATCTGACGCTGTAAAGAGCAATATTGCATAGGAACCTGGAATGTCAGGTCCATGAATCAAGGCAAATTGGAAGTGGTCAAACAAGAGATGGCAAGGGTGAACGTCAACATTCTAGGAATCAGTGAACTAAGATAGACTGGAATGGGTGAATTTAACTCAGATGACCATTACACCTACTACTGCGTGCAGAAATCCCTCGGAAGAAATGGAGTAGCCATCATGGTCAACAAAAGAGTCTGAAATGCAGTACTTGGATGCAATCTCAAAAACGACAGAATGATCTCTGTTCATCTCCAAGGCAAACCATTCAATATCAGTTATCCAAGTCTATGCCCCAACCAGTAACACTGAAGAAACTGAAGTTGAACAGTTTTATGAAGACCTACAAGATCTTTTAGAACTAACACCCAAAAAGGATGTCCTTTTCATTATAGGGGACTGGAATGCAAAAGCCTAATATTGGGGAACTGTAAATAATTGGTTTGGCTGGAATGAAAAGTGAACAATAATGAAAGCCTCTGCCCTCTGAGTCAGTATATTATCCATCCATCACTCCTCTGACTGGGGCTACTTACTGAAATGAGTCTGTTCGGGCTCCCCCAACTGTGCAGTTTTAGTACAAACTGAAGCTATGATTACCACTCCCCAGTCACCTGGGGCTGTCATTCCTGGTTATCAGCAACCATGCTGCCTGAATGAACCTGTTGTTGTGCTCCACTGTGACCACTGCTCCACTTGGTTACAAACACTTAAAAGGAAACTTGACCCTGAGAGAATCGATGCATTTTTATGAAAATGTAATTACCAATAGAGCTTCCCCTACAGCTCAAACAGTAAAGAATTTGCTTGCAATGCAGGAAAAACAGGAGATGTGGGTTCAATCCCTGGGTTGGGAAGATCTCTTGGAGGAGAAAATGACAACCCACTCCTGTATTCTCGCCAGGAAAATCCTGTGGACTGAGGAGCCTGGCAGGTCACAAAGTCCATGGGGTTGCAAAGAGTCCTACATGACTGAGTATGGCACATATGCGCAATAGGGCTTTATGGCTGAAAATAAGAATTAAGTCTCTTCCTCCCTCATATCCCTTCCATCTTCCCCCTCCACTCTCTAGTCAAAGATGCATTCTTAGTATATGCCAAAAAATAAAGTTTTGCCTTTCTGAATACCCTTTAATTATAGGGATTGTGTTATATTTAGAGCTATTCCTAGGTAGCTGGCAGACAGGCTTACCTGTAAATGACTGATGACCAAAACAATCAATCAATATTCATATGACTGGTGCAAAGAAGGCCAAGTGTGTAAGTGGATTCCATACAGAACCAGCCAACTGAGGCAAAGAAAAATACTGTGCATTTTCTACAATTTTAATGATCTGAGAATAGGACATATGAGAAATCATACATTAATATATTTATCTTTGTATAAATTCTACTTAAAAATAAAATAATGGGAAGGTATATCAATTATGATGCCTTGGCTACAAGAAATGGAAAGTTTATTGCCTAAACTGTAAGGAAATGTATAATCTGATGTAAGAAGTACAAAGTTTCAAGGTTGATTAATTCAGTGGCTCAATAGTGACATTTTATATGCCATCTTTAGGTTTTTATTCCTGTTTGCCTCTCTCATAGTTATAATTTAATGCAGTAGCTTCAAATAGTACACAATCACATAATATCCAAATGACAGACTGAGAAATGACAGCACATCTCTTTCTCGCATTTTTGCCATATCTCTTTGGCCAGAATTGCATCATGTGTCCATCCTAAGCCAATGGCAGTCACTTCAGTTCAGTCACTCAGTTGTGTCTGACTCTTTGCAGTCCCATGGACTGCAGCATGCCAGGCCTCCCTGGCAGCCAAGGGGGTTGGAATTATTGTGATTGGCTCAACTATGGACTAATGAAGATCCACCTCGCTGAGGGGCTGGAGAGGAGTCCATCTTCCTCCAAGAACGTGAACGAAATTAGGGCTCTGAAGAAAAAATTAAGGGGGTGGGGAGACACAGGCAGGATTTGCTATTAAATAAGCAATCAGTAGTGTCCACAATGGGGCTTCCTTGGTAGCTCAGTGGCAAAGAATCCGCTGGCAGTTCAGGAGGTGTAAGAGACACAGGTTAGATACCTGGGTTGGGAAAATCCCCCAGAGAAGGAAATGGCAACCCACTCCAGTATCACTGCCTGCAGAATTTCATGGACAGAGGAGCCTGATGGGCTACAGTCCATGGGGTCGCAAAGAGTCAGACAGGACTGGGGCAACTGAGCCTGAGTGTCCATGATGGCCAAAGCCTATCTAACTTCATTTTATTGCACGCAGTGAACTTCCAAAGTGTCAAATAAGCAACAAGTAAACTGCATTTTCCACAAAGAGGCCTAACTCTATTTACTTTTACAAAAGAAGAAACAGATAAATAATCCTTCAACAAAAAAAGTAAGCAAATGAATGAAAACTAAAATAAGATCATAAAGAAGTTTAAGTGCTATGATCTTTGAGAGAAAAAATACTATGTCTGACTATTGTGGGTTATCTTTCCAAAATGAATACTAAAATTTCAGTGTTGCATCCAATGCAGTAAGACAAAGCTCCTTCATATAATTCTTCTGTAGACAGTTAAGATTGAAAAGTGACCATATTTAACACAAAGGAAAACACACTTAAAGAAAAAACAACCAGAGACTGAACTTCCAGCTACAGTTCTTATAATTACGTTTGCTATGTCTGTAATCCTTTACCGAGACATATGCCGGTTTTCACCAAATCTTTGAGGATAATGCTAATTAATTTGTTAATTTATTCAAAAGTTATTTTGGTGGGCAGAATAGTTTAGCTCTAACCACAAGTTAATACAGTTTTAAGAAATCTTTCTGGAATTCAGTGCCTATCACACATTTAGCATTAATACCATGTTGCAATATTTAAAAGTTTATTAACATAAAGTATTTCAAGCTATACATTTTTAAATTAATCTCAAACTAAATTGAAGATTACATCCATTAAGCATACCTTTAAGAATTGAATATTGGACATAACAATCATCAGTGGTTGCCTAGCAACCCTGGTATCAGCACTTACAGTAAGTCTATCCTAAACACTAATATAAAATCAGAGATGATTATGTATCCACTTCAAGTCTCTGTTTGCTAGAAAAATGCACTTTTTCTGTTATTAGTGCTTCTGTATTTTGCTATCCTAGGGAGACGAATTTCAATGTACAGATGGATAAAGGGGTGTCTTGGTCATTAAGTGATCATTCACTCTCAATGAGCAGTCCTAAGAATGGTGACTAATTACTAAAGCGATGATGCCAATCACTGGTCATCACAGTTAAAATGAAATTAATGTTGGATGAGTAACACAAGCCATCTTTTTTTTTTTTTTAAGCCACGTGGAAAGAATACCTTGCTTCCATACATTCTAATTTCCAAAGAGAATGTAACATTAGATTATGAGTGCCTCAGGCACTCTCAAGGCTATCCTATTCTTTAAAATGCCTAAGGTAGGCCCCACAGTCAAAAAATGTCAACTCTCATCCCATGTTCTCCTGCTCGAGTATATTATAACAAATAACCTTTCTAATTCTGCATACATTCCTGTGTCTGTACATTTACATTACTGGAGTCTCTGGTGCCACAATTGCCAAGGAGCTCTCTGAAGCACTCCGGCTGTGCTCTGCCAACTGCGTTTGGCTGCCTGACTTCTTCTGGGCTCCCAAAGCTGGCAAGCTAATATGCTAATAGAATTCATTAGCCCGGGCTTTGACAGACAGTTAAAACAGGACTCTACATCAGCACTCCAGCACTGCACAGCCATTATGCCATTTCAGGAGGCACAGCTAATTCAAAGAAGATGATGACAGGGTTTGCAATCAGGGAACATTAGAGTGTCGGGCAGTGGAGAGGCTGAACACACGAGGCAGGCAATCCTGCCAGCAAGCCTGATTTGATTTCTGGCACCATTGGCGTGCTTGGCAAAAAAAAACAGAGGTAATGAGATAAACTGAAATGCCAGGCACTGGGACTGGTCTTTGAAGTAATTATTCTCTGGGGTAACAAGGGACAAGATGAAAAAGCTTTCAGGGACAGGCAGTGGGCACTCGTGGGACCCGGTTTCCATTACAGCGTGACACTCGGCCAAGCAACTCTCTCTCCACTCAGGAGTGCAGAGTCCTAAATAGGTTGTCAAAAGGGAGGGGAGATGGGGAGGGGGTCTGGGAAAGGAAATAAAACTGGAAAAAAAAAAGATAGAAACAAGATAGAGAGGTTGTCAGAGCCCTTCAAGAGAGCGAGAATTAAGTGAGGTGTTTCAGAATCTCTGTCAAAAAGGATGGTAACGGACGTGCCTTTCATCAGTTAGTCTTTACATTCAGCCCACACTGGGGAGAAGGGAACAGACACAAGGCGAAGGACACCACAGGCCCCAGAAGCCCCAAGAGCAGTAAAATCCCTTAAGATGTCGGGTGAAAACAGATAAGCCTTTGGCATTTTCCCTTTGGGGCTCTTGGCTCTGTCAGGTTGAGGACCTGAGTGAAATGATTAAGAGAGCACTTTCTGGAAGTTCAAGCCTCTAACCCACTGCATATAATCAGGCTCACCCAGCAATTCTTTATGTAGGAACAGGCCCAAGGCTAAAGTTGAACCAGAAATGAATAATTTCTCATTCTGCGGTGACTACTGCTCTTTCTGAATCAAATTGGAGGTCACTGGCTAAACAAACTGGGAAGCATGCATGTTACAAACCAGGAGAGTTATTTTGTGGGCACAAACCTAAAGCTTTAGCTTTTTTTTTTAATCTTTACAAGGGAATACATTCCCCTGCTGAAAGTAAACACTACCGCTGGACTGACAACTAAGAACATGGATAAATCATGTTACCCATGTCCTGCCTGGCTTAAGAACTGGGAACCAGGATATAATATTTGAACACAATCTGTCTGCAATTCAGGGGACCCGATCCCTGGGTCGAGAAGATCCCCTGAAGAAGGGAATGGCAACCCACTCCAGTATTCTTGCCTAGAGAATCCCATGAACACAGGAGCCTGGAGGCCTACTGGAGGAGCCTGCTGGACTCACAGCATCGAAGAGTCAGACATGACTGAGCAACTAACACACACACACACACACAATTCTGATTCCAGAGAAGCTGTGTGCTCTAGCGGTGTACTTTCAATTCTTGATTTCTGCATATAACAAAACCTGATCAGTATGTTTATCAGCTATAACGCTCATATTTCCTCCAAAGATCTTTTCTGGCCTCCCTCTCCTCTCTTCTTTTTATATTTGTTCTTGAGCAGTAGCAGCTCATTCATTCCTACAAGTTCAACCATCACCTCTACAGAAATTATTACCAACCTCTCTCTAAAACCTAGTTATCTATAAACGCCAGGCCCACATCTCCACTGGCCCTTTGTAGGGCACTAATGATGCAGAGTGGGAAAGCAATAACCTCTGATACACAGACACCAAGCAATTTCCGCAGGTCCATAACTCCTTCTGTGTTTCTGTTTCCGTGAATAACATCATTACGTCTTTATTCACCCAGTTCAAAACCTTGGAACCCTCTTCTCTCTCTCTTGCCTCCTACACCCAATTTGATGCAACCTCCATTGATTGCCACTGTTACATCTCCTGCATTGACCCCTGAATGCCATTTCCACCATGCAATTCTCATTTAGGAGCCACATTTTGAATTAAATGGTGTTTCATGGATAAAACTGGAAATATAACCGCTATAATATATACCTGCTTGCCAACCAACTTCAGCTCATTTCTGACTCTGTTTACAATACCCCAAATTTGTATCCAGTCTGTTTCTAATCTTGTGACTCTATCTCCATTTCTCTTATTATATATTTGTTATAATATATAGGGCTTCCCTTGTAGCTCAGTTGGTAAAGACTCTGCTTGCCCTTCTATCCTCAAAATTTCCACCTAGAGCACTGCAAAAACTTCCTAACTGACCTTTGTTACATACACTGCAAGAAGAGCAGCTTTTAAAAATATCTATCTAATCATGACATGTGCTGTGCTCAGTCACTCAGTCATGTCCTACTCTTTGCAACCCCATGGACTGTAGCCTGCAAGGCTCCTCTGTCCACGGGGATTCTCCAGGCAAGAATACTGGAGTGGGTTGCCATGTTCCCCTCCAGGGGATTTTCCCAACCCAGAGATAGAACCCAGGTCTCCCATTTTGCAGGCAGATTCTTTACCATCTGAGCTAGATGCAGGGCATGGCATATCCCTACTCAAAAACTTCCTATGATGTTTCTATCGCAAGAATTGGTAATCTGGCATCAAAGAGACTCTGTAATGTGGCAGGAACCTATTTTCCCACTTTACCTCCTTCCACACTTATTCTGATACCCCAACCACTCTATCTGGTTTTCTTTTGCCAAACAAATTACAGTATAGACTTTTCAAAACAATCACTTCCCTCTGCTTGAAAGTGAAAGTGTTGGTTACTCAGACATGTCTGACTCTTTGTGACCCCATGGATAGTGGTAGCCTACCACGTTCCTCTGTCAGACAAGAATACTGGAGTGGGTTGCATTCCCTTCTCCAGGAGATCTTCCCAACTCAGGGATTAAACCTGTATCTCCTGCAATGCAGGTGAATTCTTTACCCACTGAACCACTGGGGTCCCAACTATAAATTTCTTCTTGTCACATTCTACTCATCTCTAGATTGTTAAAATCCTATATCCCTCAGGAGGTAGTGATATTATCAGTCTTCTCCTCACCACCTGCTCCCCCCTGTAAACTAACTACTAACTCAACCATCCTGAAAAATAAATGAGCTTACATACATACATTTTTCCAGTATTCTCTTTCTTTGAAGAAACATAGGAGGGTCTGTGTCTGAGGTCATTTTATGAAACATACCACACAGAGATAAGCATGTAGCTATTACTCTTCCCTGTGATATAAAGGGAAAGTATCTACATAGTTAGGTTAGCAAACGAGTTCAAATAACTGGGAGATGAGATTTGCCCAGCAATTAAGTTCAGGGTTCAAGGGCTCTCTCCATGGTACCGTCACAAGGTCTTTGTGTCCCCGCAAACCATCTTGAGGCAGAGATTAGCTGGATAAATGACATGTCCCCAGTGTTCTCTCTTCTGACCCCTCCAGTCTAGTTGTAAAGAGACCTTGATGCCTCCCTTGATCTCCATCAGATGACATTTATAGGATTCTAAGATAATCAGAGAGGGTCACGCAGCTAGAAATAAACATTTACAACTGAGAAATGTTGGGAGGAGCATATCTTTTTTTCAGTTGACAGTAAGGTGTAAATCAAATTCACTGTGGAGCAGACCCTCCCTCTTCCTTAGATTTCCAATATGTGTCCTGGAGAGGATTAAAAAAAGCCCTCCTGTTGAGAATCACTGCCATCAGGAGCACTAGTACTCATTGAGAATATTGTGTCACCCAGGTATTTTGAAAAGGAAAAAATGATTTTATTTTATTTTTTAAGAATCTCTGATTTGGTCATGCTACTTATCACATCGCCTATATCACTGAGTTGTTATGATAACAAATACAAAAATATTTTACTAGGAAACAATTAAACTGACAATTTTCAGGGACCTAAATGTCTATCCATCCGGTATAGAATAATCTGTTGTTGATACTTCATTTGGACTCTGCCAACACAGGCTCATCCATACGGATCTCCTTTCAGATTGAATTTATACAACACAAAGTGAACTGAGTCACGTAAGCCAGGGCAGAGAAAAAAAATTACCTGCCTTCACTTTCTACAGCTGTCATGTTAACTGGTGGTTTTCAGATCTCCACTTTACCCTGAGCCTCATAACCTTTTTTGCTTGTTTCTGATAGAGAAATTGAGATATACAATCACAGAGAACATAATTAGAATCATAGAATTTTAGAGCTGGAAGAGAGACACCATAGAGATTATAATTGAGAGTAAAGTTTATTTGGGAGATATAATTTTATTTTTCCCCTTTGTGGGTTAAACGACCAGTACAATCTGCTCCAGATTGCTGTGTCCCTTCTCAAAAATAAATTAACTCTATCTTCTAAAAAAGGGAATTCTTTTCTCCTTGCACATATTGATATTTTAAGCGGTAGTTACTGGTACCTTTTAGAAGGCTTTGTGTGTCTCTTGCTGCCATCCCTGCCAGAAACGAAGTCTGGCATCCAGTCTTCTAGGCGAACAATCTAATTACAACATGCCCCCTTTTCCAAATGGTCTCAGGATGAGTGAAATAAACAGGCATGCAAAGAAACACCATCATTAACAACTTTGATGATAGAGGGAGAATTATTATGATAAAATAAAAGGTCCTGCCATGTTCCTTGACAAAATCTTGAGCAAATGAAATGCATCCTTTAAGTGCAGTGTTAATGCTAAGTAAGATACAGTTGGCACAAAGATGGTAAAGTCAAAATCACAAGAGGAAAGAGGGAGGGGATGTATACCTGTGGCTGATTCATGTTGATGTATGGCAGAAACCAGCACAATATTGTAAATCAGACATCTTGGACTAAAAATTTAAAAAAAAAAAAAAAAAAAACAGGAGGAAAGAGAATTAGAAGAGATGTGGACTCCAATCCCAACTCTGCAATTGGTATGACCACCAGATGACCTGGGGGAATACATTTGGAAAGTATAAAAAAATAAAAATAAAAAAATTTAAAAACATGGAATGTAAAGGTATTTTTAACCACCTTATGTTGTACACATTCAATTATTATCTGCCCTGTCAGCTTATAAACCCATGGATGTCAGCAATCTATTTCTTGAGTTTTGTTTTGTTTTCTATTCTTAGGAGGACAGAATAATTATCTTATATAGTATCTTGTAAGTAAAAAGATGCTTAATAAATGTGTAAATAAAAGAACCATGAATAAAGAATCCAAGAATCATCAAATGATTGTTATTGAATGAATGAAAATAATATGTTAAAGAGAAGTGAAGAGAACAAAACCATAAATGGACCATAAACACCCTAATGGGTTACGGTCATTGAACAGCTTTCTAATGTGATACACAAAATGCTTTCTCTTTTTAGTAAATAAGAGGCTATTAATCGAAGGTGTTTCTCCACCTGCTTACAGAGGAATAACATTTCTAAACACTCTCAAGTCACTTTCAGATTTTCTTTTCAGAGAGGGGCAAGCCAGAATGAACCCACACTAGGATTGGAATTACAAGAGCTATTCATCTGCAAGCTTCAGGACATAAACTGATCACCAGCTGGGGTCAGGAAGAAATTATGGAGTCTCCTAAAAGCTTCCTCCAGTGCCTGCCGCCGTGTGCACTGCTGGAGTTGCAACACCAATACTGAAATGAAGCCCAACTGTTATTTTTTTATTGAGTAGCAATTCTTAAGGTTTTCAAAATGTGGAGAGAATACAACAAAGAAATCCGCTCAAACGGCACCAGCAGCTCTGCTGTTCTGGCTCCCAAACAAAATGCAGGCAGTGGGTGATGAAAGTAAAGAAAACTGTGACATTGTTGATCTAAAACCCACGGTGTTCTACCTCTGTGAAGGACCACAATATTTCACTGGAGGACCAGGAAAATAACATAACTTTCTCCTGAGAAAGTGCATGGCACAGAAGGGCAAATATTTCATCTTTAAGGTCAATGGCTATAACACCGTCAGTTTTCTCACTGAAAAGCTACTTTGGAAGTAAAGAAATGCCTTATTCAAACGTAAAGCTTTTTGGCCCTGGCTAATCATTCCATTAAATTCAAATGGCTTTGTGAGATCATTTCACCTGGGAAAATAAACAGGATATGGAAGAGACAAAACTCCCTTCAAGGACGCTATGGATGCTTTAAAAACGCATGGGAGACGACTGCTGGTGGCAAAGCTGTTGGGGTTTATTTAAAGAAAAACATAATTGTCAGACATTGGTTCCAATAGCTGGCATCCCAGGAATCCTGGATGACATATTCAAAACAAGCCTTGGTCTTTGGCTGGTGTGCATGCTTCTCCAGCACAGACCTTGTTGCTGATGCACATACAGGTAAAGCTGCCTTACAACACATGCAGAAGCCACCCAAGTCCTTAACGTCATCCAAGCTCTTCACCCCTACAGGGAACAGCTTGAGGCGCTGTGCTGTGCCCAGAGTCAAAAGTTCATTCCATCTCAGGGATACTGGCAGCCAGGGGCCCTGAAGAGAACATTGCCACACAGCAAAGTCAAAAGGTTTTGCCAGATCCTCACTGTTTGCCTTAGATGTCAATAAGAATGTTGTGACAAGAGTGCAAGCCAGGTTTCAAATTAATAGTCTTGCTATTTAATAGTGTTAACTGTTTTCAAATTAATAGTGCCTAGAATATACTGGAATATACTACAGATTAGATATAGGCACATCAGATGCTGCTGAGCTATCTAAAGAAAAAAATAAAGAAAGAAAGAAGGAAAAGAGGGACATAACCTCAGTGCAGCTCTCCTGGGCTTGTAAACTCATCCATGTAATAACTATATATAGCATGCACAGAGGATAGGAATACAATGGTGAACAAGCCTTGGGCCTTATCCTTCAAGTGTTGAAGTAAAGCATTCAAAAAATAATCTCGTTTTCTTCCAAGCTTTCCCTAGGTCTCCAACTTCTGTCAGGTAAATGGGAGAAAATGACAGTTAAACCAAATGTGGCTATATGCACTTGCAGTGGAGGAGGGGTGCAGGTGGTGGTGGTGACGTAAGTCACCTAATCAGGGAGAAAGGAGAATAGGGGGATGTGGAACAGTTGGCGCCTTGTTTAGCAAAGTGCATTGGTGAATAACAGCCATGCAGAGGAAGCTCAAGCAGCTTTATGGGTAGGAAATGGAGAGAGCTGGATGGCTCAGCATAAACAAGTATGAGAAAATATTACTTTCCTTTTCAGAGTGGCTGAAAGGCAGCACAGAAAGGAAAGAGAGAGAGACAAAAAACATAGCAGGTATCTGAAATTTAGACTGGGAGAATGGTGGAGGGACTTTTTAAAAAGCCCAGTGTTCAATTTTAGATTATCAGACTACAGAATGCCATACAACTTTCCTCACTGTTGCCCATTTCTTCAGCGAAATGCCACTACACACAGCTGCTTCCAGGGTGATATTTTAGAAGTGTGAGAGAAAGAATCAAGCAGAAGAAAAGTGCCTTGTGTCGGGGTTGATGCTGGGGCAGAGATAAAGGAACATCCACGAAACACAAAATAAACAATGAAAATCTAGCATCAGGAAGAAATCAGAGCCCAAGATGACAAGATGAAGCCAGACTCCCTGGACACGTACAAAACTCCTGGGACAGGAATTGGCTTTTCCCTGAAGGTGTCAGGTGGCCATTCTTAAGAGCAGCAGGGAATATCTGGATTGTACTTCTGCTGCGAAGGACCATGTCTTTGTCCTTGTGTATCACATCATGCCTCTGCAGGCACTAGTACAAACCTCCTAGGAAGGACTTACGAATGTGTGATGAATAATTTATAACAGTGAGATGAAATCCCAGTGCCTAACTACTGAACAGGGAATCAAAGGCTTCCCAGGGGCCCTCAGGTCTGAAACACAGGAACTGCTCTGCGTGCATATGAACGAGTAATTGCCCCAAGACTCCGGTTTCAGAGGCTCCTAGCCAGAAATATCTTCCCTGTCAGTCTGCTCAAGATGGAGATGCCCACCATTACAGATCTTAAGGTAGATTTAAGACGGTAGACTCAGTAATATTACATGTCAATTATAACTCAATTTTTTAAAAAGACAACAGATCCAAGAGCAAAGCTTCCACACCAGTTCCTCAAATGCAGCACAGAGAAAACCTTGTCACACTTTGCAAAGGTTTTCAAACACACACTCTTAGAAGACATGTTACCTCATTTCTGTTATTTGGATTTGAAAACAACAAAGACCAAACTAGTAATTCTTTGGGGGTATGAGTGGTGTTTAAGGCAGAGCACCTTAATGTCAGAAGAAAAAAGAAAATAAACCATTTTTTAAAAAGATGAATATACTCTTACACAGAACTATCTCTGTCCCAGTGAGATGTTGCCCAAAGAAAAAGTTTTGGACAGTCATTCACTGATTTACTGAGCATATACAATGCCAGGCACAGGGGATAATAATGTGAACAAAGTGGCTGTAGTCTCTGCCTTCACGGCAGTAGCATTACTATGAGAGATAAAACAAGGAAAAGTGACATTCTGACACAAATGGGACGTGCCAAGTTATGAGAATACAGCAGGCAAAGAGAGTTGGAGGTGGGGGTGCGGCTCAGATCCAAGGTCAAAAACAGTCTTTGAGAAAAATTTTCATGTAACTGAGACCTAAGTGAGGGAGAGGATTTGGCTCAGAAAGAGGCAGTGAGAAACAAGCAGAGTGTTCTAGGAAGAGGGAAAAGCATGTACTGGATCAAAGCCCCAGATTAAGCCCAGGGTCAATCACCAACAAAGCAGGAGCAACAAAATTTCTCTCCTTTTATTCAATGTAGTATTTTCACAAAGAACCTACAAAGAAGTAATCTTTAAAAACAGCACACCATTGTTAGGCTTACTTATTGCCTAGATGTACTTCAAATTTTTAAATTATTTTTATTTTGAAGCCCAAATATGAGATCAACAAAATCTTTTCAGGGTTTAGAACCACAGGAATGATAAAGGTTCATGTTTATTGAATGTTATTTCTGATCCAGAATTTCCGAGTGTTCTACTACACTCATCAACTCATTTAATCCTCACAGTAATCCTACTATTGTTGCATTTTACAGATGGGAAAACTGAGACAAAGAAGTAACCTGCCTGAGGTCACAACATTATTAAGTGACAAAGCTAGGGTTTGAATCCTAAATAGTCTGGTGCTAAAATCTGTGCCTCTAACCATAAATTATGTGCTCATACTGTTAGGAAAGTGAAGTAAGTTTCCTATGGCTTAAAAGCTTTATACTTAAAAAGCCAGGCTAGAGAGGAAAATGATATCATGAAGAGTCTTATAAGCCAAATCAAAGAATTTTAACATCTTCATGAGAAGAATGGGGAGTCTCTGAAGGCTTTTAAGCATGGACATGACATAATGAGAATTGCTTTGTACCAAGATCTCTCTGGCTGCAATAAGAATAAATGAGGGAGGAACAAGGCTTTAGACAGGGAGACAAGGAGGCAATAGAAATATCCAGGTCGGAAATCATACCGCTTGATCTAGGATAGTAGCAGGGAAGATGGAAACAACCATACGTATTCAAGAGTATTTAAGAGGCAGAATCAACAGAACTTAGTGACCAACTGGAGGTGGTTGATGGGGAGGGAGGGGCACACAGAGGAGAAAGTTAAACGACAGACATGAGTTCATGCCTGGACATGCTGTTTATCCAGCAGGCGCGGGCCAGTAGGCAACTGGATGTGAACATCTGAAGTTGAGAGAAAGAGAGAGTCATTAAAAGCATCGGAGTAGATGAGATTCCCTTACCCCAGCAAGTGTGTGGCGTGAAAATGAAAGAAAGCTGAGAAGAAAATTCTTCCACATTTAAGAGATTTGTAAATCTTGGGGGAAAGAAAAAAAAGCACTGTCAATGTCAGAAGGTTGGGCTGGGAAGGGGAAGGAGAAATGGGGCAGAAGAGTATAGTTGTCATCATATTTGTCATCATTTTTGTAACTGTTGCTTTATCCAAAGATCTGAACACAAACATTGATGGAAATGAGCAGAGAACCAAGAGTGCTTATGAAAAGAGGTCCCAGAGAAGTCAGGATTGAGATTTCAGGTAGAGAAGAATTCCTTGGTCCAGATGAAAAGAGGTGAAAGTCGCTCAGTCGTGTCCGACTCTTTGGACCCCACAGACTACAGTCCATGGAATTCTCCAGGCCAGAATTCTCCAGGAGGGGGCAGCTGTTCCATTCTCCAGGGGATTAATTAAACAAGGAGGCCGGAAGCAGCCTACGGAAGCAAAACAAAACCTAAGCCTGTAATGTCTCAAGCTTACAAATTTGAAATCTGTGGACAGCCAATCACAAATGACCAATGAAGCTTTAAGTTATAGCCGATCAATAATTTCCCAGCTTTGGACTCCTCCTTTTCTCCGTGACAGTCTCCTTCTAACTCCTGTTGGTGGAGTGAGCCTAACCACTTACAGTTGGGCACTCCCTGATTCAAACTGATTTTTGCTCAGATAAACTCTTACCATTTTTAACATGCTTCAGTTTATCTTTTAACAGAGGGAAAGAACAAAGATGGAAGACAGGCATTTGGTAGGAGCAGAGCAAGAAGCAGATGCCGTTTCTGAGTAACAGCTTCTATTTCCTCAGAAACAGGGGGCAAAGTTATCTGCCAAAAGGAAGAGAGGATGAGGGCATGATTCAAAGTGATTGTTCTTTGCTGCCTTCACCGACCATTTGTGTGGGCAGCTCAATTCTGTCCCTGAAATTGCCGAGTCACTCACAGGAGCTCTTCAGGTACATCCTGCTTGATTATTTTGGAAGTGATAGTTTAAATATTAAATGTCATGAATGAAATTATGCTAGACAGAAAGGAGTTACAGAAGGAGTTAATGGGGCCTGTCAAGAAAAAAAAAATCAGGAAATTATCCTATTATAAAGCTCCTTTTCAGTTGGAATGATGAAATATTTCTATATAGGATGGATTTCAGAACCATCCAGCATCACTGTTTTTGTCTATTTCTATATTCATATTGGACCTCAGGAGTCTCTGCAATATCATATAGAGAATTCTGCCATAAGATAAAAGGGCCCAGCTCTAAATATTTGTGAATCTGCAGATTCTTTTAATCTCTCATACTCTATAATAGGATATTATAATTTTCAGAATTTATTTAAATTTATATTTCAAATTCATTTTCATAAAACTTTCAACACAGTACAGTATGTTGCTTAGCTATCCCTTTATTAGATCCTGTGTATTAAATTTAATTTAGAATCAAATGCTTAAATTAACTTTTGAAGAATTGATATGCTCCCTCCTTCCTGATAACAAAAATTAGGCAATTTACTAGATTTCTTCCTTTGACATGGTTAGAGGGAAATTCTTACATTTACTTAGAGCAACTCTACTTATTCTTTTAGCTAATCTATTCTTCCCTTTCCGTTTCCTCTAGTCTGTAGTTTGAACTAATGTGCCCCAAATGGACAAAATTTGGGGGATATGTAACAGAAATAAAATAGTTATAAGACCAACTTAATCTTGTGGATAGTCAAAAGCAAATTCAATTTCTTCCTGAACACTGTTTACCTGGTCTTCATAGCACATAATCAGTTTAGTTCAGTCGCTCAGTCGTGTCCAACTCTTTGCGACCCCGTGGACTGCAGCATACCAGGCTTTCCTGTCCATCACCAACTCCCAGAGCTTGCTCAAACTCATGTCCATCAAGTCAGTGATCCAACCATCTCATCCTCTGTCGTCCCCTTCTCTTCCTGCCTTCAATCTTTCCCAGCATCGGGGTCTTTTCCAATGAGTCAGTTCTTCGTACCAGGTGGCCAAACTATTGGAGCTTCAGCTTCAGCCTCAGTCCTTCCAATGAGTATTCAGGACTGATTTCCTTTAAGATTGACTGGTTTGATCTCCTTGCTGTCCAAGGTACTCAGGCACATAATAAATTGTTATAAACTAAATACTCTAACATCCTGAGCCTACATCAGAAAAAATTATCTTGAAAACTTCTCATAACTTAGATGGTACTATATCCAAGTCTACTAAGTGGCATTCCAACCTCTTACTAAACTGCTAAACTGTACAACAATGTATAAAGAAAAACAAACAAAAGTATAATTCATCAGTGTTTTAAAAAATTTTTTTGGATCCAGTATTTTATCAGATATTCTGTTGCCCATTTCACCGGGCTCTCTCCCAGAAAGTGGCATTCTAATTTTTCTGAGGATAATCGTAGCTCTGCTTGCTCAGTGGTTTTTATTCTTGTGAGTGATTTGTTTTAGTCAGTTTATACCATTCACATGCCTCATATTGTTTTCCAGGAGCCAGCCCATGATATTGAGAGGCGATACACATCTGGTACCTTTAAAAGTAGCATCTGCATTGCCTGCAATAATTAGCATTTTGCTTTACGGTGCATTCTGCTTTGCATTTATACTGCACCCTGAATCAAATGACTTTAAGACCCTGAATTAGTTAATCTATACAACACTGCTACCTTGCCCAATAGCTCAGAAAGATATGAAGGAATTTTATTCAAATTTAACCTAGAAAATGGTTGAAAGTGAAATTAGGCAAGCAAGGCAATAAAGCAACAAGCCTAGAATAAGAACACCTGGAGATGAAAAACCTGGCGCCGAGTCTCTAAGCCAAACTACAGACCTAAGAATTCCTGAGCGCTAATGAAAGCAATTAACACTGCACACAGCTTGCCTACCCTGTATCCTGCCTGCTGGTAGACTCTCAGTGGCCTACATGTCATCTCCATGATAGCATTAAAACAAGGCAAAAATTACTTGGAAGATAATAAAGGGTAGCTAGCCAACAATCCTCTAAGGTTTCCTTATGCTGAATGAAACAGGTATTTTTAAAACCATTCAAGAATACCATCTTGTTTCCCCACTGTGCCATAGATTGTTTAAAAGCAAATGATTTCTAGAACTTATAAGTATTCTGCTTTATTTTTGCAAAAAGCCTAATTCTTCTCCCCTTCTATATACCTATCCATTGGAAAGTAGATAAAGGGTACAAATAAATTCTGTTCTAATCTCTATAGATGAAATTTGGCAACTTGCTTCATTTTGACATGTGAAAGTGAAAGTGTTAGTCACTCAGTCGTGTCTGACTCTTTGTGATCCCATGGACTACAGCCCACCAGGCTCCTCTGTTCATGGAATTCTCCAGACAAGAATTCGGAGTGGGTAGCCATCCCCTTCTCCAGGGGATCTTCCTGACCCAGGAATCAAACCCAGGTCTCCTGCACTGCAGGCAGATTCTTTACCATCTGAGCCACCAGTGAAGCCCCTCATTGTGACATAGGAACAAGTAGCTTATTTCTTTGCTGAAGTTGTACGGTTACTAGGAACACAGAGTGCCTCTTCAGCCTCATTAGCTTTTCTAGGATGTGGGTTCTTTGTGATGCATTTTAGAATTTTCACTATGTTTATAGGATGATTTGCAACTTGTTGCTTAAAATATACAAGTTTTTCCAACATCATCTTTTCCCTGCTAGGTGAAGACTGTGCCCTTATCATGTACAAAATTTCCATTATTTCTTGGAGTCAATTTCTGAGCTTCCTATTTATTTCTCTGGTCTATCTATGCAATGGTAGCATACTGCATTAAATTCTGAAGTTCTATAATAGGTTTAATATCTGGTAATATTCACTCTCTTCAATGTTCTTTTCCAGAATTTCACTAGCTTCTCATATTTATTTTTCCAAATATTCTTTTGCGTCAGTTTGTGCTGTGCTTAGGCACTCAGTCATGTCCAACTCTTTGCAACCCCATGGACTGTAGCCCGCCAGGCTCCTCTGTCCATGGGGATTCTCCAGGCAAGAATACTGGAGTGGGTTGCCATGTCCTCCTCCAGGGGATCTTCCCAACCCAGGGATCGAACCCAGGTCTCCTGCATTGCAGGCAGATTCTTTACCATTTGAGCCATCAAGGAAGCCGGCATCAATATGTATACTTTTTAAATATAGTATTGATCTTTTCATTGGTATCCCAGTGTATAAATTAACTTAGTAAGAATGATATCTTTATTGACTATGGCTATCCAAAGTAAGATATATGTTTTTCATTTGTTCAACAGTTTTTGGTGCCTTTTAACAGTGTTTTAAACTTTTCTTTATATAGACAACTCATATACTTTATTAAGTATATTCTTAGGTATTTTATTTTTATGGTGCCACAATGTATATAAGCTTTTTAAAAATTATATTAGATCTTAAAACTTTTTATTTGTACATGAAAGCTATTGGTTTATATGTATATAATTTTATTACACTATTTTAATTAATCTCTTACTGTTTTAATATTTGTCTATTCATTCTCTTCAGCTTTCCAAGTATAAATCATATTACCTAGAAATAGTAATTTTTTCAACCTTCTTTAAAATTTTTGTAACTCTATTGTCCTTTAATTACATGAATTATTGCTTCCAGTACAAGGGCAAATAAAAGTAGTAAGAGTAGGAATTGATATCTTATCCCTGTTTAGAGTGGTTAGCCATCTAGGAAAAAAATATATTCATATCTTATAAACTTACACATTGAAAGTGAAAGTGTTGGTCATTCAATCATGACTCTTCGTGATCCCATGGACTACAGCCCACCAGGCTCCTCTATCCCTGGAATTCTCCAGGCTAGAATACTAGAGTAGGTTGCCATTTCCTTCTCCAGGGGGTCTTCCCATTCTAGGGATTGAACCCTGGTCTCCTGCAGTGAAGGCAGATTCTTTACCATTTGAGCCACAAGGGAAGTACATTATACAAGAATAAATTCCAAACCAATCAAAGATTTACATGTAAATAATTAAGCCATAGAAGAAAATATGGAAGAACTTCTTTATAAACCTAGTTTCAAGGATTTCTTTCAAAATATTATTCAAAATGACAAAGCCAATAAAGTTGAGAAATTTGATTACATCTTAAATGATTTCTACCTAGAAATAAAATAAAATAAAAATAAGGCCAAAAGACAAAAAAATAAACTGGTAACAATAAAGGTATTTACAATTCATATAACAGAGAAAATAAAAATTGAAATGTAGGCCATATGGTATACATTTTCTATTTTAAAGAATAATGGGGAAATAAGAAATAACTTTTATATTTGTATTTACTTGTGTTTATATAAAGAAATTGCAGAAGAAAACACAATGAACTATTAATAATGGTTACCTATAAGAAGTGGAGTGAGAACTCAGTAAATTGGGGAAAGTGTTGGGAGAAAGACATTTCACTATATACCTTTATTCATTCACTCATTCATTTTGGTTTTTTCAACCAATTAATAAATGTTTTAAAATAAAGTAATGACTTCTCAGAAAGATGAGAACAGAAGAGCTGATCAAAATTCCTCTTTTGTTTCAACTGAAAAACAAGGAAAGTGTGTAAAGGGATTTCTCCCAGAGCTGGCCCAAATGAACAAGACTGAAGTGAGTTATCAAGAGCTAACTGCTATAATCTCCTTTCTAAGAAAGCACAGCCCACAAACACCTAATGTTGCCAGGGTCACTAAGAGCCCTTGCTAAACTGTGCAAACAGAAATCAGCATCCCCACACTGAGTCAGACTCAGTTCCCGCAGCCTGGGCAAGTAAACAATGCACATATGATAATTTTTAGATAATTTCTCTTCCCCTCAGGGGAGCCTTACTCCAGGACACACAGCTCAGTCAGCAAGAACATGAATTTCAGCCCCCACTCAACCAAATGCCTTCACCCAACCATTCTGAGTTGTGAGAAAGTGAGGCAAGGCTCAGTGAGGGACAAGTCCACTTGGATCCCCTTGTACCACATTTGTTTTGGGAGCAAACCATGTGAGCCAGGGAGAAGTAGGGATTTTCCTTGACCCCAATTTCCTGTTATGAATTCCCCTTCTGAATCCCAGGGACGGCAGAGCCTGGTGGGCTGCCATCTATGGGTTCGCACAGAGTTGGACACAACTGAAGTGACTTAGCAGCAGCAGCAGTGTGATGGAATATGGGTCTAAATTGAAGAAGAGTTTTTCCTAAAAGGAAAGGGAGAGAGACTGAGAAAAAAGGGGAGGGCAAAGACAGAGGAAATTTGGGAAAAACAGGAACTTCCTGCCTTAGAGTCACTTTCAGTGTTTCATTAAAACACTCCAGGGCAAAAGTATGGAGAAAATATATGAGGCCACACACAAAAAAGCACAGACAGGCAGCTTCTCACCAACTGACAAATTCCTGACTCTGAGGCATTTTCCTAAAACAAAAGGACATTTACGCGGATTGACAGGCAGATAACAGAAAAATGACATCATGCACCTAAAAGCAATGACCAGGTTAAAAGGAAAATCAGATAAGGAAGTCTGACCACTGGTTTTAAAAGACTTATAAAGTGCTATCCCCTTCTGGAACTTCTCATCCCCATTTTCCTCTCCATTCCTATCTGTCGCCTAATATTCAAACTGTTAGTATGAATCTCTATTATCTCTTTTACCATTAGATATAAAAGGAAGAGTTAAAAAAAAAATCAAGCTAAACAGTGAGCAGACCCAAAGAGAATATGTCATCTTAAATTTTTGCTCAAATAACAGATCAAAATAGGCCTGCCTTCTATCAAAGATAAGTATACACAAAATAAACAGTGTTAAGTCCTTTGAAAAGTTTTGGCAAGAAAATAAAAATAACATGATAAAGCTGGAAGAGTATATTTTTACAAAGATACGTTCCAAAAAGCAAACACCAAACATTTTAGACCATTGTTTTTATACTATTAGAAATGAAAGATAAGATATAGGAAGATATTTTTGAAAGGGAATGACTACATTAGGGGAAAAAAGTAAAGCATGTAAGGTAACTAATAATGTCATAACAGTATTTAAAATAGCACTCACAGCTGTAGAGAACTAAAGTGACCTTGCCGAACATTAAAGCTGGGATGTGGAAAGAGATTTGACATTTTCTTCCAGAGAGAAAAGGTAAAGGAAAAAGAAATGAAAAAGTCAGAGAGAAAAGATAGAATAGAAGAGCAAGCAGCAGAAATCTGACATCTGGATAATTGATCTTCCTTGAGGAGAAAATAGAATACCCCAGTCCAAAGCCATTTAAGAAATAGGGACTTAGGCTTCCAGCATTCTCCTTCAGTTTATTCTTGCTAGAAAACTGAATGCTAGCTCAAATGTCCAGTGCATTGATCTTCTTGCCCAGTTCATGGGTTAATTTCCGCAGGAGCCAACAATGAGAGTCGCCACCCAAATGTCTTGTCTTAAAAGAGAATAGAGTGCATTTATGATATAAAAATAAGACCCAGCAGTAAAATATACAGTGCTGATTTAAATAGTGGGCAGTAATCATCAAAGTGATAATAAGAACAACTTAAGTATACTGAATATTTTCCATGTGTAAGGCACCACACAAAGTATTAGCTAATCTAATAATCACCAACAATAATCACCTCCTATGAGGAAACTATGAGGAAAGTATTATTATTATTATCACCATTTCATTGATGAGTAACCTAAAGTTTAGCAGAAGTTAAAGACTGCACAGTTTGGAGAAGGGAGAACAGAGACTTGAGTTGAGCTTATCTTTCTCTGGAGTCCATGCTCTTAGCCAGGACATCACCGCTAAGTGACAATGGTTCTGAAAGTCCAGGTTATCTTAGATAGTGATGTTTTTTCCTAGGATATTCCTTTGTGGTCACTCCAGAGCTTGCAGTTTCTGATTTTTCTAATGAAGACTCAGAAGAGAGTGGATCTCTGGTGTGTGGAATTCAACCCCTGAGGGCCTTTTGCCCAGTTAAGCTTTGATGATTTCTATGATGTACAGAAATTTGTAGCTTGTTATTGGACACAGCCCAAAACTACATTATCACTGAATAAAGCCCAATATTGAGTGTAAGTGAAACTCTGAACTGTTTCAAATGAAGACCTAACAAAAGAGAGATGGGGGGCAGAGGATAAACAATAGACTATGAAAGCAAACGCAGCTTTCTAAGTAACCAAGCAGATTCCAACTGATTGATAAACTCCAGCAGCTAAACAGGTGCCATCTGTACCAGAGAGGTCACTAAATATCCAAGGAACAATAAAGCTATCTCCAGATTTGCCTTTACATTTAATGATATGTATTGATACCATAATCATAAACTTGTTTATAAGGGCCTGCTGCTTTTCATGAAAAAATGTCAAGTAAACTCACTGAGTCAATTTGTAAACTGAAAGGAAAATACTGGCTTCCCCTAGACAAATATAATAGATCAGAAAAATGTGTCAATAACATAATAGGGAAAAATAAACAAAAACCTCTCCTATAAGAAAGAAATGAATAAACCTACAGAATAATAGGATATACTCATATGTTTATCAAAACAACAAAATTCTTTAAAAAATAAAGAAATAAAAATGATTAGCACCTTGACATATCTTAACAAAATTACTGAATTTCTAGGAGAAAAAAGAACCATCAAGTATCCAGGCATAAAAAGAAGGTGACCTAGAATAAGTAACAAAAAATCAGGCTGACCTCAGATTTCTCCCCTGAAACATTAGATTTTAGATAAAAATGAAGCAGCATCTATCCTAAATGCAATACCCTTCTGAAGGCTCAGAGTGTATATTCACATAGAAAAGCTTCTACAGAGTCCTGTCACACATATGAAAAAGAATAATATTGAACATTAAGTTGGGTATATATATCAGCTTACTGCTTCTCATAGCTTCCATCGGAGGTGACATTATTATTATTATCTTAGTAAAGAGGATGCTGAAGCACAAGTAACTTAGTAAACTGCTCTAGAAAGTAGAACCCAAATGCTCCAGTTGCAAAATATTTACTTTAAATCATTAGACTGTTTGAAATCTAACAAATCATCTATAATAAAAGGAAATGAATGAGTACTTTACCAAGGACAGCCCTTGGACATCAAGGATATCAAAGTGGTCAATCCTAAAGGAAATCAATTCTGAATATTCATTGGAAGGACTGGTGCTGAAGCTCCAGCACATTGGCACCTGATGCAAAGAGCCTACTCACTGGAAAAGAACTTCATGCTGGGAAAGATTGAGGGCAGGAGGAGAAGGGGGCGGATTAAATGGTTGGATAGTATCATTGACCCAATGGACGTGAGTTTGAGCATACTCCGGGAGATAGTGAAAGACAGGGAAGCCTGGAATGCTATAGTCCATGGCGTCACAAAAAATCGGACACAATTGAGTGACTGAACATCAGCATTATGATAAGTCCATTCTGGATAGCTCCTCCCATTCCCCAGGTTTAAGCTTAAATGTCATTCCATTAGAGAAATCTTCTCTATGGCATCTTCCAGACCAGATCTACCACTCAAGGTATATCTAAAAAATCAGAGTCCTTTTGTCTTTCAAACAGAGGGGATTTAATACAAGGAATCCATTATAAAGATGATGAGAAAGCTGTGAAAGTAAATAAGGGGACAGGAAGACAAAAGGTTAGTAACAGAGACTAATAACAGAATGGAGCTACTATTATCTCTGTGCAATAAAAAGACGATGGCAACAAGCAGGGTCCCAGAAATCATGGCTTTGCAGAAGCTAGCACTATAAAATGAGGAACTCAGAAGAGACAGAGTTACTGCTAGAGGGATTGGAGAGGGCAGATAGAGAAAGAAGAATTTCACTGGACTCTCCTCCCTGGCCACCTTCCAATGTCCTGGCTCTACCTCTCATGGTTGAACCTATCTGAAAGGCACAGGATAAAGAAACCGGAATAATGTTCTTCCCTACTACAGAGAGCAGAACAGGAAAGGACAGTGAACAACTGCCATAAACTTCTCTGGCTGTACCACCAAATGCCCCCATAATATCTCTACCATAATACACCCTACCTTGTATCCATTTGTTCAGTGTGTGCCTCCCCCATTGCTACGGCCGTGGCACTGCACCTTTTAGATCAGCCTGCTGGAAAGAACTTGCACAGTGAGCTGACTGCTTCCAGTTGCCACACCTACTGGCTCCACCATAGCATTCATACCAAGGCTTACTTTTCCCGAGCTCCTCTGAGCCAATGACTAAGCACAACAGAAGTATTCAAGCTGGGCCATTTATGGACTTTAAGACTGATGTGACTCCTCTTTTTGCTTCCCACTAGCCTGGTTGAGACTTTCTCAGGGCTGCACTGTAGATATAGGTTCTCCCTACCCTACTTTCCTTTCTTCCTCTCTTCCTGCAGCACTGTCAGACCTGTCTCAGGGTCTGGGCTCTCCTCATCTACTCTCACTCCCTTCTCCTGTGATCCCTCACAGGTATTTCCTCCAACTCTTGAACTTCTAAGTCCATCGTGGCATGTGCTTGCCTAGAAAACCCACCAAACTATTGCTGTTCAATTGCTAAGTTGTGTCCAACTCTTTGTGACCCCATGGACTCCAGCAGGCCAAGCTTCCCTGTGCATCATTACCTCCCAGAGCTTGCTTAAACTCCATGTCCTTTGAGTTGGTGATGCCATCCAACCATCTCATCCTCTCTCATCCTCCTCTCCCTCTTCCCTCAGTATTTCCCAGCTTGAGGGTCTTCTCCAATGACTCAGCTGTTCACATCAGGTGGCCTAGTATTGGAACTTCAGCTTCAACATCACTCCTTCCAAAGAATATTCAGGGTTCATTTCCCTTAAGATTTGACTGGTCCTTGCTGCTCAAGGGACTCTCAAAAAGTTTGTGCAGGTTTTTCTGTACTACCTTACAGTAAAACCCAAATAACTTTTTGGCTAACCCAATAAAACCTCCCAGAGTGGAGAGAATGTGTAGATCTTGTTCATTTATACAGTCCCATCACCCAGTATAATACCCAGTACAGAGCTGGCACTCATTACATATTTAATGAATAATTGTTAAATGTTTGAAGAACTAAATTGACACCACACAATATATTTTTAGCAATAAGCATTAATCATGAACAGATTTGAAACAAGCAGTAAATAACTTGCCTTCAGATGGGGAATCATTATGAGTCATCCTGCAGTTTACAGCTTGCTCTCATACAAAAAGAGTTCTGGTATTAATCACTGAGCTGAATAATACATTAACATTCCTGGACTTGACATAGGACATAGCTCCTAGAATTCTTCCTTGGTTTCCAAGTAAAGCAAATAACTTTTAAGTTGGTATTTCAACTTTTTCAGATTTTCACTTTTCACTGAGAGATGTGTGTGTTCAGCAGATAGGCAACAAAGAATCCAGACTTCATAAGGTCAGAAGACAAGATTATTAACAGGATTATTCTTGTAGTCAGGGAACTGAACACTATAGAATCCAATTTAACTGTCCCTCTCCCTGTTGGCCCCTTATTTGAATCTCACTCTTTTTTTTTTTCCTTTTTTCAGAAGGGAAAACATTTTAACTTTCTGAATCCAAGCTGAGATTACTAAAAATCAAGCACACAGTGCTACAGAGTGCTAGCAATTTTCTTTCATCTTTCTTCACAAAACCAAGAGCAAGATAAGAAGATAGGATGTCTAGAGAAATAATAGGCATTGTGTTAAGTGCCAACCTCTCTAAAAAAGCCTCCTTTGCCACTAGGATTAACTCCTTCTTAAGACAAAAGTCTGAACCAGGCAAATACTTATGTGCTTCTGTATGAAATTTCTGAAAAAGTCTAGGCTTACTTTGCACAAAGGATATGCAGTCATTCTGCTTCCATGTCTATTATGTTTCTGAAATTAATTAGATAAAATAAGAAAAAAACACAATTGTTCCCTTTTGCCATATTTCTTATAAATTGGTAGGTAAATCCACAGGTTTAATGCTATTCAGTTTTTACTGTCAAGATTGCTTTAGAGATGATGCCATGAACTGGGAGGCACATAATGTCTGGTCATTGTCTGCTTTACGATGGGAGCAGACTCTGGTGCTCAACACCCTGCTACATCCAACAAGCTGGAGTTGCAAAATATTACTGTAATATTGTTTTTCTTCATTTATGAACTATAGCATTTTATAAAGAGAAACCAGCTTATCAGTAATGTGATTATCTTAGGTGCAGTTAGTATAGAAAAGGCAGAATAAAAGCTTTACTCTATTAATTTACTTACCAGCTTTTAAAATAATGAATTGGATTCATATGATCCTCCCAAGATGACTAATGAATCTTTTTATTTTAAAGTCATTCTTAATTTATTTATTTAAATGTATTTGATGTGTTTTAATCCATTGCAACTATTATCTTTATTCATGCCCAAATTAGGCCATCTTTAGCCAGAGTCCTTTTGAACAATCTCAGTAGTCTTTGATACTGGATTTACCTTCAGATATGACAAGATTCCTGTGCTCATTTGTGCATTTTCTACCCCAAATCTGAAATCTGCCTCTTCTCCAAGAAGTTATGGCTTATGCATACGGGGAAATGTGAGCTGGGGTGGTCATTTGCTGCTTGGGTTGGTCACTGTTCTAGGCTTTCATAGGGGACAAAATTAAGAAATATATAATTTGGAAAAAGGATAAAATATATCATGTGTCCATACCTCACTGATAGTCCAACTCAAATTCAGGACTAATGGGTTTTTATAAGTCTTGCATTATAAATTGACTATTAAGGCATACAATCAAAAAAACTCTGATGATGGAAAAATAAGACCATCTTGTTTCTTTGAGAAAAATAGAGACAGAGAAAGGAGAAACTTATTGATTAGAAGAGAACTAAAACACACCCATTGGGATGGTTATTATCAAAAACAAAAAACTTTTAGTGTAGAGATGGACATTTACCAGCAGACCTGACCCCTCTCCTCCCACCCAGGAGGGAGGAATGAATACAGCCCTCAGAGCCCAGTATTTCAAATACTCTGATGTTGTGCATTTTTTAATTTTAGATTTTAAAAAATAAAATTCTACTGATCATGTTAAAAATGTATAACAAAATAACAAGTATCGGTGAGGATATGGAGAAAGTGGAACTCTTATATACTGTTATTTGATGTTGTCCAGTTGCTAAGTCGTGTCCAATGCTTTGGACCCCATGGACTGCAGCATACCAGGCTTCCCTGTCCTTCACTATCTCCTGGAGTTTGATCAAACTTGTCCATTGAGTCCATGATGCCATCCAACCGTCTCATCTTCTGTCACCCCCTTCTCCTAGCTTCAATCTTTCCCAGTGTCAAGCTTTTTTCCAATATGTTGGCTCAATGAGTCAGCTTTTCACATCAGGTGGCCAAAGTATTGTTGGTGGGAATGTAAAAATGGATCCATTTGATCCAGCAATTCCACTTTGGGGCATAAACCTAAAAGAACTGAAGGTCAGGTCCCAAGGAGATGTTCATATACCCATACCCATAGCAGCATTATTCTCAATAACCCAAAGGTAGAGACAATTCAAGTGTCCACCATAAATAAATGGATAAATAAAATGTAGTATATACATACAATGGACTAGTATTCTGTGATAAAAAGGAAGGAAGTTCTGGCACATACTATAACACAGATGAAGTCTGAGGACATCATGCAAAGTATAAGAAGTCAGTTACCAAAAGACACATACTGTGTGAGGTACATAGAGTAGTCAAATTCATAGAAACAGAAAGTAGAATGGAGGTGCCAGGGGTCAGGGAGGAGGGAGGAATGAAGAATTATTGTTTAATGGATATAGAGTCTCAGTTTTACAAGATGAAAAGAGATGGAGATGATGGCTACACAATGTTAATTGAACTTAACAGAACTGTACATTTAAAAATGGTTAAGATGGTATAAGCTTTATGTTATATGTATTTGACTACGATTTTCAAAAAGAGAACTAATTATAGCAACAAACTATAATTAATGTTATTTGGATCCAGATTCAGTATTTAAAAACAGAAGTATAAAGGTATCGCAGTGTTTATTCCCCAAGGGCTTGAGCTGTCACTTCAGGAAGTAGAATTGTAGGAAGGGAAAAGTATCACTGGAAAGGAGGAAAAGCTGACATAAAGTTGCATCAGGCAGGTTGCCTATGCCTAGGGGCCGATTTTGCCTGGGCCTCTGGGAAGCACATGGCAGGCTGCTGAGAACTGTCTTCTTGCAATACAGGAGGCACAGTGTTGCCCCTGAGTTTTTATGACCTCCCACTTTTGAGACGGACTGTATGCCCAATGGTGTGCTGTCTTCCTTTGGTTCCTAGGGACATGGGACTCAGGCTCAGAGTGAGGCACTGCCTGCAGGAAGGAGCCTGAGCATGCATAAAACTCCGAGGCTAAAATAATAAAGGGGCTGAGAGTTTGTGATCTGAGGACTCCAAGGCCTCTCTCACAGAAGACCAGGCTGGAAATAAGAATACTGACTGTATATTGATGCCACAGAAGAAGGATCAGAAACTTTTGCTAGATGTGCTCATTATATTGTTATGTTTAATAGAGAGAGGGAGAGAGAAAAGTCATTCTAGAGGAACATTCTGAAATATTTACAGAGGAATTGATATGACATCTGGGATTTGCTCCAAGATAAATGGAGAGGGAGACTTCCCTTCTCCTGTGGAGAACAGAGAAATAAAATTGTCCATGAGTTAACACTTGCTAAAACAAAGGAATACATACATGGAGTTCACTATAATATTTTTTCTATTTATCCATAAATTTTCCATAGTAAAACTTTTGGAAAATTTAATTGTTTGACAACATTTGTAAAGACAGGCTTCTAAATTCACTAAGGTCAAATGTGTATCTTTCTATGAGGCCTCTTTTTGTTTTGTATGTATATGTGTGTGCTCAGTCACTCAGTTGTGTTTGACATTTTGCAGTCATGGCAATTATTTGCTATTCTCAAATCCTGAAAGTTGCCTTAGGTATGGGTCTCATGGTCTAAAAAATATCATTTCCACCTGCATGCAAAGTTTGAAAATGTTTGCAAACACATAATTAGAGAGACTTTAAAATAAATGTTAATTGTTCATGCAATGTGGTTATTTGCTACCTATACATTTTTACTTGTTTCCTGCTACCAGAAAATATTCTAAGATTTAAACTTGACTTTTACAGCAGTATATCATTTGCTATAGAGTAACATGAAAGAAAAAGTGAAAGTATAGTTGCTCAGTTGTCTCCAACTCTTTGCAACCCCATGGACTGTAGCCCACCAGACTCCTCTGGCCTTGGAATTTTCCAGGCTAGAATATTGGAGTGGGTTGCCATTCCCTCCTCCAGGGGATGTTCCTGACCCGGGGGTTGAACCCCAGTCTTGCATTGCAGGTAAATTCTTTACCATTTGAGCCACAGGGAATAGATTGACATAACACTAAAACAAGAAAACCAACAAGCAAGTGTTTGTTGTACTATGGCCACAAGTTCCAAAAACTGTGTTGTACAATGGGAAAGAGGAACCTACTTTAATCACTGCACGAGTTGTTTCTTCAACAAACTTACAAATGTGTTCTAGAAGTCAAATAAATACTGTGTTACCTTTTCTGGACAATGTCCTATTCTGTCTTGTGGCATTTCAACCATTTATATCTTGATTGTAGTTTCTTTGGTGGCAAACTGCAGGAACCAACAGTTTCTTAATCTAGAAAGGAAATCATTGGAAGGATATAGGATTGCTTACAGAGAGGAAGAAAAAGCTGAAGAGCAGAGCTTGACAAAGGGTGGAAACCTGAGCAGCATTAGATGTCATGGTGCTGGAACAAGTGCATGATCTCTCAGGGCACCACCACCAGGGGGAATGGCCTGGAACAATTCTCAGTGCTCAGTTCCTCTGCCCAAGATTCCTTTCCCCCAGAAATCTCAGTGATATAACTTGGGTTGGGTCCCCTCCCTTGGTCTTGATCGACAAGCTTAACATTGCTATACCTGTGAGGAGGATTATTTCCCCAAAGCAAAAATGAGGATCAAAAAAAGAAGAAAACTAGAGAATGAAGGCTGGGGCAGGAAAATCAACAGAGGCCTTCTCCTATCTCCTTCACTAAACTAACAGAGGCTCATTCATTTCAGTATCCACAGAGCACAGTGGAGGGCCTGGCTGAGAAGTGTGCATCATGGATGTTAACGCTGGCCACCGCAGGTCTTGCCACAAGCAAGGACCTGCCAAGTAGAAAGACAGTGCCATCCTACACAACTTGACTAAGTTAGACGTGCTGGGAGACAACAGATGAACTCAAGCCTGGTAGAGAAACAAACAGAAATAGAATGAATGGCAGAAACGAGAGAGAAGTACACTGTGAAGATGAAAACCAAGGTGTTGCATGTACACATTTATCAGTTACACTATGTCTTGATTGATTACTTGAGTCCATATATTTATTTGTATATGAAATTCCCAAGTTTAAGACAAAGTTATGAGACTCTACCAGTAGTGGCTATAGAATTTTCCACTCTGTGTGCAATAGACTATTGATCACATATTGATCTATTAGATACATTCCTACATATTTTTGTCAGTATTATCACTTATGACCATGAAGGGCAGCAATACTTTGCCATTAGTATGAAGGACTACCATATATTGTAGAACACAGAAAAGAGACACTCTTTATTGAAATAGAAAATGTTATATAAGCAATAAATGAAACATGTCAGTGCCTGGCCATTTCTAAATCAACATTTAGTCCATTAATGTTAACATACAATTTATGAAAGGCTGTGAGTACAAAGCTCTTTTTTAATGCAGGTAACTTTAATAGCAACATACATGCAGGAGTAAATATTGTTTCACACTCCATTTATGTAAGTGTGATTATATGCAATGCACTAAAATAACTTTGCATCAGAATATATATTAAAAATGTCACTGAAATAATGTTCAGATTCTAAGATAAATATCAGTTAAAATGCTGGACAATTCTAAAATGACTCAAACATGCTTTCCTTGTATAGACATAGGTCTACTCAAACACTAAGATGAAAGTTGGATTATATATTATCCATCATTAGCTTGTTCTGAAGAGTTTGGTTACTTCTACACTTTTTAAATTATTTCCATTCTTCTGCACAGATGTGTGATCAGTCAGTTAAATTCAGTTCAGTTCAGTTCAGTCGCTCAGTCGTGTCCGAGTCTTTGCAACCCCATGAATCGCAGAACGCCAGGCCTCCCTGTCCATCACCATCTCCCGGAGTTCACTCAAACTCACATCTGTCGAGTCAGTGATGTCATCCAGCCATCTCATCCTCGGTCGTCCCCTTCTCCTCCTGCCCCCAATCCCTCCCAGCATCAGAGTCTTTTCCAATGAGTCAACTCTTCACATGAGGTGGCCAAAGTACTGGAGTTTCAGCTTTAGCATCATTCCTTCCAAAGAAATCCCAGGGCTGATCTCCTTCAGAATGGACTGGATGGATCTCCTTGCAGTCCAAGGGACTCTCAAGAGTCTTCTCCAACACCACAGTTCAAAAGTATCAGTTCTTCGGCGCTCAGCCTTCTTCACAGTCCAACTCTCACATCCATACATGACTAATGGAAAAACCATAGCCTTGACTAGATGGACCTCAGTCAGCAAAGTAATGTCTCTGCTTTTCAATATGCTATCTAGGTTGGTCATAACTTTTCTTCCATGGAGTAAGCATCTTTTAATTTCATGGCTGCAGTTAAATTAAAGTTACTTAATAATAAATAGCCTTCTGTATATTTAAAGGTGCTAACTGGAGAAACCCAAATTCCAAAAGTATGTCCCTTCTCTACTAATTGTGTTTTATTTGGAAATGGTTTCCTGGTCTCAGTTAAGAGTACCTCTAAATGTCAGTTTTTCAATTTAAGCCAATCTCCTAAAGAAAAAAATAAACACACAAACAAAACTTTTTGGAGAGGAGAGGAATAAGAAGAAAATCGTTCACACATAAAATATATTTCGGAAGTGCTAGTTGAGTGAAGTGTCAGGGACCCCAACTTGAAATGACATCACCGCTGTATTTCAGAAAATTGTCTGGACCTCTCAGGAAAACCAGTAAAGAAAACCTGATAGAATTTTATTTGCTTCAGGGGATAAAGAACTTTCCAAAGAAAGTCATCCTAAGAGAATAAAAATGACTTCCAAACCATCAATGACTTTGCTGATTGAAGAGATGACCCAGGTGCTGGCACTTACCTATTTGTATTCTCTGTCTGGCACCCAGGAGAATAAAGGGCTCCAGATAAAACCCCAGCACTCTAGTTCATATAACTCCATGTGGGCAGAGAATACAGGCACCAGCATCACCATTTTCATCCACCCAACAGATCCCAACACAAAGTGGGAGACAGTCCTCATCCCCCTTTTGCTACAGACTGTCCTTCAGTTTGGCTGCTGAAGGGGCTCTGTCTTGTCCTTAATGTGCCCATCAGAGGGGTGGAGTGCCTGAGGGAAAACAGAGCAATATTTGATGGCTGGTCATCCCTCAGGCATTTGTGGGAATCACTGGAATGACCATTTCAAGTAAGCATGCGTGATGCTTGAGCAAGCGATAGTGAGAGCCTGTCAAATTGGAGACATCTTTCATAATGTGACCGCACTGTACCTACAGATTAGTGAGCCTGAGTCAACTCAGGGGACAAACACCTGAGTCAGCCCTTCAGTTCAGTTCAGTTCAGTTCAGTTCAAACACCTTTTCCTTTACATTGTGTGTGTGTGTGTGTTAGTCACTCAGTCATGTCCAACTCCTTGCGATCCCATGTAGCCTGCCAGGCTCCTCTGTCTGTGGAATTCTCCAGGCAAGAATACTGAAGTGGGGTGCTATTCTCTTCTCCATGGGATTTTCCCCACCTAGTGATAGAACCCGGGTCTCCTGCGTTGCAGGAAGATTCTTTACCTTCTGAGCCACCAGAGAATCAAAACTAGAAGACTGTAATGTCACAGAAGACTGTGATGTGTGATGTATCAGGACAGACGATAACAATGGGAAATGTCTGGGTTTATTTATCCTGGAAAACGCTTTCTGACAATTAACATCTTTTCTTTGATTTCCATTGCAGTAAATCAATCCAAGCAACCCCTAAGGTCCTTAAAGATTTGCTTGATTTTTTTTTTTTACACCCATTCTGGATAGGTTATTTCAACCGTTTTAGTGGCATCTTGTCCCATCATATCTGATAAGCAAAAAAAAATTAACTCAGGTTGACGTCTTCCCTACAAGAGATGCAGAGCTATTGAATTATCTAAAGATGGTTCTAAATACCAGCCTTTAAATGATAACTGATCTGCAAAAAGCAAGCATTGTTTCCGACATGCCATGTCACATTTCTAACTCTTCACTCTGCATTGTGTTACATCCTGCAATGTCAGCTAACGTGGAAAGCAGCAGTACATAACATGACGGGGTGACTTAAAATTGAATGAAAGCCACTATTCGGGCTGAGCATCCTTTTTATGCCATCCATTAGGAAAAATATAAGGGCAAAGAATGAAAGGTTATTTTCAGAAACCATTGTTTGAAATAAGCTATGCTTCCTTGAACACTTACATAAAATGTATCTCTCTTTTCTGTATCTTTACACAGTAACTTATTATTGTGAAGGCCAATTTAAAAGATAAATCCAATGCTATTTCCCTAATCAACTTGCACTTATACATGCTGTCACCTCATTCCATAATATAGTTTTTGGCTGGAAATCATGGACCTTTTAAATTCTGGAGTTGGAAAGGACCTGAGAGATAATATAGGTCAACCCATTTACTGTGCTGATGAGGAAACAGAGCCAGGATGTAAAAAGATTTGTCCAAAGTCACATTGGTAATTAGCAGCAAAGCTCCTGCTAGAACCTGCATCCCCTTTCAGTCAGTCTTTCAATTACACCACGTGGGGTGTAAGCGGCAGAGAGGAAATATAGCAAGCTGGAGGGCACCTTGACATCATTTACAACCGTATAAATGGCAATTAGACCTAACATGCTCTGATTGAATTTCTGCTTTATTTTCATTTCTTGTCACATTTCAGCAATTTAAGAGAGTTTGTTATTTACTTAGAATGGTCAAGAAACAAAATCCTGTGAACCTGATAAAATGTGCTGTGTAATACAAGCCAAAAATTAAATGAATGGAAAATCTAGGGAAAGACCAGAGAAAACATGGGCGAGGGAACAGATCTGGAGAGGAGAAAGCACTACCACCCAGCTATTGTTCCCATTTCCAAGATGAGAAAACCAAGGATCAGAGCCATTAGATTGTCCGAGGTGACCAGGAAGCAAACGTTTTACCAAATCTTCTCTCAGTTACCTTTTCAACAAACAATTGCTAACCAGATCTTTCACGGTTCAATTGCCTTCCCAATACAAATGAGCTTTATTTCAATGTATGAGTTCAAATCAAGTTGTGAGAAATGATGATAAGGAGGAAGGACAAAGAGTAGAGTCATATGCTAGAAAAACTCTTCTAAAAACTGGCTGTGTTTCAGGGAGTAGAGGAGACCAGCATGGAGGGATTTCAGGTGAGCCACAGTCCCCCTTCCCGTCTATTATCAAGGCCTGAAACAACTATCATGGCTTTGTATTAAGGATTTTTCTTCTTTGTGCACACATTGTCCAACCTGAAGTTTTTGTGTGGTAGCATCCACGTTGCTCTCATTAACACATTTAACTGAACTCAGTGTTGTCCCTGCTGCTCTCCATGCTCTGAGCTCTGTGACTGTGGCACTCATTCCCAATTGCATTTCCCTTTTTACATGTACCTGAACCACTGTTTAATAATATACCGTTCCTTCTAGAACTCCAAGACCTTTGGGCTGCTATCATTTCCCCCATTGTCCCTGCTCCCTCCAGAGCTATGACACAGTGATTCTCATCTTCATAGGAAGCAGAGGATGTGAAAATCTAAACACCATTCTCTGATGATCTTTCTCCATATTATGGCCAACCAGCTCTCATGTCCCTCCTCTTCCACTCTTCCTGGTCAGAACAGCATTCTGCCTAACCTGTGAGACAGAGGCAAACGAGAACAGGGAAGAGCAGATTTTTATGTTGTTCACTGACCACGCAACCACCACTCCAAACACGAAGTGCTGACGATAACTTAAAAGCCTCTTGTCCTCTTCGACATTTTTCAAAAGTCTCTTGTTCTTTCTGAGTCTTGACTTCTCTAACTCTCTTCACGAGAGGTTTCTGTGTGTTTCTCATGGTTGTACTAAGTCATTCACTCATTTTTCCTTCTGCTGAGCACGGCTTTTTAGACCTAAGATAACCCAAGTGGTTGGTCCTCAGCCACCCTTAGAGCTTCCACGGATACCTCTCTTTTTATTGCTTCATGAGGGAAAGTACATTTCAGAAGTAAACTTTCAGAATTCGATTTTCAGAGCCTCCTTTTTCTTCTGAGCTACCTTGCCTTAGAATCTTGGCTGTTCTGAGTCCTGAGGCAGGAAGGAATGCCGTGTATTCCAGCACTGAAAGGGAGTGAGAGATGAGACTTTTAGAGTTAAGGCAGGGTTAAGGACTTTGGCATCTTAATCTTCAGCCTTTTAACACAAATGTTAATGGCCTTGCTGCTTCTCCTCTCCTCTGCTGAAGACTTAAGGACCATGTCCCTACTCTGAAGGGAAAGGAAGAAGAGGTCTCAGGACTCTGAGAAATAATTACAGTTTATGTTTCTGATTGAAACCACTGTAAGGAAAACCAATGGCTAAAGTGAGGTTTGATATGCTCTACAGGGTCTGAGTGGATAATAGCCCCTTTATCACAAACTGCAGAGTGACCTATAACAAACTGTGACTTTCACACCTCAAGGAGTGAATGCAACTAATCCTGTTTATATGAGAGGCACCTACATTTTCACATCTGCCATTCACGGAAGCGCCAATGTGCACAAAAATTTACACCAACTCAAGACCCCATTTGGACCCAGTGATTCATCATGGATGCTGAGATGTGGCAAGTGAGCAACGGTACCCTGAAGATGCTCTTTGCCCACCTGTGAGTCACACTTTCTGTCACCAAGCATCATGTGGCTTCTACTCACTGACTCACCCCTGCCAACAGTGGAGGTGCCAGTAGAGACAGGTGTTCCGGCTGCTCCTTTCGACATCACAGTGCCCCCGGACTGCTGCCAGAAATCGATGACTGAGTACCTCAGGCCTTCTTTCTCCCACCCTCAACCTACTCTTTCCTGGAGCCCACTTCCCTACTGTGAAGTTGGAAGGTTCTGTGCACACTCCAGAGAACCTTCCAGATGTGGCAGTACTCACTACTCCAGTGGCCACCACTTCAGGGAAACCAGCCGGGCACCATGGAGAAGGAGGAAACGCAAAGAAGGTTTCTGTTTCCTTTAGGCTCTGTGGCTAAACACAGAGAACAAGTCTGGGAGCACAGCTTCAATTGTCAGAATTTCCCATGATCAGTTGCTTTTGTAACAGGCTCCAGTCCTTGGATGGGGAGGCCTGTGCCAACTTGCATGGCTGCTTTTTAAAGATGCAACCCAAAAGCTATATGTATGCTCCAACATGGCTGCAATTTTAGCTGTTCAGAGAACACAGCAAGATAAATAACCATGCCATGAGAAATTACAGCATTATGCACTGCAATAAATATGACAAATGATAGGGTAGATATTCATTGGCTCATAACAGTTGGCAGGCATAACCATCTGTGGATCCAAAGTTCAAACTATTTTTTTTCTCTCCTACAGCTGCCTAGACCTTTGTCCACCTCTGTTGAAATCTCTGGTCTTTAAGGCAGCCTAGGAAACTTTGCAAAACCTTTGACTTTATTAGATTTTAATTAAGAAATACAGGTATTGCCACAGAAAAGGCAGAACTCTCTGTGAGTATGAGAGAGAAAACACAACAAGAAATCGCATGTCCCTTTTCTTAAAGTAGAGAAGCTTTTTACTTGAAAAAAATCTGAAAGCAGGAGAGGCAAACCTAATGATAATTAAGAAAAATGATGGTGTTTGTGGCCACAGAAGAAATAAATCTTCTGTGTCTCCTGTTTATTTATTGATTAAACAAGGAACCCTACAATGGATTTAAGTTCCTGCTTTAGTCACTAGAAAGGTAACACCGAAGTCCATTATTTCATTATGTGAAATGCTAATCTATATTTCTCATTTAGAATCTAAATCCTGTGCTTGGTTGAAATCTCACAGCTTCCGCCTCTGATAAGAAAAGCCTAATGAGCCCTAATGTCACCACAGCAAAACTTGCCCAATTAGAGCAGCTGTTCACAAAAAAAAAAAAAAGTACACTGTGAACTTCTAATGCAGAATCCTGACAGTTTAGAGTTGAAAAATCCATGCGAAGAAAAATCAGATTTTTAAACATCTAACTTTCTAAGCATAGCTATTGCCTGCTCTTGATTTTCCCTTCTTAACCCTGCACTAGGATATAGAGACGAGTTTCATCAGAAAGGCAGAAAAAAAGATTTTTCAGGCAGTGAAAGATGGTAACAGAGTTCCCTGTAATAGAAACCTTGCCCCTAGTTACTAATCTGAAATGGTAGTGAGTCAGCTGAACAAAACAATAAACTTTCTGATTATTAAGTATTTTGTCTCTTGTATAAGTGTTTTTCCTTCAAGCTTTCACTAAAACAAAATTAAATGATCAGACTCAAGAGCAAAATTTTTTCTACCCTTCTCACACACAAAACACTGAACCAACCAGTCATTAAGGACTGATTTTGGGGAAAAAAAGAGAAACTACAGGATTACGAGGTCACTCTGCTACCATTTCTTATCCAAGTACTAGAAGCATCACCATCAAATCAGTGTTGCCACAGGAAAATAAATCTATTCAGCAATACTGATTTACCAAATGTACTTTAGCACCTTCCATGTACAAAGCAACAAGGAACGTGTGGCAGGGGGTAGTTGAGAACAAGAATAAACCAGACCTGGCCCTGCTTTAAAGCTTCCAGAAGATGAATAGTGCTGATACAGGGCAGAGAGGACTTAAGACGCACAGTGAGGGAAGCAGACAGTGCTGGTGGATTAGAAGACACAGCCAGCTCTGAAAAGAGATGCAGGGAAGGTTTCTTAGAAAACAGGGTACTTGAAGAAAAGGAAGACTTGAACATCCTGACATCGGAGAGTAACAGGACACACCAGACTGGAAAAGATAGGAAAACACAAAAGCACAAAGGTGAAAAAGTACTTCTGAACCAAAGAGTGAGAAAATGAGCAAAGTACCAGGTGTGCAAACAAACAATGAAAATCATTCGTTCACAAATATTAACTGAGCATTTTTCTTAGTATTTTTCTTCAGAGAGAGACAGTAGCAAACAAAATGAGCAAGTCTCCACTTGTACAGAGTTATTTCCTAGTTGGGGAAGAGATATAGTGGAAAAAACAACTATATAATGTATCAGATGTTTTAAAATTATGCAAGTGTTGGAGAATAGGGATTATAAAGGTGCTGAGACCAGTTTCTCAGATGGGGTAACTCTTGAGTAGAAACTTAAAATGAAGGATTAATATCTCGCTGGGGGAATTATAACCCAGGCAGAGACCCTGCGGTGAGAAACGCCTTATGTAATGTATGTGTAAGGATGGAGAAGGCCAGGGTGGCTGGGCAATGGAGAGGGAGGCAGGAGATGATGTCAGATGGCATAGAGTGTGGGTGGGTGGGCAGCCACATCAAACAGGGCTTATCTACCAAAGTTGGGACTTCAGATTTTCCTCTGGATGGGATGAGAAGACACTGGAGGGCGTATAGCAGATAACTGGCATGACCTACCTTACATTTTATGGTATGGAATGTGGATGCTCTATGGAGGATAGACAGGGGTTGTAATGATGGAATCCAAGACACCAGTCAGACAACCAGGGCAACTCACATTGTGCATGTGAATATTGGTAGGGTAAGAAAAGGTGGAAAACAGCTTTAGTGGGGTGCTTATTCCTAGCCTAACAGTGCTAAAATTTTCCTTCCTCATTTACAAAAGCTTAGCTATACAGTTGTAAGTCTATTTTGACCCTGAGAGACAATCCTTTCATTGAAAACATATAAACAGCAAAGTCAGCTGGAATAACTCAGAGGTCCTAGTTACAACATCGGCCTCTCCATGCCGAGAAGGAATGAGTCTGCAATGTGGCCCACTGTCAATGACACTGCCACGGTGGACTTTCTCACCCAGAGCTTTGGGACAGCAGTTCTCTCTATTCACAGCCTAAGTGGCTCCTGGGTTAAAAAGCCACCTGCACTCCTCTAATCCTTCAGCTAATATAAACTATTAAAAGTAATAATGCAGTCTTTGTGTCTCACAGCCATATCCTCTTTCCTAGTAAATTCAGCATAAACCTTCTCCAAGATCATAGATCAAGAAAACGTGTGGTAGCAGGTGCTATCCCTGCTGTCAGGCAGCCAAGAAGGAGTAGGGAGTGACTGATAGCCATGGACTCCCCAAAGCTGCTGCTGCCGAAAGATCTATTTGTTCTACATCCTCCCACGTGACTTAAGGTATATCTCTCCTCTCTTAGTCCCGACTCCCTCACCTGCTCCCTCCAGCTTCAGGGCGCCACTCTGATTTCTATTTTTCCCACATCTCCTATCACAGCTTTAGTTTATTATTAACATGAGTTATCATCTCATGAGAGAGATGCTGGCTTGATGGCTCAGGTATCTCAACAGTCTCATGATTGATAAGCTCCTAAAATCACCCAGGTAAAAGCTGCTACAGCAGATGCCTCAGATCGAACAGAACAGAGGAGGATCCTGTTACCAAATGCCTGTGGCAACCTTGAGGTCAGTTTCCTTCTCTGAGCTGAAAATAAAAAAGGAAAGAAAAGAATTCACCGGCATAATGTGATGAGAAATGCAAGGTGACATGTCAGAAATAACAATGCAGGTCAAGTTGGCATTTGCTGTTACTGAAACTGATGAGCGATATTCCTTCCCCTAAAGAACTGCTTTTGCTCCTCCAGGAAAAATAATTCTGTATCAGTCACTATCTTTCCAGATCAATAGAAGGATTTTTCCCATTATGAAATGTTGATCCCACTGTAAAAATAAGGATGACCGTTAACTCTTGGTATGTGATATTGTTTTTTAAAATAGTAATTATTCACATAATTCCATCCTTGAAAACACTTTTAATGATTTTTCAAACTTTAATGTACATATGAATTGATTCTGGTTCAGAGGATCTGGGTTGTGGCCCAAGCTTGTGCATTTCTAACAAACTCATAGGTAAAAGTTAAGGCTATCAATCAACCAATAACATATCATGAAACAAGACATTCAAGAGTATTTTTGGAATTATATTTTTGATTATTCTGTATTTCGTCTTGCTTCCTAGAGTGGGCCACTTTCTACTAGACTTGGATTTTGATCAGGACCCTTATTCTTTTAGGATGCTTAGAAGTTCTTAGGTGACAGTATTTAAATATCCAGGCTTTTTAACAATTATGGTTGGTCATTACCTTTCCCAGTAGTAGCTGTATTCTTTATTATTCATGCTTTGCATTTTATTGTTAATATGTAAGTCACTATGCTGATGAGTCAACATGGAGATATTTTCATTTTTAACCCTTGAGAAAGCTAGTAATTAAACCCTTTAGAAACCCAGCAAACAAAAGTCAGATTGTTTAAGAAATACTGTATTTCTTTGGAAAATATTAAAGCTCTTACAATAACCTTTCTAGAGGACAAAAAAGATGCTATTTTACTTGCTTCTTGGTAGAGAGAGAGGTATGAAAAATGATGGAAGGAAGCTTAGAATAAAAATAATTTTATTTTACATTTTGATTCAGATCCTGTAATTTCAAAGAAAGCCTTTGAAGATAGATTGATTTTGATAATTTCCTGCATTCCACTTAACATCACCTGGAGCCAATCAAGAGAAATCAGAATATCTTACTCTGACATTTGGGTGTGAAGCGAAAACAACACCTTTATATTTTAAACTTCACTCTTTCTAAAAGTGAGAGGTTGAGAGGCTGAGAGGTTGAAAGTTCTGGCTTCATCCACGCATATAAGAAGGAAACAGCATTTGGCCCATAGATAAGTCCAAATGAGATTTGCCAAAGTAGTAGTTCTGTCTGAACTCTCTCTTAAGTAGAATCTGTTGATCAAGCCAGAGTGTGTCCTATAGTTCGTTTTGCAGATAAACATTCTCAAAAGACTGTAGTTGAAGAGTATTTCATTTCCTTAAAACTCATGCCAATTTTAGGACTGTCAATTTATTTTCAAATTGCAGAGTTAAGATGGTATTTGAGTATGCAGGAGGATATATTGCTCAATTGTCATTTAACCATAGATTAAATGTCTGCATAAAAAGGAATGCATTTTACAATTTTCAAATTGATGAAAGTTTTATGGAGAGATGTAACGAGAATAAGGATGTATTTTATGCAGGAGAAAATGCTGTCTGGCACAGAGAACCATAGACAAGGATTTAAGCATCTAGGATTGAATTGGTGGCATCCGAAAAGATGCCTTCAGGCATGGATGCTCCAAGGTAGGTCAAAAGAGCATCAACCGAATCATAAATGCTCATTGCTTCCTTTGTAAACCTCAAAGAATTTCTGGCTTCCGAGTTTAAGGAGAGGGCCTGCTCTCTTCAGATCTGGCTGTGTGAAGTTGGGGACAGTGTTGAAGGCAGTTTAGCACAGAGCAGGGGCAGAGCATAGAGCATAGAGCAGTTTAGCATAAAGCAGTTGACCACAGAGCACGTCATGGTGTCAGAGGCATGGATTTCCCAACCAAGTTGCCTGTGTTTGAATCCACTTACTTAGCTGTGAGCCCTTGGGAAGGCTATTCAACTTGCTTGTGCCTCAGTTTCTAAGCTATAAAATAAAAATCTACTGCATAGGATTGCTATGAGGATTACGTGAGTACTATAACACTTGTATAAAGCTCAGATCAATCCTTGGTATAGGTATAAGCGCTCTGTTAAGTAAATGAGTGAATAGTAAGCAAAGTGGCTTAGGTGTACATTCTCTGACTTCATATTGCCTAGCTTCAAATCTCAATTCTTCTACTCTACTGGGCAAGTTATTATTCTCACTGAAAAGAATAATATAATACTGTCTACCATCATAGTCCAAGGTCTTGGGCATGTTCCTAGATATCTGAAGCTTGGTTTATGCATCCAGCAGTACACTTCTTATGGTTGATGTATATGAGCTACCTGCCCCATAGCAGACTCATCATTAAATTTGATAAGTATGTCTTTTCTCACTGAAAAATAGTTTATACAAGAAAGGGCCAGAGAAAGAAAACAAAATAAAAAACACTGCAGTGTTATACCTGCCGTGTTCTTCAAGGTTAGCATCCATACATTAATCAATCCTCTCTGGGTACAGTTGTTTATCAGTTATGACTTAACTTCACAGTGCTGTCATGCAGCCCATATTTGACTATTTAGTCCACAAAAATAATCTCTTTTTATGGCATATTTTCTAACACAGAGTACATGACGATAACGCCTTACATTTTATAGCACATTAATGTTTTGCAAAGCCATTCACATCCATTATTTTATTTAACTAGACATATTGAAAGAGAGTCATTTGTCTTTGAAGAAGCAGCTTTGAGGAAATTTTCAAATTTAATTCAAAATCATACTTTTAGTGCTACCAAGAGTTATCACTGAAGACAGTATTCCCATCAATGGTTCCTTTTAGGGGACAGACTGTAGGCACCCCATGTTTGTTGCAGAGGGCAAAGCCACCCAAATGTAAGAGTAGCTCTCTGTGTTCTCGCTTCTTCTTTTCTCTCTGCTTCAATCCAATCCCACACTACCCACTATTCTGAAGATCTCTTTACTTAAAAGTAAATTGTTTCTTTTTACTCATTCACAATCTTCACACTTACCATTACTTTAAGTTATTCATAACTACATTTTCTGGAGCCCAGCACCTCTACATAACGTATGTGTTGCTGCTGCTGCTGCTGCTGCTAAGTCGTTTCAGTCATGTCCGACTCTGTGCGACCCCAGAGACGGCATCCCACCAGGCTCCCCTGTCCCTGGGATTCTCCAGGCAAGAACACTGGAGTGGGTTGCCATTTCCTTCTCCAATGCATGAAAGTGAAAAGTGAAAGTGAAGTCGCTCAGTCATGTCCGACTCTTCGCGACCCCGTGGACTGCAGCCTACCAGGCTCCTTCGTCCATGGGATTTTCCAGGCAAGAGGGCTGGAGTGGGTTCCCATTGCCTTCTCCAAACGTACGTGTTACCTCTTAGTAAATAATCGACCTAAGCATTAGTGTCACTCCGATAGCCCCAAATTCACTTATTCTTCAGCCCAACAATTATCTCCTCGCCCATACCTATTTTTAACTTATTTATTACTTGAACTTCTTTTTTTTTACCTTATTAAATGAGTAATATTCATCTGTTATTCCAAAATATCTGCGGTGACTTAAAAACACATGAGTAGGGACTTCCCTTTCAGTCCAGTGGTTAAGTCTGAAAACTTCCACTGCAGGAGGCACAGGTTACATGCCCTCTTGGGGAACTAAGATCCCACATGTCCCATTGCCCAAAACAAACAAACACATGAGAAATCATGGTTGTAAACTGAAGAACAAAGGAGACAGCCTTCCACAGTCTCTCTGTTGCTGCCCTCAGCTTCTGGTCTTCGTTCTCACCCACATTCTGCACACAGAAATGGGGTGCTTCATATGGACAATAGCCTTCCTCCCACTGTGTGAAGTAAATGCAAACTTTGATTGTTGGCTGCAGAACTTCTCAAGACCCATTTTCTCCTCTTTCCCAAGCCTCAGTACAGTTCAGATCAGTCACTCAGTCATGTCAGAATCTTTGCGACCCCATGGACTGCAGTACACCAGGCTTCCCTGTCCATCACCAACACCTGGAGCCTCCTCAAACTCATGTGCATCAAGTCAGTAATGCCATCCAACCATCTCATCCTCTGTCGTCCCCTTTTCCTCCTGCCTTCAATTTTTCCCAGCTTTAGGGTCTTTTCCATTGAGTCAGTTCCTCCTATCAGGTGGCCAAAGTATTGAAGCTTCAGCTTCAGTATCAGTCCTTCCAGTGAATATTCAGGAGTGATTTCCCTTAGGATTGACTAGTTTGATCTCCTTGCAGTCCCAGGGACTCTCAACAGTTTTCTCCAACATCACATTTCAAGAGCATCCATTCTTCGGTGTTCAACTTTCTTTATGGTCTGACCCTCACATCCATACATGACTACTGGAAAATCCATAGCTTTGACTATGAGGACCTTTGTCAGTAAAGCAATGTCTCTTCTTTTTAATCTACTGTCTAGGTTTGTCATAGCTTTTCTTCCAAGAGCAAGAGTCTTAATTTCATGGCTGCAGTCACCATCTGCAGTGGTTTTGGAGCCCAAGAAAATAAAGTCTGTCACTGTCTCCATTGTATTCCCATCTATTTGCCATGAAGTGATGTGACCAGATACCACAATATTCGGTTTTTGAATGTTGAGTTTTAAGCCAGCTTTTTCACTCTTCTCTTTCACTTTCATCAAGAGGCTCTTTAGTTCCTCTTTGCTTTCTGCAATAAGGGTGGTGTCATCTGTCATCTGCATATCTGAGGTTAATGCTATTTCTCCCAGCAATCTTGATTCCAGCTTGTGCTTCATCCAGCCTGGCATTTCACATGATGTACTTGGCATATAAGTTAAATAAGCACAGTGAGAATATATAGCCTTGACATACTCCTTTCCCAATTTGGAACCAGCCCTTGTTCCATATCTAGTTCTAACTGGAGGTCGTTGCTTCTTGACCTGCACACAAATTTCTCAGGAGGCAGGTAAGGTGGTCTGCTATTGCCATCTCTAAGAATTCCATATTTTGTTGTGATCCACACAGTCAAAAGCTTTAGTGTAGTCAATAAAGCAGAAGTACATGTTTTTCTGGAATTCTCTTCTTTTTCTATGATCCAACGGATGTTGGCAATTTAATCTCTAGTTCCTCTGCCTTTTCTAGATCCAGCTTGAACATCTGGAGGTTCTCAGTTCACATACTGTTGAAGCCTAGCTTGGAGAATTTTGAGCGTTACTTTGCTAGTGTGTGAGATGAGTGTAGTAGTTTGAACATTCTTTGTCACTGCCTTTCTTTGGGATTGGAATGAAAACTGACATGTTTCAGTCCTGTGGCCACTGCTGAGTTTTACAAATTTGCTGGCATATTGAGTGCAGCGCTTTCACAGCATCATCTTTTGTGATTTGAAATAGCTCAGCTGGAATTCCATCACCTCCACTAGCTTTATTTATAGTGATGCTTCCTAAGGCCCACTTGATTTCACATTCCAGGATGTCTGACTCTAGGTGAGTGATCACATCATCATGGTTTTCTGGGTCACTAAGATCTTTTCTGTATAGTTCTTTTCTGTATTTCTTGCCACCTCTTCTTGATATCTTCTGCTTCTATTAGGTCCATACCATTTCTGTTCTTTATTGTGCCCATCTTTGCAAGAAATGTTCCCTTGGTATCTCTAATTTTCTTGAAGAGATCTCCAGTCTTTCCTATTCTTTTGTTTTCCTCTATTTCTTTTCATTGATCACTGAGGAAGGCTTTCTTCACTTTCCCTGCTATTCTTTGGAACTCTGGATTCAAATGGGAATATCTTTCCTTTTCTCCTTTGCCTTTAGCTTCTCTTCTTTTCTCAGCTATTTGTGAGGCCTCCTCAGACAACCATTTTGCCTTTTTGCATTTCTTCTTCTTGGGCATTGTTTTGATCCTCACCTCCTGCACAATGTTACCAAACTCCATCCATAGTTTTTCAGGCACTCTGTCTATTAGATCTAATCCCTTAACTCTATTTGTCACTTCCACCGAATAATCACAAGGGATTTGACTTGGGTCATACTTGAATGTCTAGTGATTTTTCCCTACTTTCTTCAATTTAAGTCTGAATTTGGCAATAGGGAGTTCATGATCTGAGCCACAGTCAGCTCCTGGTCTTGATCTTGCTAATTGTATAGAGCTTCTCCATCTTTGGCTGCAGAGAAAATAATCAATCTGATTTCGGTATTGACCATCTGGTGATGCTCATGTGTAGAGTCTTCTCTTGTGTTGTCTGAAGAGGGTGTTTGCTATGACCAGTGTGTTCTTTTGGTAAAACTCTGTTAGCCTTTGCCCTGCTTCGTTTTGTACTGCAGGGCCAAACTTGCCTATTATTCCAGGTATCTCTTGACTTCCTACTTTTTCATTCCAGTCCCCTCTGATGAAAAGGACATCTTTTTTAGGCTTTAATTCTAGAAGGTTTTGTAGGTCTTCATAGAACCTACAAATTTAGCATCTTCGGCATTAGTGGTTAGGACATAGACTTGGATTACTGTGATATTGAGTGGTTTGCCTTGGAAATAAACAGAGATCAGTCCGTCATTTTTGAGATTGCACCCAAGTACTGCATTTTGGACTCTTATGTTGACTATGAGGGCTACACCATTTCTTCTAAGGGATTCTTGCCCAAAGTAGTAGATATAAAGGTTATCTCAATTAAATTTGCCTGTTCTGGTCCACTTTAGTTCACTGATTCCTAAAATGTAGATGTTCAGTCTTGCCATCTTCTGTTTGACCACTTCCAATTTACCTTGATTCATGGACATAACATTCCAGGTTTCAACGCAATATTGTTTTTTACAGCATCAGACTTTACTGCCATCACCAGTCACATTCACAATTGGGCATTGTTTTCACTTTGGCTCAGCCTCTTCATTCTTTCTGGAGCTATTTTTCCACTCTTCGGCAGTAGAATCCTCCATTTCAGACAAACAAGCTCTTGGAGACTCCATGTGCCTCTTTCTCTCTCTCCTGCCTTCATATTCTTCCCAAGAAGTTTATTTTGTTTATTTAACAAACATTTACATCAAGTTCTTAGTCTGTGCCAGTCCTTGTTTAAAGTGCATTACATAAATTAGCTCGTTTAATCCTCAGAATAATCTCCATCTTCCAAACAAGAAAACTAAAAGAGAGAAGTTAAATGGTTGATCAATTCAGTTCAGTCACTCAGTCGAAAGTCTTAAAATGAGAGGCAGAGCCAGGATGGGACTGGCCACTGGGTCTAGAGTCAGTACTTGAACTCCACTCTACCACTGAGATGCTTGCTGATTTGTCTGGGGCCTAAGCTCTTACAAGGTCATAGAACACACAACTCTTCTACCCCAGGCATCTCTGAAACAGTTGTTTCTCCATCATGGGTTTCAGTAGCTGGTGACGCTACTAAAACATGAAACAAGTAATAACTTCAAGTGATTGAAAATAAGTTTAATGGGCCCTATTTATTTCTATATTCTGTGAAGAATATAATTTTTGCATTGATCATAATGAATAATATCTGAACTTAGTGATATGAATGCATTGTCTAGATTTAGAAGAAAACAGAAGTAAGATAGAAATAAAACTACATGCTCAGACTTGTAGCAAAGATGTTTTTCTGAGTTTGTTTTCTTTGGGAAAAAAAGTATAACCCTTGCAGAAAAATATAGAGGAAAACAATTTTAAAAGAAATGGAAAGTGCCCAGGTCTCTTAGTAACCATATTCTTCTCTTCCACTAACCTATAATAGTAAAACTCTAGAAAGTAACTAACAGTTATATAGACTTGCTGTTTCACCAGTCTAAGTATTTCTATCTTCAGACTTCTTTATTGTTTTCATTATTTCATACTGCCTAATAAACTACCAACAATGCACTGACTTAAAATATTTATTATCTGGAATACCACATAATTAGTGAAGAATGAAAATTTTCTGTCAAAATAACTCTCCTCCATTGATTTTGCATAAAACCTGGTTTTGCCTATTATTACACAGTTCTAAAGAAAAAAAGGAAAACATTCAATCTTTCATACTTCTCTATTCCTCCTCAATAACAGCACAGTCAAAGAATGTAAACTGTTTCTCAAGGAATTCTCTGTACCTCTACCATTATCGCAAGGAAAAAAAAAAAATATATATATATATATAGTACCACCACTTGAGAAGCAACTTTCTTCTCTACATAGGTAGCAACTGAGTTTTAAAGTGGATTAATTCACACTAGAAGAATGTGGCTTATGTTTTCACTCCTCAAAATTCAAAATGAAAAACTGATTTAAAAAATCATATTTTACCATCTAAATATTTTCTTAGATTTTGGAAAATATTTTTGTTGAACTTTCAGAGCATATGTGGGACTTATAATGAGTCTCAGGTCAGTTTAATTTTTCTTGTCAATACATGGAATAAAATATTTCTAATATACCTATGCCAGTCCTTAAGAGACAAGCATCAGTAACATGTAGCCTATACACAAGATTGTCATTCAATAACACATTTGAAAGGGGAGAAAAGAATATATTTTCAACACTGAATTTTATAGATACCTTAAACTTTTACATTTAGCACATGGTCAAGAAAGCACCACAAATAATTGAGTAAGGAATATAGCTTACTTACTGTTGGGAAAATTGGCTTAAATTTCTTTAAAAAAAAAAGATATTTATTTATTTGGCTGCATTGGGTCTTAGTTGTGGCATGCAGGATCTTTAGTTGTGGAAGGCAGGCTTAATTGCCCCATGCATCTGGGATCGTAGTTCCCCGACCAGGGACTGAACCCATATCTCCTGCACTGGAAAGCATATTCTTAACCACTGGACTACCAGGGAAGTCCCTATGCTGTAAATACAATAATTACAGCATATAATAAATTTTAAACTCTCAGTAAAAAGGTTCTTCAGGCTACTCCATTCATGCTCCACCTAGAGGTAACATACACTGACCCAACAGAGCACCTCCAACAGTATAATAGCACAGTACTAAGCTTGGTAACACTAACTGACAAGTGTGGGAATTTCAGGCAACATACTACAGAGACTAGATAGATTGTTTTTGTAGTCCTTGACAAGATATTTTGACACTGGTCACAATTTGAATTTTTTCAAATGATGACAATGTATTTTTGATTAAAAGATTTTTCCTAGTGGAGATACTTACAAGGAAAAAGTAGTAGGGCTTTCTTGAAAGCAAATCCAGTTCCATTTCTGCTTTCCAGGATTTAATCTCTCAACCTGTGGAGCCATTAGGGCCAAGCCCATGATAGTTCCAGCTCCACATTAACCAAGATTGACACTAGATGTGATTCCAGTGCAAAAGTGCCTGCAGTTGGCCTTCTACCTACAGACAGTTTTCAGCTAAGTTGTGTTTAAAAAAAAAAAAGGCCTATAAATGACTGAGGTTTTTTCTTAAAGAGTTTCTAAGAAATAAGATTCAAATGGGGACAGTGTTAAAAAATAATAATAATATAGCTGATTCAAATGCATGTAACAGAAAAGAATCACATAATCGGTAAGTGGTGGCAAGTGGATAAAAAAGATTGAAAATTTCAATTCTGGGAAATTCCATAATACATGCTAGTAAGGTAATGCTCAAAATCCCTCAAGCTAGGCTTCAACAGTATGTGAACCAAGAACTTCCAGAGGACAAACTGAATTTAGAAAAGTCAGAGGAACCAGAGACCAAATTGCCAACATCCTCTGGATCATAGAAAAAGGAAGAGAATTCCAGAAAAACATCTACTTCTGCTTCATTGACTATGCTAAGCCTTTGACTTAGTTGCTCCTGTCTGTAGCTTTGTGACTCCATGAACTGTAGCCTGCCAAGTTCCTCTCTCTGTGGGATTCTCCAGGCAAGAATACTGGAGTGGCACTCTTTGCAGATGATGTGATCCTACATGATTTTATCCTACAGATGATATGATCCTTCTATGATTTCTACATAGAAAACCATGAATACACCACCAGAAAATTACTAGAGCTGATCAATGAATATAGTGAAGTTGCAGGATATAAAATTAACACACAGAAATCCCTTGCATTCCCATACACTAGCAATGAGAAAATATAAAGAGAAATTAAGGAAACAATCCCATTCACCATTGCAACAAAATGAATAAAATACTTAGGAATAAATTTACCTAAAGAAACAAAAGACCTATATATAGAAAACTGTAAAACACTGATGAAAGAAATCAAAGATGACACAAATAGATGGAGAAATATACCATGTTCATGGATCAGAAGAATCAATATAGTGAAAATGAGTATACTACCCCCAAAGCAATCTATAGATTCAATGCAATCCCTATCAAGCTATCTATAGTATTTTTCACATAACTAGAACAAATAATTTCACAATTTGTATGGAAACACACACACAAACAAAACTCAAATAGCCAAAGCAATCTTGAGAAAGAAGAATGGAACTGGAGGAATCAACCTGCTTGACTTCAGACTATACTACAAAGTTACAGTCATCAAGACAGTATGGTACTATAACAAGACAGAAATATAGATCAATGGAACAAAATAGAGAGCCCAGAGATAAATCTACACACCTATGGACACCTTGACAAAGGAAGCAAAAATATACAATGGAGAAAAGACAATCTCTTTAACAAGTAGTGCTGGGAAAACTGGTCAACCATCTGTAAAAAAATAAAAGTAGAACACTTTCTAACACCATATACAAAAATAAACTTAAAATGGATTAAAGATTTAAATGTAAGACCAGAAAATATAAAACTCCTAGAGGAAAATATCAGCAGAACACTCTCTTAACATAAATCACAGCAAGATCCTCTATGACCCACCTCCCAGAGTAATGGAAATAAAAGTAAAAATAAACAAATGTGACCTAAGTAAACTTTTGCACAATGAAGGAAACTATAAGTAAAGTGAAAAGACAGTCTTCAGAATGGGAGAAAATGATAGCAAATGAAGCAACTGACAAAGAATTAATCTCAAAAATATATAAGCAGCTCATGCAGCTCAATTCCAGAAAAATAAATGACCCAATCAAAAAGTGGACCAAAGAACTAAACAGACATTTCTCCAAAGAAGACAATACAGATGGCTAACTAACACATGAAAAGATGCTCAACATCACTCATTATCAGAGAAATGCAAATCAATAATGAGGTACCATCTCACACTGGTCAGAATGGCTGCTATCAAAAAGTCTACAAATAATAAATGCTGGAGAAGGTGTGTAGAAAAGGGAACCCTCTCACACTGTTGGTGGGAATGCAAACTAGTTCAGCCACTATGGAGAGCAGTGTGGAGATTCCTTAAAAATTTGGAAATAGAACTGCCATATGACCCAGCAATCCCACTGCTGGACATACACACCAAGGAAACCAGAATTGAAAGAGACACGCGTACCCCAATGTTCATTGCAGCACTGTTTACAATAGCTAGGACATGGAAGCAACTTAGATATCCATTGGCAGATGAATGGATAAGAAAGCTGTGATATATATACACAATGAAATATTACTTAGCTATTAAAAAGAACACATTTGAGTCAGTTCTAATGAGGTGGATGAAACTAGAGCTTATTATACAAAGTGAAGTAAGTCAGAAAAACACCAATCCAGTATATTAACAGATACACATGGAATTTAGATAGATGGTAATGATGACCCTATATGCGAGACAGCAAAAGAAACACAGGTATAAAGACTTTTGGGCTCTGTGGGAGAAGGTGAGGGTGGGATGATTTGAGAGAATAACACTGAAACATGTATATTACCATATGTGAAATAGATGGCCAGTCCAAGTTTGATGCATGAAACAGGGCACTCAAAGCTGGTGCACTGGGACAACCCAGAGGGGTGGGATGGGGAGGGAGGTGGGAGGGAGGTCTGAGACAGGGGGACACATGTACAACTGTGGCTGATTCATATCAATGTATGGCAAAAACCACTGCAATACTGCAATATTGTAAAGTTATTAGCCTCCAGTTAAAGTAAATAAATATTTTTTAATTACAAAAAAAGAATACTTGAGTGAGTTGCCATTTCCTTCTCCAGGGATCTTTCTGGCCCAGGAATCGAACCCAGGTCTCCCACATTGTAGGCAGATCCTTTACAATCTGAACTATCTTGGAAGGGGATTACAACAAACTGGGACATGCTTAAACAGATGGGAATACCAGACCATCTTAACTGTCTCCTGAGAAACCTGCATGCAGTTCAAGAGGCAATAGTTAGAAGAGGACATGGAACAAAAGACTGGTTCAAAATTGGGAAAGGAGTACATCAAGGCTATATATTGTCACCCTGCTTATTTAACACAGAGTTCAGTTCAGTTCAGTCGCTAAGTCGTGTCTGACTCTTTGCGACCCCATGAATCGCAGCACACCAGGCCTCCCTGTCTATCACCAACTCCCAGAGTTCACTCAGACTCATGCCCATCAAGTCAGTGATGCCATCCAGCCATCTCATCCTCTGTCGTCCCCTTCTTCTCCTGCCCCCATCCCTCCCAGCATCAGAGTCTTTTCCAATGAGTCAACTCTTCGCATGAAGTGGCCAGAGTACTAGAGTTTCAGCTTTAGCATCATTCCCTCCAAAGAAATCCCAGGGCTGATCTTCTTCAGAATGGACTGGTTGGATCTCCTTGCAGTCCAAGGGACTCTCAAGAGTCTTCTCCAACACCACAGTTCAAACGCATCAATTCTTCGGCACTCAGCTTTCTTCACAGTGTAATTCTCACATCCATACATGACTACTGGAAAAACCATAGCCTTGACTAGACAGACATTTGTTGGCAAAGCAATGTCTCTGCTTTTTAATATGCTATCTAGGTTGGTCATAACTTTCCTTCCAAGGAGTAAGCGTCTTTTAATTTCATGGCTGCAGTCACCATCTGCAGTGATTTTGGAGCCCAAGAAAATAAAGTCTGACACTGTTTCCCCATCTGTTTCCCATGAAGTGATGGGACTGGATGCCATGATCTTCGTTTTCTGAATGTGGAGCTTTAAGCCAACCTTTTCACTTTCCTCTTTCACTTTCATCAAGAGGCTCTTTAGTTCCTCTTCACTTTCTGCCATAATAGTGTTGTCATCTGCATATCTGAGGTTATTGATATTTCTCCCGGCAATCTTGATTCCAGCTTGTGTTTCTTCCAGTCCAGCATTTCAACACAGAGTACATCATGTGAAATGCCAAGCTGAATGAATCACAAGCTGGAATCAAGACTGCTGGGAGAAATATCAGCAACCTCAGACATGCAGGTGATACCACTGTAATGGTAGAAAGCAAAGAGGAACTAAAGAGCCTCTTGATGAGGGTGAAAGGAGAGAGTGAAAAAGCTGGCTTAAAACTCCACATTCAAAAAACTAAAATCGTGACATCTGATTCCATCACTTCATGGCAAATAGAAAGGAAAAAAAGTGGAAACAGTAGCAGATTTTATTTTCTTGGGCTCCAAAATCACTGTGGATGGTGACTAAAGGAAATTAAAAGATGCTTGCTCCTTGAAAGAAAATCTATGACAAACTTAGGCAGTATATTAAAAAGCAGGGACATCACTTTGCTGACAAAGGTCCGTATAGTCAAAACTATGGCTTTTCCAGTAGTCATGTACGGATTTGAAAGTTGGACCTTAAGGAAGGCTGAGCACCGAAGAACTGATGTTTTTAAATTGTTGTGCTGGAGAAGACTCTTGAGAGTCCCTTGGACTGCAAGGAGATCCAACCAGTCAGTCCTAAAGGAAATCAACCCTGAATAAGCATTGTAAGGGCTCACACTGAAGCAGAAGCTCCAATACTTTGGCCACCTGATGTGACGAGTAGACTCAGTGGAAAAGACCCTGATGCTGGGAAAGATTGAGGGCAGGAGGAAAGGGGACGGCAGAGGATGAGATGGTTGGATGGCATCACTGACTCAATGGACATAAGTCTGAGCTAATTCCAGGAGATGGTGAAGGACAGAGAGGCCTAGCATGCCACAGTCCATGGGGTCACAAAGAGTCAGACTCAACTTAGCAACTGAATAACATAATCTCCAAATTAGGGAAATATGGGTCTAGGACTTCTAAGTTAAGTCTGCACTTCAGAAAAACTATTAAATAAAATCAAATGTAATCTTCATGAAAAAGATCATGAAAGTCATCAATTCATGGGATCAGAGTCCATTATGACATGTGGAAAACATCTCTGTGCTTAGTATTGTTTTAACTGTGATGCTGTATTTGTATAATCTTAGATAAAGTCAGTTATGCTGGATATCCCTAAACCACACTGAAGGTAGCTAACTCTATTTTCTCTCTTCCCTGCTTAAAGTGGAGGGTGGGGCGGGAGGAGAAAGAAAATAGGAAAAACTCCCAGATTTTTACACGGTGTGTGAATCCACTTAACACAATTATAATGCCCAATTAATCTTAGCAACATGAATGATGAATCATTTCTCCAGGTGTCTCTTCAAAAGAGAGTAAATTTAGTTCCAGCATTTGACTATTGTTTTAAACCAACTGTAATCTTGCCAGATTAATCAGGAACCTAATAATTGAACTCAAATCCATATTCAAAAATACTGTCTCCCCAGGTACCAAGCTAACAGCATACTGACTACCTCAGATAGCAATTTTTCCAGGGAATGCAAGGAACAAAGACTGAATTCTATCATTTTGTTTCCTTTTTAAATTCTGGTTTGATGGTTATCTCCTGCCATCTACTGATAGATAAAAAAGATAAAAACAACGTTTCTAAATCATTTGATCATTTACCAGAGATGATCAGTTGCCATCTTTTGCTTAAGTGTGAAAAATCACCTAATCTTAACATCAGAATTTTGACATCCGGAAACTAGTATTAGGTTTGCTCCTAATGGAAAACCTTTGGTTACACTCACAACATTTTACATTTAAAAGCATTATGGTATTTTTTTTTTTAAATCACTGGCTTTGAAGTCATAGACTCTGGGCTGTTGGTCAGCTCACCCTAGGGCATAGCCTTGTTCTCATCTCCTTAGATTCCTTAGTCTAAAATAAAAGTATTGACAGTGTGTGTGGGCAGGGTACTTTTTCCAAGCTCCTAAATGCTCTAAGACTCACTGGACGCTTGAATTCTCGATAAATACAGCCCTAAAGAACAGGTCACTCACAGTTTTATAGATGGCTCAATTAAGAACCCAGAGTGCTAACTCTTGGTCACAGTCACAAAGTTCATCAGCCGAACTCTGCAGAAGACTCCTCCCCATTTTATCTGTTACATCCAAACACTGCCCTTCCAGCCTGTCCCCAAAATATAGCATCTTTAGGAGCTGTCTGTCGCTTTTCTTCATGCTGACACAGCATCTTGACTGTGGAAGATGCCTATGCAGTCACTCAGAGCAAGTTAGCATAGGGACTGCCATCAACCTATTGAATTTAAATGACTTTGCCACCTACTCTGCACCTGACCCCAACTCCCAAGTGCGTGATAGATATCTTTGATTCTTTTTCTAACCTTTGAAGAAAAGTTCTTACTTATCTGAGGGTCACTTATCTGATAACTGCAAATGTCTAAGACACCACTGAGAACCAAACATGGACAAAAAAGATCCTCTGGGAAACGTCTGTAAAGGTCTCCAAGATGAGACAATGCATGTCACCAAACTCATTCCGTTAAAGTTCATATTCCTAACTCGAGAGTTTCTTCTCTCCCATTCAAAGACCTATATCACCAACATTTCTAAGCTTATTCATGTTGAATTTTTAGCCATTGCCATTTAAAAGTGGCAAATTAGTCATGGGGAGAAAGTCCATTAGAGGCAGGAATGGCAGTCATGAGAAGTGACAGCCAAGCATTTGACAGTAAACAGAAAAATGGAAACGTTATATTAACTAAATCTTTTAAGAAAGCAAAGAAGTGCATAATTCATTTTAAAAAGATTAAAAGTTAAAAGTGGTCAGAAGCCTTAAGGGTTTAATTTTTAGATAAGAAAAATTCACTGTGTAGGCTTCTGCATTTCTAACTGATTTTAGAAAGATGAAGTATTCCTGTAGAATAAAAAATAGGAGCTGACATAGCTGGTGGCTCCTCTATGAACAAGTTCTACTCAAACTTAAATTTTCAGTGTATTTTCCCCAGCCTACTCCCTTGCACCACACCCCAGTCCCCAGATTGTTAAAAGTATAATATAGGTAACATAAACTCTTCTTGAAAGTTAACATTCTTCTCTATTGACATCACTGATCAAACTGTGAGGTCCTGGGAAAAGTAGACCTGAGTAACTCTCTACACAGTGACCCTTGACTGGAATATTGCTGCAGTACTTTCGCCTGTTTGTTCTAGTTTATCATCAAATTCTAGTTTACTGAAAGGCTTGGACTCACAGTATGGAACGTGGCTTTTCCTAAGGGGCTTCCCCTATAATGATTTTCAGAGAGATTCTCCTCCCCTTCACCAACACTCTAAGTCTAACAGGGCTCCAAGTTTATCCCAACTGAGAGTTAGAACAGTCATGAAAGACATGCCAGACAAATCTCCCATTGCTCCTGACCTTAGTTCCTACCATTAGTACCATCATGTGAAGCAAAGTGTGTCAAAAGACAATAATGTGTAACAGATTGCAAGAAGAAAATATGAATGTGCTTCTGCCTCCCTAGGATTTGCCCTTTTACTGTCATGCACTGGGGTGTGAAGAAGCACAGCTTGGGAGGAATTTGACCTACTCTGTAAAGGTCATAAAAGTTTCCAGCAGAAAGTGATGACTCATGTTCTATACATCCTGATATATCAGTGTTCAGGAAAAATGCAATCTAGTCCAGCAGACCCTTTCTTTCCGTCATTTTCTTGCCAGGTCACTGTACTCATGAATTTCACTACAAAGGGAAGTTCAACAGCCAAGGTGAGGGAAATTGCTTAATGTGAACAAAAGTTCAAAAGCAGGGCAAGAGGAGTCAGGCCTCCCCATGTCATATATTTACGAAAGGGACAGGTTTCATACAAACACACAGATCTTTTCCATACAAATATGTGGTTCAGTGTTTTGGCATCTTTCAAAGCAAAGTTTTAGAGGCTGCTTTTCCTCTCCAGTTTTGTACACACACATATGCACGCACACACAAACACCAGCTTTGAAATCGGCTGTTATTGTCTCAGAATTTGAAACACATCCAGCATTTGACCTTAACTTTCCAGCACTACAGGAAGCAGGAATTCTCACACCCTAAGGCCTCTAGTTAAATGAGCTCATGGAAATCTCTCCCGAAAAGATGCTTAATTGTACGCACTGCATATACATCATTTTCCCTTCTCACTGGAAACAAGCACACACTCCAGAGCTTGATATAAATTCCTCATTTAACAATCAAGCAATATGGCCACATAACAAACAACGTGTAAGATCAACATTCCATCAGCATGTGGATCCAGGAAACCAGCACAGAAAGATTTGACCGGCACCGTGGACTGTAGTGAGACCGTCAGCTCCAAACTCTCTTGGTCCCTGAGTCACGGGGTCTCATCACTCAAATTTCCAAGAGAAAGTCTGATTGGCCAAGAGGGAGCCAGCCCTGGAAAAGGCAAGGAGCTCTGATTGAGGGAAATACCAAGACTGCATGCAGTGGAGGAGGCGGAAGGAGAGGGTATGGGAACAAATGCTGAGGAGGCAATACCCACAGGTCAGCTCTACGAGCAGGGAAGCTGCAAGATACTAAGTTCAGTTAAAATCTTAAGTGCTTGCTCAGGCTATCAAGAGGATCTGTGTATTCGTAGTTGATGTTATAAGTTTTCCTTCATATAGGATTACATGCTTCCAAAGGGAAAATAACTCAAAAAAACAAGCAAACAAAAAACTGATATAAGACCAACTTTGTTAAAGCCATGGAATAGCTTAGTTGGCTCAATTATCTTATCCTATTAGGGGACATAGGAAGGAAAAAAAAGTCTTTCAAGCCTTTATCAATCCTCTGTCAAAATGAAAGTTGAACAAGAAACTCCTAATTCAGAAAAGTACCGAATATTCGAATTGGAGGACATCTTTGCAGATCTGACCTAACTACTTATTCAGCATAGGGATTCTCTTTACAAGGTCTTAGGTCTTTTGCTTGCACATATATATTCCATCCCTGCACAACTCTAATAAACAGAATGATCTGCCTCACACAGAATAAAAATCTGTTTACCCATGAATCTCACATACTGAGTCTAGTTCTGCTGACTGGAACTCCATGGAAAAAGAAAAAATAATTTGCATTTTTACATGACAGCCTTTCAAACATTTGGATCATAGCCACCACCCCCTACAAAAAATAAATAAATAATCAATCCCTCTAGGCTGAACAGCTCCCGTTATCTTAAAAATGGTTTCTCACCGCACTTTGCTGACTTGGAGCCCTCTATTACTCAGGTACTAGTTATATAAATATGAATGTAATTATTTTTTTCTCCTGCCTTGTTCCAAAAAAAGGCTTCTGGTGGCTAAGTGCCAGTTTGTCAAGATCCCTGTAAAAGATATGATGCCCCACATTAAACACAATACTCCAGAGTCAGAAAGCAAATGCACCGCGTTCAGCACACTTCACAGATAGGCTACCATATGTTACTAAGTGTTTCAGGAGCTGCCATCATTGGGGAGGAGGAAGTACAAGACTGCAGGGGAGTTAAGACAGAGTCCTAGGTTGTGTTCCAGTATCATTCCATGTGAAATACACCCTATATTAGGAAAACAACAGATGTAATGTGCTACTTGTCTTACAAAACTCTCCCAACATGGCTGTATCTTATCACAGTCAAAAATCTAATGTTGCCTCTCACACCCCCAGGGGGAAATTCCCCTGGGATGTGTTAGAAGAGGAAACTGCCTTGAAAGAAATTTTTCAGGCACATTAGAGCCGACAGAAATCAGTTCTGATGTCAGGATTGGGTATGTGGAGGATCTAACTGGGAACACAGCCCAGGTGTGCTCAATGAGCTATCACACATCCTGTGTTGAAAGCTGCATTCCCCCATGCTCCCAGCACTAAGGATTTTACCTATCTCTAATATGAGAGTGAAAAGGGAAAAGGCTGGAGGTTGTAATCCAGGCAGATTTTGTTAATGGATTATCGAAAGCACATTTCACAAACTCAATACATTCCCCGTGCCTGCTAGAACAAACAACAATGGGAGCTTCCTTTGATTGCAGTCAACTGTCAACCATCTTCATGTGATTTTACAGCTGTTTCAGTGAATTTAGAGGTTTTCAAATCCATCCCAGGTAGCACCTTGTGCATTTACAATGCATATGAGAGATTATTGGTTCTGAAGCCAGGGGATGCTGCACATTTTCCCAGCTCTTAAATCACATTTCCTCTATTCCCTAAGATACACACACACACAAACACACAATCCATGTTGATCCACATCCTCTATGTGTTAATAGTCTTCCTTTAATCCAAACATAATTATTTACTCTCCAAATCTCCTAAACAGTGACAATTCTCCATTCTTTATCTAAAGCCTATTCTTAAAACTTCTTATTCGTTCCATTAAAAACAATCAAATGATAGTTACTAATTTTGGAAATGTTACAGTGAACTTTGTTCTATTTAACAGTTTCTATACTCTGTCTTGTCAAAAGAAAACTAAATGAAAACTCTGCATAGTGGTTCTGGCTAACATTGACCACACTCTACTTGCGTAAACCTGAGCTGGGATTGCAGCATTTCATGACTGGCGGCATAGTCTGGCTGCAGCTGACAAGTATGTCACACTGGTACTCTGGAAAAGCAGGCAAAGGTCTCTCAAGGCATCAAGAGAAGACTGCCAAGCCCATCCTGTCTGAAAAAGTCCACCTGTGACATAACTTTCTCAGTGCTGGGAGGCAGACTATTTCCTAGACAACACACACTGTGGCATCCAAGGGCAAAACACAGGGATATCTGGAGGAGGCAAGCAGGTAGAGAAAGCCACCTATACTTTTATATAAACATGTTAAGTGAAAAACAAGCCCCACGAGAGCAGGGATTTTTTTTTTCTGGGGTCGGGGGTCTGTCTCATTGACTGATTTCTTGCAAGTGTCTAGAACAGCGCCTGGCACATACTTGGTGACTAAACGATGATTGAGATTAACTGTTTTAAATTCAAGTCTGAGAAGATATTGTCCCTCTTTCTAATACTCTGCTCATGATATTAAGAAGTTAACAGTCCCATGCCACCAACTATTAGCATAAAGCCTAACATGCGGATAAGACATCAACAGAGGAGCCTTGGTAAAAGATAGTAGCTGGATGCATATAGATAATTTTTATTGCATTGCTGTGTTACTGACTTAAGAAATCATTCGTTGCATCTTTCTATATTACATAAAGGGTCTACATACATGGCAGTCCTCATGATCAAGCATTTTCTTCTCTTATGTCTATAGGAATGTAACACCTTCAGTTCAGTTCAGTCACTCAGTCGTGTCCGACTCTTTGCAACCCCATGAATCACAGTATGCCAGGCCTCCCTGTCAATCACCAACTCCCGGAGTTCACTCAATTCATGTCCATCGAGGCGGTGATGCCATCCAGCCATCTAATCCTCTGTCGTCCCCTTCTCCTCCTGCCGCCAATCCCTCCCAGCATCAGAGTCTTTTCCAATGAGTCAACTCTTCACATGAGGTGGCCAAAATACTGCAGTTTCAGCTTTAGCATCAGTCCTTCCAATGAACTTCCAGGACTGATCTCTAGGATGGACTGGTTGGATCTCCTTGCAGTCCAAGGGACGCTCAAGAGTCTTCTCCAACACCACAGTTCAAAAGCATCAATTCTTCGGCATTCAGCTTTCTTTACAGTCCAACTCTCACATCCATACGTGACCACTGGAAAAACCATAGCCTTGACTAGATGGACCTTTGTTGGCAAAGTAATGTCTCTGCTTTTGAATATGCTATCTAGGTTGGTCATAACTTTCCTTCCAAGGAAAGTTATTAATTTCATGGCTGCAGTCACCATCTGCAGTGATTTTGGAGCCCCAAAAATATACTCTGACACTGTTTCCACTGTTTCCCCATCTATTTCCCATGAAGTGATGAGACAAGATGCCATGATCTTAGTTTTCTGAATGTTGAGCTTTAAGCCAACTTTTTCACTCTCTTTCATCAAAAGGCTTTTTAGTTCCTCTTCACTTTCTGCCATAAGGGTGGTGTCATCTGCGTATATGAGGTTATTGACATTTCTCTTGGCAATCTTGATTCCAGCTTGTGCTTCTTCCAGCCCAGCATTTCTCATGATGTACTCTGCATATAAGTTAAATAAGCAGAGTGACAATATACAGCCTTGACGTACTCCTTTTCCCATTTGGAACCAGTCTGTTGTTCCATGTCTAGTTCTAACTGTTGCTTCCTGACCTGCATACAGGTTTCTCAAGAGGCAGGTCAGGTGGTCTGGTATTCCCATCTCTTTCAGAATTTTCCACAGTTTATTGTCATCCACACAGTCAAAGACTTTGGCATAGTTAATAAAGCAGAAATAGATGTTTTTCTGGAACTCTCTTGCTTTTTTGATGATCCAGCAGATGTTGGCAATTTGATCTCTGGTTCCTCTGCCTTTTCTAAAACCAGCTTGAACATCTGGAAGTTCACGGTTCATATATTGCTAAAGCCTGGCTTGGAGAATTTTGAGCATTACTTTACTAGCATGTGAGATGAGTGCAATTGTGCAGTACTTTGAGCATTCTTTGGCATTGCCTTTGGGATTGGAATGAAAATTGACCTTTTCCAGTCCTGTGGCCACTGCTGAGTTTTCCAAATTTGCTGGCATATTGAGTGCAGCACTTTCACAGCATCATCTTTCAGGATTTGAAACAGCTCAACTGGAATTCCATCACCTCCACTAGCTTTGTTCATAGTGATGCTTTCTAAGGCCCACTTGACTTCACATTCCAGGATGTCTGGCTCTAGGTGAGTGATCACACCATCGTGATTATCTGGGTTGTGAAGATCTTTTTGGTACAGTTCTTCTGTGCATTCTTGCCACCTCTTCTTAATATCTTCTGCTTCTGTTAGGTCCAGACCATTTCTGTCCTTTATCGAGCTCATCTTTGCATGAAATGCTCCCTTAGATCTCTAATTTTCTTGAGATCTCTAGTCTTTCCCATTCTGTTGTTTTCCTCTATTTCTTTGCATTGATCCTTGAGGAAGGCTTTTTTTTGTCTTTCCTTGCTATTCTTTGGAACTCTGCATTCAGATGCTTATATCTTTCCTTTTCTCCTTTGCTTTTCACTTCTCTTCTTTTCACAGCTATTTGTAATGCCTCCCCAGACAGCCATTTTGCTTTTTTGCGTTTCTTTTCCATGGAGATGGTCTTGATCCCTGTCTCCTGTACAATGTCATGAACCTCAGTCCATAGTTCATCAGGCACTCTGTCTATCAGATCTAGACCCTTAAATCTATTTCTCACTTCCACTGTATAATCATAAGGGATTTGATTTAGGTCATACCTGAATGGTCCAGTAGTTTTCCCTACTTTCTTCAATTTGAGTCTGAATTTGGCAATAAGGAGTTCATGAACTGAGCCACAGTCAGCTCCTGGTCTTGTTTTTGTTGACTGTATAGAGCTTCTCCATCTTTGGCTGCAAAGAATATAATCAATCTGACTTCGGTGTTGACCATCTGGTGATGTCCATGGGTAGAGTCTTCTCTTGTGTTGTTGGAAGAGGGTGTTTGCTATGACCAATGCATTCTTTTGGCAAAACTCTATTAGCCTTTGCCCTGCTTCATTCCATATTCCAAGGCCAAATTTGCCTGTTACCCCAGGTGTTTCTTGACTTCCTACTTTTGCATTCCAGTCCCCTATACTGAAAAGGACATCTTTATTGGGTGTTAGTTCTAAAAGGTCTTGTTAGTCTTCATAGAACTGTTCAACTTCAGCTTCTTCAGCATTAGTGGTTCGGGCATAGGCTTGGATTACCGTGATATTGAATGGTTTGCCTTGGAAATGAACAGAGATCATTCTGTCATTTTGAGGTTGCATCCAATCTCTAAATTAATACCTTAATAACTACTTAAGATACTACAAGGTGTTAAAAGACAGAGTGAAGTGAAGTTGCTCAGTCGTGTCCGACTCTTTGCAACCCCATGGACTGTAGCCTACCAGGCTCCTCAGTCCATGGAATTTTCCAGGCAAGAATGCTGGAGTAGGTTGCCATTTCCTTCTCCAGGGTATCTTCCCAACCCAGGGATCGAACCCTGGTCTTCCGCATTGTAGGCAGACGCTTAATCATCTGAGCCACCAGGGAAGCCAGAGCAGGCAGATAAATTAGACGCTGATACCTTTAAGAATCTCTACTAAATAAGATGAGGCCAAAAAAAAGAGACTTAGATTAGAAAGAAGAGGCTGGGCTGCTGAGGAGCGAGTGTAAACAGGATGTGAGCCTAAAGCTGAAGGATAATGATGTCATTGCCTGAAACCAGTAGAGAAAAGAATCTGCTGGCAGGTGGTTAGCAAAGGCGCCGAGCCCAGGGGAAGCCTTCACCAGCCCCTCCAATGCATATCTAATAGGATGGAGAAGACAAAGGGAGAGGTCCCCTGGCAGATGTGCTTAACCGTCACTGTACTTCTCCAAACTGTCTGGTTTTACTATAAGCTCATGACGGTTTAACAACAGCAGATCCGGTAGACAAACCAGGAGCACCCTCATGAAGATCCTAAAGCAAAATCAACACTGGTTTTCTAGTCATTTAACATTAGCAACATTATCTCTGATAGATATGTTAATAATAATAAAATAATATTCATAGCCTCCTCATGGATAAGTGACTTTTTTTTGTCCTTTAGGAACTTTATAAAACTCTCATTTTATTATTTGTACATAAGTAAGAACTACAGGTAAATTAACTTACATATGTTTGTTACAGCCAATAATGGAGCCAGAAAAACCCAGGCTGATCCATGTCCACTATATTTGTAGATTCCAATAAACTGCTGCATAGATTGTTCTGACAGTTCCACAATTCTGTAATCGTGCCATGTTTGGAAATGAGAAAGATATTCACTATTGGCTTGTAATTTTTTTTTCATTCAGACCCAGAGGCCAAAGATTTAGAGCCCTGAGTCAAATGCTGCTTATCCTCCATGCTGTACTAATTTAAAGGATGAGCATCTTCAGATCCAATATCAATCAGACTGAAACTGCCCAACCTGACGAGCAAGCCAGAATATATGTGGTGGGTCGCTGGGAAAAAAAAAGTTCAGGTACCTTGGAATCAACATTATCTGTACTGGGAAAGCATTAAACCAGCTCTGAGGCACAGAGTTCTGCCAGAGTCAAGATAACATGGAAAGATCCTCACATATGTGAGGCTGTGAGGGAAATGGAGAAGAGCCAAGTTCTGTCATGCAGTACGTATTTTGAAGGGGCAGACTGGAGCCCTTGGGACTGACTCCTCAGACCTTTCCCAGGAAAATCTTCTGAGGTCCCTGACAAAATCTGTGCATGTGGGAACTTGGGAATCACTCCCAGATAATACTACACAGAAACTTCTTTGTTTTCAAGTCATTGTTTCATCCCAAATGCACATGGAAACCTAGTCTTCTAATTAGAAATGATAAACAATGTATTTTTAATGAACATAGCTTTGATTTCATAGACTTCAGCCCCATTTGATGTAGATAAAAATGAAAATAAAGCTGAAATTCAACCGAATTACTATCTTCTGTTGATATCTCTTTCACTCTACTATAGCCTAGAGAAGATCTTAGGGGGTGAAGACTGATTATGCCAACATTCTCTCGAGGGTTATGAATACTGAGGAAAGAAAGTTCAAAAGGCCATCTCTATAGAGCTACAGAAAGAGACAGATAAGGAGTCAGGAGGCATTACCCTGGCCAAGTCTCCCGGCTAACTGGTGGTGTGGCATAGCGCCATCATATAATAATTTTTTGTCTTTCTTCATCTGTAAAATGATGTAGACGAATAATGGTGAGGAGAGTGACAATAACAATAAAGGTAACAGTAATAATAGTTAATGAGGAGAGTTTATAAGCTGCCATTTAATCCTCTCAACAATTCCATGATTTAAATATAGTGTTAGCTCCTTTTTACATTTGAGGAAATCGAAGGTCAGAGAAGTTTCGTTTAATTTGCTTAGCTGTACACAAGCAGAGGTGAACATGAAAGTGAAAGTGTCAGTCACTCGGTCGTGCCCGACTCTGCAATTCCATGGACTGCAGCCCACCAGACTACTTTGTCCATGGGATTTTCCAGGCAAGGAGACTGGAATAGTTTGCCATTTCCTTCTCCACAGGATCTTCCCAACCCAGGGATCAAACCTGGTCTCCTGCACTGCAGGCAGACATGCTGCCAAATTAATAAAGTTTAAGCTTCAGAGCCCCTCATTTGCATAAGCCCCTTCTAAGACTGCGTGCCTAATTTTGTATTTCCTATCCTGGCTATCTTTCATGGTCTGAATTGTGCCTTCCAAATTCATATGTTGAATCCCTTATGTCCTATGTGGCTTGTATATTGAGACAAGGCCTTTCAGGAGGTGATTAGGTTAAATAAGGTCATAAGGTCAGGGCCCTAATTTGATAGGATCCGCATCCTTATAAGAAGAGGAAGAGAGAACAGAGTTTGCTCTCAGTCCCCAAGGCAGGCACAGAGGAAGGACCATATGAAGACAAGAAGCAAGAAGATGGCAGTCTACAGTCAGGAATAAAGCTCACACCAGAGAGGGAGTTTGCTGGCACTTTGAGCACAGGTTTCCAGCCTCAAGAACTGTGAGAAAATAAATGTCTGTTGCTTAAGCCACCCAGTCTGTGCTGTTTTGTTGTGGCTTCCCAAGCAGATTAATATTCTATCCTTTGTGTGCCTCACCCCTGTGGTTTATGTCTCATATAATGAGACTGCCGACTTTTCCTTAAGAGGGTCATTTCACAACATGGTATCTAAGATACAGCCCTGACAACATCTTTCTGAACTTGATATTGAATCATTTCTCCTAGAGATGAAAATGCCTCCTTCTCTGATTTTGGGGAAGCAGTGTAGAATAAAATGTTGAACAATAGCAGAAGTCCAAGTTCTAACCTCAATTATTCCTGATTTGCTAACGATGGGCTGGGCTTCCATGTTCAAGCCATTCTAGCATCCTTAGGTTGAATGATTTCATCTGCATTTCATTCTGCTAGGGAGAATAATTCATCACAATTATATTATAAAAACTTTGCTCATATAATACAACAAATACTGACTGATTTTCCTTTATACCATGTGATAGACACAAACCCCCTCAGTGAAGAAAGTAAATTAAATGCATGATCAAATCATATTTTTGAAATCAACATAGGATACTAAACATACATACGAACACAGAGTAAATAGTTAATTTTCACTTCTCACTAATTTCTTGGTTCTTACTTCATTGGCATTCATTTATTCATAAGTCTGTACTAAACACCTATTCAGTGTCAGATGTCCTTCTAGGTCTTGGGGCTACAAAAGTATGATAGGCAGAATTATAAGCTGCACTGTGGCAGATGCCCTCGAGGGTAGGCAGCTCCTGTGAATGTGATGAACTATCACTTCCCTGACTAAGTGGCAAAAGTGAAGAACTTTTGTAGGCTTAAATATGGTCGCTAGATCTGTTGACTCTGAGTTAATGAAAAGGAATCATCCTAGGTGGGCCTGGTCTAATCGGTTGATCTCTTAAAAGAAGATCTAGAGGTCAGAGACTCTCCTGCTGACCTTGAAGAAATAAACTGCTATGTTCTGGAAAAGTCTCATGGCTAGAATTCTGGGTAGCTTCTAAAAGCTGAAAACATCCTTTCAACTGTCAACCTACAAGGGAAAGAAAATATACAACCACAAAAAACTGAATTCTGCTAGCAGCCTGAATGAGCTCAGAAGAGTCCCAAATGAGACTGCAGCCTAGTCAACACCTTGATTTCTGCCTGGTGAAACCCTGAGCAGAGGACCTAGTTAATCCAGGCACAGACTCTGGACCCACAGAAACTGTAAGATACTGACTGTGTGTTGTTTTAAGCTGCTAAATTTAAACTGAAAAATACTACAGATAATGAAGAGTATAAACAAAATCTCTGTTCTCATGGAGCTTTAGATCTAGCAGGAGAGATACAACAAGCATCTCACAAACCCTATTATTTCAACTAGTGATAAGGTACCACAGAAAATATGCAATGGGTGGCAGAGGAGAGAAGGCAAAAATAAGACCCACATTAGGTAGAATGGCCAGAGAAGACTGCTTTTGTCATCTGAATGACAGAGCAGTCTTCTGAATGATGACAAAAAAGCCAGCCACATGAGAAGAAATGGCAAGAACATTCCAGGCAGAGAAAACAGTAAAGGAGAAGGCCTTCAGCTACACTGGCCATATCATTACAGAATTAACTCCAAGAGCTATATGGAAATACTACTACATAAGCTCATTTGTTCAACGAATGTTTAATTTAGTATAAATGTATAACTGCCTTAAAAATATGCTCTGGTAGAGTAGGTACTATTGGACATTAATCAGTTTAAGTGCCATTAGCAAAAGTTCTAATTATAGTGGCCTTTTAAATTTGGCTTTTCTTCAACCTTTGCCAAGTGGAAATTTGCCTTATAGGATATTGTGCTTAGCACGTAATGGAAATTCAAAAGGACAGTTATTGAACTGGAGTGAATTTTTCAACTTTATTTAAAGTTTCATGTTCATTTGATTCTTTAAGGGGAAGAATGTCATTCTCTTTTAGGAAAACAAAACAATAAAGAGCTTTTAAATTGTGTTTTATCCAAGATTCTGATGTATAAGTCAAGATCTCAAGGAATATATTAAATAAGACTGTATTGAATAAATACATACAAAATGGAAGCACATTGGTACCTTTGGCTAGCTGGCTGGTATTTGTGTACATTCTATGTGATAGGTACTGTGTGGTATTATTAAATCTGTGAAATGTTAAACAACACTATAGTAAGTAGTAGTGGCACATTCTTTTAATGAAGAAATTAACGTTTGGAAAAATTAAGTAACTTTCTCAATATTATACAAGTAAGTAAAAGCTAAGACTTGAATCCAGGTGACTTGACTCTAAAAATCAGCCTGGAAACAACTATTTGATAATTACAATAATAGCTAAAATGTATTATTAAATGCTTATCATATGGCCAGGCTATATACATTACATATATAAACTCATTTAATCCTCAGAGCAATTCTATGAAGTAGGTACTCAGTATTTCTCATTTTATAGCTAGCTCCCATTGAAGTAAAGAAACTAGTTCAAGATCACAATCTCCTGGGGACAGGCTCAGTTCCCTCATCTGAAAACAGTACATCAGTAATACCTACCTATGATGGTAAATGGCAGAGGATGGATTTGATCCCAGACAATTTGGCACCACAAGCACACTCTGAACCAACACATAACACTGCAGCTCTGGCACCAACCCTGTGACCCATTAGAAAATGATAACAACTGCAAAACATGTCTGGCATACTTTCTGTTCTTCATTACTTCAAGGGCAGGTTTACATAGCCAAACTAATTATATCTGGACATTTGAACTTATTTTTAATCATTTTTTAATTGAGTTGCCTTCTCTTTCTTCTGGATTGTATCTTACCTGCTCAGTGTTCAGGGCTGGAGTAAGATGTCCCCTCTGTCCCTTTCCAAATCTTAAATTTGAGTAGTAACTGAAAAGTCATGCTTTGCAATTGAAATGAATGGAATCAATTAAAACAGATGTGAATTGCTAGTCTGAAGAATAACCTACCATAAGATGAATTTTGGGCTTCCCTCATAACTCAATTGGTAAAGAATCCTCAAGGCAGGAGACCCTGGTTTGATTCCTGGGTTGGAGAAGGGATAGGCTACCCACTCCAGTATTCTTGGGGTTCCCTTGTGGTTCAGCTGGTAAAGAATCTGCCTGCAATGAGGGAGACCTGGGTTCAATCCCTGGGTTTGGAAGATCCCCTGGAGAAGGGAAAGGTTACCCACTCCAGTATTCTGGCCTAGAGAATTCCATGGTCTGTATAGTCCATGGGGTCGCAAAGAGTTGGACATAAATGAGCGACTTTCACTTCACTTCAAGATGTATTTTGCAAATGTGGGGCTAATGAGACCAGGGGACTTCCTTGGGTTGTAAAGAAAAACAATATGATCTCTAAATCCTACAGCAGTAGAGAATAATTCTCAGTATAAACAAGGTGGTAAAAGAATATCCTAAGGACAGGGATATGACTAGCATAAAGAAAGTTCTTATTTATTCAATTGTATTGTATTTTAACCTTTCCAGGTCGGGGGTTGTGGGGGTGGGAAATGTGCAGCAAGAGGAATGTGATTTGAATGGAACCCAGAAAAGGAGATCCTAAAAGGAAACACCTGTCAGTGTTTATTCAGCTACGTCCTGGATGAGAGGATTCTGAGTCTAGAGCAGTGTTTTCCAAACTGTGGGCTGTGACCCATTCGTGGGTCATGAAATCAAACTGTTGCTTAGCAACTGAAATTTTTAACAAGTAAGATAGACTAGGCCAGGGTGTACTGCAGGAGGTTTTGTTTTCTAAAACTTTTATTTCTGTTGTAAATATTTGTACATACATACTCATGTATGTGTGTAAGTCACATGCACTTTTTGAAGCAACAATGTGTTTCTCTCTGTGAATCTTGGTAAAAGTTTTAAAGCCATTGGTATAGTACAGATCTTACTTCAGTTTTCTAAAACAGTGGTTCTCCAACTTTGGGATTTCATGGAACTATAAATCACCCTCCAAAAAAAGGAAAAATTGGGACTGTCATTGCACTGCCAGAATTTTCATTCTGCCAAGTTAAAAAAAAATGTTTACAAAGATAGCACTGTAATTCACTAAAATCAACATTTTTAACACCAAAAATAACAATTACACAATCACAGAATAAAGTACATCAAACTAAATATATTTTTTTTTCATGGTAAGTCCATTGTAATTCTCTTTTTTATTTTTTTCATTTTACTATAGATCTGTGAAAACACTCCCATGGCTAGTAATTGGAGAACAAACAGAAATATGGCCTAAATCTGAAAGAGTAGTACCTACAGTCACTCTCACTTCAGTAGAATTTTTTTTAGGAATGCTCTTCTTCCTCTGCCTTATTTCAGTACTTACTGGATTGCCTTTTGATATGCAATTTTGTACCTGAGGAAGGATGACCTCAAAGATAGTGAGCAAGAACAGAGGAAACGACCACTGTGGATTGTTATGCCAGGTAGCTCTCTCTGTATTAATTAATACACATGCTTTTTAAAGCATTCTCTTGTGAATTTGAATAGCATGAGTCAATTTCCCCCAAACATTATCATCTAAGAGTGAGTGGATAAGATTAAATTTATGGAACTATGAATTGGATATTTTAGAACTCGTGACTCTAGGAGACAGAGTGGAAGGTCAGCTCATGACAATTCCTACCATTTTAATAGCACTCTGATAGTTTCCAAAGCTGAGCCCAGAAGTTCTCAAGGTGTTTCCCACATTTTCAAATATTCTTCAAAACCACCTGTTAGCTCCTTGCTCTGCATCCAGACCACTTCCCCTTTCAGGATGCTTTTCAACTCTGTCATCTCTGCTTCTCCTTAGCTCTTGTCTGGATGCTAGCTCTTGCGGGATGCTTGTCTTGCCTTGTCTGCTTCTCCTTAGCTCTTTCTTTCCTACCCACTAGGCAAGCTTGGGCTTCCCTGGTAGCTCAGTTGGTAAAGAATCTGCCTACAGTGCAGGAAACCCAGGTTTAATCTCTGGGTTGGGAAGATGCCCTGGAAAAGGATATGGCAACCCACACCAGGATTCTTGCCAGGAAAATCGTATAGACAGAAGAAGCCTGGTGGGCTACAGTCCACAGGGTCACAAGAGTCAGACATGATTTAGCGACTAAACTACCACCAGCCAAGCTTGAGCAGATTATGAGGAACTCTCCTTACTACTTTGTTTTATCTTCAACTTCTCAGTGGTTGTCAACGTTTCTGTGCTCACGAAGACCTTCCAGAAGCTCTCCAGTCGTGCCCTTCACTATGTCATGACATAACAACAGCCTTGAAGCAACCAGCTGGCCACCCTCTGTGAGATCCCTTTTGTGGACAGCTTTTTAGAGGTAAAAGTTCTAGATCTGATTGTAATAATATCACAACGTATCTAGTGGACAAGAACCAATGAGACAACATTTTCTTAGACCCTACTAATTTGTAAAGTTTTAAAAACTAGAAATACATTGGATTCAAGTTTATCTCTGAACTGTTTGTCATTAAACAAAGGAGCAGCATGAACAAAAGTTTAAGAGTGCAATTAGTCATGTTTTTTCAAACAGGTTAACACATGTATTATAGGCATTCAAAAGACAGTCTGAATGAATCAGAACTTGTCTAGTCAGTAAAAGAAGACTCCAATACCACTTAAACTACAAGTATTTTTCTAGAAATCAGTTCAGCTTACCACACATACTTGAAAATAATATAATTGCATTTCTTTAAAAAATAACCCTATAATTCAGAAAATATTTTTCTCTAATTTAGATTGGGTTTCCTCCCATTTAAACTAAATTAGTTCAATCTTATGTCAGGGTTATTTACAGCAGTTTCTTCTACTGGCTTCATTACCCTCTCTCTGCTCTGATTCTTTTAAAGGTCAATCCCTGAACTGGAAAAACTCCACCTTCCCATGTTTTCATTTCTCTTACACCCTGCAGAGGAGTGCAATTAGCAGGAAGAGATGGACATGCCTAATCACCATAGTAGCTGGTGGTTCTAAGTAGCTGTTGCAATGAACTGCATGCACTAGTGACAGTGTCTAAAACACAGGCCAAATACACTTTTCCCTGAAAGGCTCTTCAGCTATAGGTGAGCATCAGTTTTCCTCATACTTGAGAACTCAAAATCACATAACGCCTCCTTTGTGCTCCTAGAACTTAATTTTTTTCTACTATAATGCTTAGCCCCGTCTTTCTTCCCATGGACTTGCATTTTGGTGAGAGCTTCACCACATCTTTATCTTTGTATTTTGCCCCAGTTCCCATATTCATGTCCCATTTAAGAGTCTTAAATGTATGCAACTATTAATAGAGGTTTACTGAACTGAATTAGATCATCCTTTCACATTACACATAAGGAAATCCATGGAAGATAGTGAGGTAAAAGCTGGGCTTGAGGTGTAAGCTGGGCACGGAGAGCAGGTGGAAGTACTAGGAGAGGTCAGAGGTCAAGACCAAGAAGACTCATGGGCAAGGAGGGAGCCTTCTGGACCCCAGCTGCAGTCATCCCAAGGGCTCAAAGTTGAATGCTCAATGTCATTAGTTAGCTGTTGTTACTAAGTCGCTAAGTCACATCCAAATCTTTGTGACTCCATGGACTGCAGCAAACCAGGTCCCTCTGTCCCTCACTATCTCCCAGAGTTTGCCTAAGTTCATGTTCATCCAGTTAGTATCAGAGCTGAAAATCAACTTCAGGCCTTTGGACTTCCAAACCACTCAAATGCCACACTTTGTCACACCACCTGGACTGTGATCAGAGGTGAGATCTAGTGACGAAAGGATACTGTGTTGCCTGTCTGTTCATATCAGGTTTCTATTCATATTTTATTCTCCTAGTTGTTTTTGTTTATTTTCAGTTTTTATTAAATACAAGGAACAGAAGGAAAGGGAGGTATATGGGTTTTTGAACTATGACGGAGAGCATGAGCCTCCCCCTCCCTCTGTTCAAGGTACAATATGACCTGGGTTTGAAGTGTAAGCTGGGCGGGGAGGGCAGGTGGAACTGCTGGGAGAGGTCAGAGGTCAAAACCAAGAAGAGGCATGGGTAAGGAAGGAGTCTTCTGGACTCCAACTGCAGTTCATCCCAAGGGCTGAGGGATGGAGTAGGACCCAGAATCTGGGCTCCAAGCCACAAGGCCAGACCTCTGGACCAGCCTGCCCCCCTCCCCATCCTAGAAGGAAGAAATGGCAACAGGGTGCATGGCTGTGGGCCCCTCACTGATAGAAGTTCCTGACCCACGAGTTTGTATGCTTGTCAGTATTGTTTTTAAAGTTCAAAATCTGAGACAATACTAACAAAATTACTCTGCAAAAATATGTCAAAGTGTTCATTAAATTATAAAATGTTATCACTACAAAAGGCATTAGAAATCAAGTAGACAAGTTTTACAAATGAGGAAAGTAAGGCTTGAAGACATTAAGTTCCTTTTGCATTATAATACATTCATCATGTTTGCCATTAATCAGGCCTGGTATTATGGCTGTGTCTATGCAATAGCCTTAAACTGTTTTAGAAAGAAATACTCATACATGTTCTAATAAAGCAGTTGTGCACATGAGGACAAGCAGCCAAACCCTTCCTCCTCCCGCTCTTGTCACCTATGCTTGTTACCTGGATTTCTGGCTCACTCAGTGTTTGTTTATTTTTTCCAATTGGAACAGAGCCATAGCTTCAACTAAGATAACAGTTCTTTGAGGCCAACAAATGTGAGCCCAGAGGGAGAGGAATTTGGAATCACACATTTTTAGCATTCAGAGATAATTCAAGACAGTTCAAGTGCTCTCTAAGTGTAAACCACCAGGCAAGTGCTTCTTGCTATCACCACTATTTGCCTACAAAAATACTTTATTGCGAAGACATGTAGCTTCGCCAAAATATTTTTGATAAAGAGTATTTATATCAGTGGTTCTCTATAGATATAGCCTCAACTTAATCAGGGACCCTAGATTTTAACATGAATATATAGAAATTATCAAAAGATGATTAATAGGTAATTTATAGAAATCCATTATGTGGATGTTCACTAACTCAAAAAACAGAACAGAATGAGAGGAAATGGCTTTATACTGCCACAAGAAGGATTTAAATTATCTGTGAAGAAGAACTTCCTGACAAATACCAGACTTAGCTCCCAAAACAATTTTGGAATTTCCTTCTTTAAAGCTTTCAAATTAATATAACTTCCTTTTAAGACAGGGTAAGAAATTTTTGTTGTCCTTGATTTTTGTTTGTGTGTGTGTGCATGCAATGGAGGATAAAACTGTATAACTTTCTAATGCTCCTTCATCCTACTTCAAGGAACAAATTCACAAGACAGGCGTCAAAATTAAGTATGTAAAAATAAGGCTTATTAAACTCTGAAACAGGTAATCAAGGGACTTTCTAGATTTCCTTCATAAGGGAGATTTAAGATTCAATGACAGGACCAGGGTGCTGGGGAAGGAGAGGGGATATGGAGACAAGGCTGGATAAGGTCTATCTGACTGAGGAAGGAAGAGAGTGACAAGTTAATCTGCCCATCTCACAGTCCTTCCAGAGCCCAAGGTACCATTCTGGCCACGAGAAAACAGCGGAATCCCTGCCTACTTCCTTCAGGCACTGTTTTTCAAGGTCTTACAGTGTCTTAAGAGAACATACATGAAAAACACTGTATTCTAAGAAAAACATTAGTACTAAGTTACTCTTCTCATTTAAATCTCTTTACCTGGGTTCCTGTTTGTTTTAGGGCTCTGTAATGAGAAAAGCAAAGGTAAGGTTATAAGGTTAAGGGGTTTCCTGCCACTTAAGGGACAACTTCCATGCCTCATTAGGTATTGCCTTGTATTGTTTTCTAATTGCTTCTCCTGCGTAAAACTTACTTTTCCCCAAAGACTCTGAGCTTCTCCAAGACAAAGACCTGGGTTTACATTTTTCTTTGTATGTTATCTAAAAGTCTGAACTTTATGCTGAGCATGTAGCAAATCGAAGTAGCCTATTAATTTATCTGTAGAGAAGGCTGAGGCACCCTCATACATTTCTTCTGGGTGTGCCATGGAGTGCTCTGTGAATGAGCAAGTAAGAAACGAACAGAAGCATTAATTTTGAATATGGCATCTGCCGCACAAGACATGAACATATTTTTGAAAATAATTAAATCACATCTTCAAAGCCAAGAAGCTAGACGGTTATATTAAGAGTTTTTATTTATTTAATTTATGTATTTAACACATACATATGCTGCTTACCATGTTACAGGCACTGGTCCAAGCATTTCAAAAATATTAACTCATTTAATCCTCATAACAACAATAAGAATTATTATTATCCTCATTTTATAAGAATCTGGGGCTTAGAATGGAAAAGTAATTGTCCAAAGTCATACATCTTTGCTGCTATTTAAACCTAGGAAGTCTGGCTTGGGAGTCCAGGCTCTTAATTCTTGTTGTTTGCAAGCCGACTCCTGGGAGCAGGGGCAAAGAGAGAAAAGGGGGAGGAGGAGGGGTGGAGAAAAGGAAAGCTCTGAGGGAGCAAGAGTGAAAGGGCAGGAAGAGCTGCCACTTTCAATCTGCAATTCAGTGGTTTCCATTTCTGCATCCAAGTCAGCTTTTACCATCTCTTAGGGAAAAAATATGGAGGAAAGAGAGGTAGGGGTCAGTGGAACACTCACCTAATTTTTCAAAGGGCAGCCTGTGGAAGTGGCCCAGACCACTTCTACTTACATACATTAACAAAACTTGGTAAGGCGTCCACACCTGCTTCAAAGAGAAGCTGGGAAGTATAGCTTCAGCTCGTTGGGCATGTGCCCTCCTAAAACTCCATCACTGTAAAATACACTATTTATGACAGAAGAAGTTCTGTCCTCTCACCTGGATTCCTGCAACATATCTGTGCTTAAATGTTCCTGTTTTGAGGAGGACTTCCTTGACTGCCCTATCTAAAGTAGCACCTTCATCACTCTCTGGCCTCTTACTCTGTTTTATTTGTGCTCATAGTACTTATCGCTGTCTAACACTACATTTTATTTTTATTTATCATCTGTCTCCACCCCCACCCCTTCAAGCATAAGTTCCAGTGGAACAGGGACTCTGTCTTGTGTTCACTGCTGTTCCCAGCACCTGCTTGTTGCTCAGTAATGTTTGCTGTATGAAGGGATGGATGATGAATGAACAATGTTGTCTCCCTTCCTTTGATCTTGACAATAAAACAAGATGGGGAAGAATTTAGTTATCTTAACTGGCACCAGAATTCTTCTTAGGAAAGTAGAAAATTGTCTTTCATGATAATAAAATACTTCCTTGAGGAAGAAGACAAAATGTGAAAGCCAGTATTTGAGTGAAATTTCCCCTCATGAAATAGGAAGTGGAAGCAAGGAGAAAAAAACAAACTGAGAAGAGAGGAACCAGTAAGACGTCAGAAATCTTCGTAAGACCCTAAAGTTTCATTAATACTCTACTCTCTTGGGTGCTTTGTGTGAGTGGATTCTGACCCACTTAAAGCAGGGGATGGGGTTCACAACTAGGCAGGAATAAAGCAGCATGGAAACGGGAGTCCAAGAGGCAGAGGAGGCCCTGAGAATGTAAGCCCCTTTAGAATTTCCAAAAATCATGGTATTCCCTAAATGATAGCACATGGGAGGTGAAGCAGAGTCTACCTCTTACACCAATGCTATACATTATCTTTGCTCCATCACTCATTTACTTAGAGTTTCCTTATATGTTGCTGTATTTCACACTGACATCATTAAGAGGTTACATAAAGAATTGGTTGGCAGAGATTAGGATTATGTGATCGAATGCTTTTCCATCATTAATCTTTCTAGGGAAAGTGCACACTCAGTCTCTCTCTGTTGCCTCACCCAAAGAATAAAGAAAAGGCAGGACCTTCAAGACTTCTTCAGACTGTACCGTCACTTTCATCTGTAGCCACCGCAGGGTCAGTGTAGAGTGAAGTGGATGTGATCAGATAATCCTTCAGCTCCTCCCTTTCTGCCATATCTGTTTATCTTAGTAATATGCTTTTATCTCATCACCTTTGGTATGAAGCTCAGAGATTAGGTTTTCTTAAGAGGCTTCCCTGGTGGTTCAGTGGTACAGAATCCGCCTATAATATAGGAGACTCAGGTTTGATCCCTGGATCAGGAAGATCCCCTGGAGAAGGAAATGGCAACCCATTCCAGTATTCTTGCCTGGAGAATCCCATGGACAGAGGAGCCTGGCAGGCTGCAGTCCATGAAGTTGCAAAAGAGTTGGATACAACTTAGCGACTATAACCACCACCACAAGGTAAAAATACTTATTAAAAAATCCTTATTTTGTTGTATAGTATATTTTACTTTGCCTAAAAGGTCCATATAGTCAAAGCTATGGTTAGGCATGTACAGATATGAGAACTGGACAATAAAAAAGGCTAAGCACCAAAGAACTGATGCCTTTGAACTGGAGAATGTGCTGGAGAAGACTCTTGAGAGTCCCTTGGACAGTGAGGAGATCAAACCAGTCAATCTCAAGGGAAATCAGTCCTGAATATTTATTGGAAGGATGGATGCTGAAGCTGAAGCTCCAATACTTTGGCCACCTGATGCGAAGAGCTGACCCATTGGAAAAGACCCTGATACTGGGAAAGATTGAAGACAGAAGGAGAAGGGGATGACAGAGAATGAGATGATTGGATGGCATCACTGACTTGATGGATATGAATTTGAGCAAACTCTGGGAGATGGTCAAGGACAGGGAAGTCTGGCATGCTGTAGTCCATGGGGTCACAAAGGGTCAGACACAACTGAGTGACTGAACAACAGCAATAGTATCATTTCAGGAGTTAACTTCTGGGGATAGTAGGACATATAAAAATATCAGATACAGGAGTTCTGTGAACAAACTTACACTGTTAATGATAATTCTCAATGAATTGCATTTTCATTGCAAACTACATGCACACAGTTATCTATTATTGTATAACCACTGTAAAGCTTAGTGACATAAAACAAAAATTAATAGGCATACAGCTTTGTGGGTCACAAATGTAGACAGCACACAGCTCATCTCTGCTCCAGACCAACTGCGGCATCACCTGGGCAGGGGAGAAGAAAGGAAGTAGTTAAAGATACTTGAGACAACAACCTCATATGTTTTTTTCTCCTCATATCCTCTCCATATGGAGGGAGAGTTACCTTAGGCTCCTTCATAGCATGGGAGGTTCAATATAGTCCGATTTTTTTATATGAAGCTAGTATCCCAAGAAACCCAGGATAAGATTACAAACCTTCACGCTTCCTGATTTCAGAAGTACCGGAGCACTACTTTTGACTCACTCTATTTGGTCAAGCAAGCCACTAAGGCTATTCCAGATACTGTATAAGGAAGTAGGAACTAGACGGCACTTCTAATCTGCTAAGGGGGAATCCACTAAGTGGATTGCTTCAGTGGTGTCTGACTCTGTGCAGCCCTATGGGCTGTGGCCCACTGGGCTCTTCTGTCCATGGGATTCTCCAGGCAAGAATACTGGAGTGAATTGTCATTCCCTCCTCCAGGCATTCTTCCTGACCCAGAGATTAAACCTGGGTCTCTCATGTTTCCTGCGTTGGCAGGCAGGTTCTAACACTACCTGGGAATCATAGCAAGTAATTTTCATCTACCATACTGCACTTTCTTGGAACATAACCTCAAAATGCAGATAAAGTAGAGCCCCTCTATCTTCCTTCTTTAATTTAAGGAAGTTAAACTCTGTAAGAACAAGGACAAATGTATTTTATGCAATAATATACATTCAGAAACAGGTATAATTCCTTGCAAATGATTGATGATCAGTAAGTATTTATTCAAAGGATGTATGAATCACTGCATGCCGAGAAGCATGACAGATCAACATGGGTAGCAAATATTCACTGTTGTTTAGTCGCTCAGTCATGTCCTACTCTTTTGCGACCCCATGGACTATAGCCTGCCTGGCTCCTCTGTCCATGGGGTTTTCCAGGCAAGAGTACTGGGGTGGATTGTCATTTCCTTCTCCAGGGGATCATCTAGACCCAGGGACTGAACCTATATCTCCTGCACTACAGGCAGATTTTTTACCATTGAGCCACTGGGTTTCTAGGCAGCAAATATCCATGCCACTCACCAAAACCTGTTTCTCTTGATATGAATCTTCCCCAGCTTCCAAAATAAAACCTATAACCACAAAGATTCCAGTATATCTACTTCTAGTGTGTAGGGGCCTTTCTCTCTTGATTCAAAGGCTGTAAGTATGCCCTGGCATCAGAAATCCCTATTGTGCCAAGACAAGATTACCACTAGAAATCATCTTTAGACACATCTCTCCAGGCAACACAGTCAAATGCAAATGCCATTCGAGGCTCCTGAGTTAGCCAGCTTTCTGGTTCCAGTGTCATTAAACAAGCTTCCATATTCTCAACCTCATTCTCTTAACTTCATTCGTACAAGATGCGATGGTTAGATGAAAAAATGACCAGTGTCAAGAACTATGAATGATCAGACTTTTTTAACCATACTTGCAAACAAACATGTTAAACCTGCCACGGTTTTCATGGTAGAAGTTCAGAGACTCCAGGCTTAGAGACGAAGACTACTACTCATGATACAGCAGGAACATAAACTTCATGTTCATATTAGTTCCCTTTGCCTCCCCCAGGTCACATGGGAGTGACCCAGAAGTGGGTATAGGTGGATGCTGCACATTACAGATTTGCATCACCTATGAGGAGCCCCAAGTTTAGGAAACTTCAAGCTTTCATAAGAAGTGGCAAACAACCTGCCTAACCTTTCCCCAGAGGAAAACATTATCATACTGGATATCAAATAGCCCTACCATCTGCTCCTTCTCTATTCTCTGCTACTATCTCTACTTTTCAAAGTTGCTCACTATACAAAAATTTTTGAAAAGGCAGACCAGAACAAAAGATTGTCAGTGTTTCTGTTCAATAGACATTCAGAAATAATATGAAGAATCACGGAGAATTGCCTCTCAACAGCCAGAAGTTAGGGACATAAAGGAGATATCACATTTATATGGTAGATGGTAGAAAGATATTTCATTAAGAGTAAAAATGTAAAAAGATTTCTCCTTCTCCTGGAAGATACTTTCCTTTTGCTTCCTCTATTTCTATTTCTCTCTCTCTCTCTTTCTCTCCTACTTCTTAAAAAAAAAATTCAATGTGTTATGCTGTTCCTCTTTCTTTCATAGGGTTTATATACTTGTATGACTTAGTCAAGAGGCAAGCCATCATTTGAAAGGCTTTTGAATATTAAGGGCTCAAAGAAAAGATACATGGAATGGCCAGCTTAGCCTTCGCTGATTCTTTAGCCAATTAGAAGAACTTTCTTTTCTGTGGGCACATTATTCTAGGCCTCTATCACTGACAAAATAGGAAGATTAAGAATATCAGGGTTCCCATACGGGTTTAAATGGAAAAGACCGACCAAGGAGGGCACTGATCTGCCTCTGCCTCTGGTTTAAAAATTATACTAAGGGTTAACAAAGACTTAGGGATTACTAACGATCTGCAATAGGGGCTTCCCTGGTGTCTCAGCAGCAAAGAATCCTCCTGCAAGGGGACTTGCAAGAGATACATGTTCAATCCCTGTGTCAGGCAGATCCTCTTGAGAAGGAAATGGCAATCCACACCAGTATTCTTGCCTGGGATAATCCTATGGACAGAGGAGCCTGACGGGCTACAGTCCCTGAGGTCACAAAGAGTTGGACATGACTGAGCAACTAAATATCAACAGAAATGAAGAGGAAACCACATGGAATGGATGCCTTAGCCAATAATAAAGCATTTCCTTGGAGTGACTTCTGTGATTAAACGATTTAGATATTTGAGGTAACAGTACACAGCTGGAAGTCAGTTAGAGAATTCAGACCCTTAACTATCGCCTGCCATGACTAAAACCCTCATGTTACCCAATTCCAACACCACATCTATATCTCTATACCAGCACTTGTCTACCTGCTTAGTCCTCCCAGTAAAGTGGGTGCTTTTAAAGGGCTACAAATATATGTTACTCACATTTGCAGCTCCAACACCCAGCACTTATTTCCCATTCAACAACCATTACAAACCAAGCAACCCCTTGATACATTTTATTGCTGTACTAATTCTTCTTAAACACATACTTTCACATGTTCAAAAACTTCTAAGAGCCTCCTATCTGCTATTGTTATCATGTCTAACTCCATTACCTAATTTTTAAGGAACATGACAGTATGCAGTAAGTAGATTTAACATTTCAAAAATTTCTCTTAAGAGTTGATTGCTGAATTTCACTAATCTCTCTCAGACAGAAATAGGGCTTAAGATCAGGTAGAAAGTGACTGTATCGGCTCAGGGTTTCCTCAAATTCTAACTCACCAACAGTGCTTTCCTTTATTGCATTTGCTTTCTTCTTGTATAAACTCTCAATGCCCTTAGAATTTATGTCACACACTATTACTTAGTCATATGCTATCTTGTACAGGACAGGTTCCCATTATATTGTTAAACAGCCCCTCATGGATCCTGTGATTATACGGTTGGGCAACACAGCAAATTACATCATAACATGAAACTAGTCACTAATGAATCTGTTGTTGTTGTTTTACTCACTAAACTGTGTCTGATTCTTTGTGACCCCAAGGACTGTAGCCCTCCAGGCTTCTTGTCCATGGATTTCCCAGGCAAGAATACCGGAGTAGGTTGCCATTTCCTTTCTCCAGGGGATTTTCATGACCCAGGGATCAAACCCGTATCTGCTTGGCAAGCGGATTCTTTACCACCGAGATGCCTGAGAAGCCCACTACAGAATCGATCACCTATAATTTCCAGTCATTCACTCCAAATGCATAAAAATGATTATTTCTGACAAAAGGCAAAAGGAAAGGAAACAAAAATGGTGACTAATAGGGCCTTTGGTTTTATCTGTAATAGTTTTTTGAAAGAAAAAGTATATTCATGCTGAGGCAGACTGTCTCCAAAGATGGCTACAACAATCTTAGCCATGCTGCTCAACCTGTATCATGGGACTTGGCTGCTCCTCCCCTAAAGAAATGAAGCCTATTTCCTGTCCCCTTGAAACTGACTGACCTGCTCTGACCAACAGAATGTGAATAAAGTGACAAGGGGACAGAGTTCCAGAGCCTAGCTTTAAGAGATCCTGCAGATTTTGCTTCCACTGCTTGGGAACCTGGTTCTCTACTAGAGGGATCAGAGGGAGAGTCCCTGGAGGCTTAAGGATAGCAGACAGAGAAATCCCAGAATTCCATTCATCTCAGTTAAGGAGCCAGACATGAGACTAAGACCATCTCAGATGCCTAGGTGAATATGTCTAATAGAGATAACCCATTCCATCTGAGCCCTGCCTCGCCAATCCCAGAATCATGAGTAAAGAAAACACATGATGGTTGTTTTCAGCCACTGAATTTCAGGCTGGTTTCTTCCACAGCAATAGACAACTGTTACTTGTGTTATTCAAAATTAATTTTGAAAAAAATAAATAAGCCACCTGCAAACCTTTTTTCCTGTTTAACAACTAGCCTCTCTCCGTTTCCCATCTCATTCCATGTTTTTAATGTCTCTATTCATCTAACTGATTATACAGGCTCCAACAATGCAATGCAAAATCAGTGCAAATCAAGGCAAAATCAGGGCAAAGTGATTATAGCATGAAATTGCAAATCTTTCAAAACATGTTAAGAAATCATGAAGTTGATGAAGGTAACATTAGAGAAGCCCTTGAATTGTGGGCAACTCTTCTGGGAAATGAGAATCAGCAGCTGGAATAGTTAACATTTGTAGAAGAAAAAAATTCATACAGATGATGGCACAGTAACTGCCTCAAAAGGGAATGATTAGAATGTCAAAATTCAAGAGAGGCTCTTGGAAAATTGATGAAGCCCTCAAATATTTTTGCAATAATGACCCTCTTTATGATTTGCCCACAGAAGTCAAATGTAAAAAGGATATTGTGTCATGATACCATATAATTTTGTTAGAAAATTATGCTTCTCAAAATCAACACTTGATTCAGCTTTTGTTCTAATATTTAACACATCACCGACCAACTAAGTTTTGTTAAATGTAAGGTAAATCAATTTTAATAATTTTCTTACATTTTTTAAAGATAATGTCTCAAGCAAACGCTTTTACTTTTTTCCTCCCTATTTTTAAAAGATTCGATTTAAGTGGGTTTGGGGGGTACCAATTATCTGAAGAAAATTGGGGGCCTCTGTAAAATCTTTGATTCATCTCCCTAATTAGCAGGCATACGCACTGAGGACAGGGTCTTAGACCACTTGAGTATCCTCTAGACAGTTCACCAAGCAAAGAACTGAGCAGACAGTGTGAACTCACGTGTTCAATAAATGTGACAATGAATGACCTACTGACTGACTGGCTCACATGTAGATGCTGCCATTGAAGAATGACACTTTATCCATTATCAATCCCTGCCCCCAAATCAGCTGGCATTTGTTCTCAAAACTGTTCATAGAAGGCCTATTACAAACTTTCTGCTAAAGCTCTTTCAAAGGCTGGATACATTTAAAACCAATTCAAGCATGTAAAGTCGTTTCAGGAAATAAGCCCCATGTCCCAAGGGCTCAGCTGAGCAGGGCGACTTTTCAGAACAGGTGTGCCACTTCACTGAGCAGGAATTTGGAAATGTCAAACATTAGAAGTACTTCAGAAACTCCAACTCAACCTGCATAAGAGTCATACTTCTGGGCATGTGTCAATAAATGCCTTGCAGAGGTGGGCATTTGAGAAAACCTCTCCACCCTGATTCAAAATTAGTTACAATAAATCAGCATGATAGGTTCTTAAACAGACCACATCTTTTTTATTTGGCTTTTCTTGTTTCAATTTTACTTCTCATAAGAAACTGTTTAAAGTAGTTATTCAAAAAGTTCCCATCTATATTACATGATAACGGTCCATAACAGGATTGGATGTTTTAGCATCCCTGAATTTCAGTCTCTTTCATTTTATCTTCCATCTCCAATTGCAAGAGGAAGAACTGGGCTGTTCTTGTCATTATCAGTTACTTCTATCCCTTTGAAAATTAAAAACCAACACTACGGGCTTGACTGCAAGTACCCTTTAAATTTGGCCTCTTTCTGTGGACACCAGGCATTCTGAAGCCCATCAGTCTGTTCCAGGGCAAAGGCAAACAATACTTTCCATTACAATAACTTGTATCCAGGAAAAAAAAAAAAAAAAGGCACTGTGCAGCATACTAGCATAGCTGCCAGAGAAAAGTTTACTAGCTTTAGCCAATTGGAGGCTGTGGCCCTGGGCCAAATTAGCATGTTTTTCTCCGCCTCTAGATGAAGTCAGGAGTGAAATATGACATTGAACTTATTCTTAAAAAGGAAGAGGCACAGGAAAGAAAAGCTAAACCTGCAGGAAAGTGCCCTGTGCCAAGGAGAACGCGATTAGGAAGCTGTGTACATGCCTCTGAACCCTGAGTGGTTCTCAGTTCTGTATCCTTCGCCTCCCACTGGGTGGAGTAGGTCTTTTAAGAGCAGCTGGAATGCGGTTCCCCTGATCAGTGTAGCCAGTTGTTGACTGTCTGAACCTCTGCCAGTCCTAGAGAGCGGTGCTCCGAGCTCAAACCAGAGGGCGAGCTGGTCCTTCTCACCACCAGTCCTTCTCACCGGGGCCAGAGGAAAGTGCCCACCTGTGCAAGAGCCATGGGGGAGGACGCTGTACAAGCTGAAAAGTTCCAGCACCCAGGTCCCAATATGCGGCCCGAGAAGCCGGCCAGCTCCAGTCCGGTACCGTCCTCCACGCCAAGCCCCAGCCTGCATCTGGGGAGCCCGGAGGAAGCCATCCGGGACAACTCGCAGGTGAACGCTGTCACGGTGCTCACGCTCCTGGACAAACTGGTGAACATGCTAGACGCCGTGCAGGAGAACCAGCATAAGATGGAGCAGCGGCAGATCAGCCTGGAGGGCTCGGTGAAGGGTATCCAGAACGACCTCACCAAGCTCTCCAAGTACCAGGCCTCCACCAGCAACACGGTGAGCAAGCTGCTGGAGAAGTCGCGCAAGGTTAGCGCGCACACGCGTGCCGTCAAGGAGCGCATGGAGAGGCAGAGCGCGCAGGTGAAGCGTCTGGAAAACAACCACGCCCAGCTCCTCCGTCGCAACCACTTCAAAGTGCTCATCTTCCAGGTCAGTGCCCCTGCTCTCCTCCCACCCAGCTGGGCCTCCTCAGCATCCAAGATCTCAGTCTGCCTGGCTCTCCCAGCCATTTGTACATTTGTCCTGCCTGTCAGAGATCACACACACACACACAAGGCATTGTCCTCTCTGCCTGTGAAATCTGCACACGGAGGGTGGGGATTTCCCGGATAACTGCAGCCTAAACCCAAGGCCGGTGCCTCATGAGTTAGCAGGGTGGAGTCATTTGTCAAGAGCAAGTGGATGCACTCCGTACAGGCTGGGAAGGTGAGCAGGTGCAGGCACCCTAGTCAAACTCATTTGTCTCTCTGCATTGTGAACGTGGGACTCTGACTGCAGCTGTTAGTTGGACAGGGCAAATTAATTCAGCGGCTATTTATTAACTCTTTGTGGAAATGAGGGAATCGTGTAAGTTGTTTTTTTTTTTTTAAGCAACAAGTCAAATTTATAACTTTTTAAAGCATCCCTTTGTCCAAAGGTCACCAGTGTTTGGGGAACTAAGTATTGATGACTGATTCCATTAGAAATGAAATAGCCTCTTCCTATTAAGACTTTTGGACAAAGAAATCTTGTTGCACTCTTTTCTAGCAAATGATGCACTAAAACTATAGAGCATAACTCTACACACATGCTAGATATGCTTGTCATTACTCAGAGAGACCATAACTGTAAAGTAAAATAGTTATAAAGAATATTTTCTTCTTCAAATGGTTGCCTTGGAATAAAAAGACCACTTAATTTTTTAATGCCTCAATGATGCAATTAATGTAGCAAAAGGCTATTTGGGGACAGGGAGGTTGCGTGGGGCTGTTGTTCCGCCAAGTAGTGGGCATTTGTCAATCCAAGGGCAGCCCTGCCTAATGCTGGAAGCCCTTCCGCCCGGTGGAACCCAGCCAGTGCAGAGCCCAGGAAGCAACTGCCATCCCTGCCCCAGGGCTGTCTAGTTGTGACCATGTGAATAGGAGAGGATTTCAAAGCCATGGAGGGGCGAGGCTCTAACCAACTGTTTGATTGTGAAAGGCACACAAGAAGAGCCTTCATCTCCCCAAAGAGATTTAGAAACTGGAATTTAAACCGAGGGAGCCTTCTTTTTCTAAATGAATCTGCTCTGCCAAGTCAGAACCTAAGCCCCCTTCCTCCATAAAAGGAAAGAAAGACTCATCTTGCTGCTTTTTTGTCCTCCCCAAACTACACTTAATGTTATAAAGCTTCAGGCAGCTGATGTCCTCCTATACCTTGCAGGCTTTTGCGGTCCGGAAATTTTTTAGCTTTTAATGCAAATGAAATAGCTTTTCATGCACCAGATGAACTGAAGAGAGATATGGTAACTGCCTTTCCCAAGTCATACAAGATCCCTATATTATTAGCCTGAAAGATATTATAAATCTCAACTCTCAAGGCATTTCTAAATTAAATACTGATCTCCAAACAAAACCAAACATGTACAGACCTGTTTAAATCTGAGTCATCAAAGGAAATTTCCCTCCTTCCAGTATGAATCAGAGAGATTATCTCTTGTCCTATCCCTCAGTGAAGGAGGAAAAACAAGAAATTATTTATCTAGTAGAGGAAATCACAATATGCTGGGATCAGTTTTTGTTTTGTTTTGCCACGGACGTTCTGTGGGTGCTGGAGGGAGGGATGGGGGAAGATAAGTAACTAAAAATTTCAAGGGAACTGTAAATATAACATTTTTAAAAAAACAACTATTGGAAACTTAAAAACATGTCCTGCTGGTGAAGCCCTGCCATGGTCTTTTTGTCACAGTGGATTGACAGGTGTAAAACTGCCACCAGAAATTATAGGATTTCTCCATATAGTGAGGATAAGGTGAAACAGGCTCAAGACCATTGTAGAGGCTACAAGAATCCAAAGCAGTGTGTTCAGCTCCATTCAGAGCCTCTTAGCAAACAGCCCCCAAGGACTTTTTTTTAAATTTTTACTTTATTTTACTTTACAATACTGTATTGGTTTTGCCATACATCAACATGAATCCGCCACAGGTGTACATGAGTTCCCAATCCTGAACCCCCCTCCCACTTCCCTCCCCATACCATCTCTCTGGGTCATCCCAGTGCACCAGCCCCAAGCATCCTGTATCCTGCATCGAACCTAGACTGGCAATTCGTTTCTTACATGATATTACACATGTTTCAATGCCATTCTCCCAAATCATCCCACCCTCTCCCTCTCCCACAGAGTCCAAAAGTCAGTTCTATACATCTGTGTCTCTTTTGCTGTCTCCCATACAGGGTTATCGTTACCATCTTTTTAAATTCCATGTATATGTGTTAGTATACTGTATTGGTGTTTTTCTTTCTGGCTTACTTCACTCTGTATAATCGGATCCAGTTTCATCCACCTCGTTAGAACTGATTCAAATGTATTCTTTTTAATGGCTGAGTAATACTCCATTGTGTATATGTACCACAGCTTATAAAAGCAAAAATAAACAAATGGGATCTAGTTAAAATTAAAAGCTTCTGCACAACAAAGGAAAATATAAGCAAGGTGAAAAGACAGCCTTCAGAATGGGAGAAAATAATGGCAAATGAAGCAACTGACAAACAACTAATCTCAAAAATATACAAGCAACTCATGCAGCTCAATTCCAGAAAAATAAACGACCCAATCAAAAAATGGGCCAAAGAACTAAATAGACATCTCTCCAAAGAAAACATACAGATGGCTAACAAACACATGAAAAGATGCTCAACATCACTCATTATCAGAGAAATGCAAATCAAAACCACAATGAGGTACCATTTCACGCCAGTCAGAATGGCTGCTATCCAAAAGTCTACAAGCAATAAATGCTGGAGAGGGTGTGGAGAAAAGGGAACCCTCTTACACTGTTGGTGGGAATGCAAACTAGTACAGCCACTATGGAGAACAGTGTGGAGACTCCTTAAAAAACTGGAAATAGAACTGCCTTATGACCCAGCAATCCCACTGCTGGGCATACACACCGAGGAAACCAGAATTGAAAGACACACGTGTACCCCAATGTTCATCGCAGCACTGTTTATAATAACCCGGACATGGAAGCAACCTAGATGTCCATCAGCAGATGAATGGATAAGAAAGCGGTGGTACATATACACAATGGAGTATTACTCCGCCGTTAAAAGGAATCCATTTGAATCAGTTCTAATGAGGTGGATGAAACTGGAGCCTATTATACAGAGTGAAGTAAGCCAGAAAGAAAAACACCAGTACAGTATACTAACACGTATATATGGAATATAGAAAGATGGTAATGATAACCCTGTATGGGAGACAACAAAAGAGTCACAGAAGTATAGAACAGTCTTTTGGACTCTGGGGGAGAGGGCGAGGGTGGGATGATTTGGGAGAATGGCATTGAAACATGTATAATATCATCTATGAAACGAATCGCCAGTCCAGGTTCGATGCATGATACTGGATGCTTGGAGCTGGTGCACTGAGACGACCCAGAGGGATGGTATAGGGAGGGAGGAGGGAGGAGAGTTCAGGATGGGGAACTCCACAGTGTTTACCTGTGGCGGATTCATGTTGATGTGTGGCAAAACCAATATTGTAAAGTAATTAACCTCCAATTAAAATAAATAAACTTATTTTTAAAAAATAAAAAAAAATTAAAAATTAAATTGCAGTGACTAGAAAAAAAATAAAGTAGGGGGTTTTAGAGTAGTAAATTATTATATCCATTTCAGTTCTTATATTACTATATTCATTATGCCAATGGATGTAAGTTGTGTTATAGAGTGGTCCAGTATAGGGGTTGAAAAAAGATACATTTTGTCATACAGACACTGTTTCAAATCCTAGTTTCACTGCTGGTCAATTATGTGCTCTTATGCACATTTTCTGGAGAAGGCAATGGCACCCCACTCCAGTACTCTTGCCTGGAAAATCCCATGGACGGAGGAGCCTGGTAGGCTGCAGTCCATGGGGTCTCGAAGAGTTGGACACGACTGAGTGACTTCACTTTGACTTTTCACTTTCATGCATTGGAGAAGGAAATGGCAATCCACTCCAGTATTTTTGCCTAGAGAAGCCCAGGGATGGGGGAGCCTGGTGGGCTGCCATCTATGGGGTCGCACAGAGTCAGACACGACTAAAGCGACTTAGCAGCAGCAGCAGCAGCATGCACATTTTCTAGCTTTTCCCTCATCTGTACATCTTATTAATATTTGAATATATTAATAAGAGCAAAAGTATTTTGAGCTCTTAATAAGCCCTGCAGAATCTGCTAAGCATCTTTCTGTCATTTATCTCAGTTGCCCCAATTTACAGATGAGGATGCTGAGATTCAGAGATGCTTACATCTTGTCTGAAGTTATTTAGTAAGCAGTGATGAAGCTGGAATTTAACCTCATGTTTAATTGATTCCAAAATATGTGCTCTTAAATATTAATGTTTCTTCCCACATCTCTTTCTCATAGGGTGAAAAATAAGTGGATTAACATATTCAAAATGGTTAGTGACTGTCATGGTGTAAGAGCTCAAAGAATAGAAGCTCTTCCTGGGTGGATCTGAAATACATTTTCATGGAGAGGCGGCTATACTTGTGCTGGTTAGAAATATGGCTTTTTAGTAAGAAACTGATCCCACCCTACCTAGGATCTGCCAACAGCTATGCTTTTGCTTTTTTATGTGCTATTTATTAAAAGCTACACACACACACACACACACACACATTCATTTACTCACTCCCACTCCTTGCCATACATTGTATAACAACTGCTTTGGTGAAATCAGTTACCACCAGAGCAAAAGAAAGCAAAATCCTTGAAGAGCACAGGCCTCTGCCCAGAGGGCCTACTCTAAATACACCCTTCTAGTAGCCGCATAGTCTTCACTGTGCTGGGGCATAGGGTAGATACTTTCTAGACCTGAAGAGTGAGGAGGGCAGAGACTGTACCAGGCACCACTTCAGGTCTTGAAGTTGTTTGTCACTTTTGGTCTACTTGACCCCTATGCTAGACTTTCCCTTATTAAATCCATTGCTTTTCTGGTTTCAGACAAAAAAAAAAATTAATGTAAAAGTAAGAGTGAGGGAAGAAAATCTGTCATCTGACCAGACCACATTCAGTCTTGTAGTGTTTAGAAGATTATGTTTCCAGTTTGTGAAGTCCTCTTATGTTGTCTAAAATCTGTTGGTGCCTTTTGGTTGGTTGGTTTGTTGATATACTAGATACTTATATATTAGCATTTTTTTTTAATTCTGAAATTTTTCCTATTTAAAAAGTCATTTAACTCTGTGCTGAACTTACAACATTGTTGTAGCTGTTAAGCCTCTCATGCATTAGCAATTACTTCAAATTATAACCAGTAGAATCTAAAACTAGAGAAAACTCATCTCCTTTTGAGCAATAAAATAAACTGTAAAATCCCTGTTAAATTTAGCAGCTTCCCTTTTTATATTTTTTAAAAATAATAGCTTAAGATCTATGTTTGAATTCAAAATACTGTGACAGAAGCCGGTATAAATGAAATAAGACTCACTGGGGTTGCTGATCATAAAGCAAATGCTAAAGACTAATAAGGCTAATACTTTGCTTGTAAGTGCATAGGTATCTTTTACTAAAAATAAAATCTGTACAGAAAATCAGTGAATTTACAGTTAAGAGGAAATTTTCTCTGTTGATTGAAGAGACTAGAATTTCACAGTAACTGGCCCTGAGGGTGTGATACTCACTTAAGGCCTCTTAAAGTTCTAATAATGATTATTTGAAAAAGCAGTCTGGGAATGATTTCAAATCCAGGGAACAAAATGAGAGTACTCATGAACAGTTTACACTTTCATCCACATAAAATTGTGAAATTGGGTGAAAAGAGTAAAAGTTAGATATTTACTATGAGTATATTCATGGAGAACCAAGCCTATAAATGTGTTCAAATATTCATCATTTGAGTTCCTTTGATAAGAACAGAATTTTAGAAAGGTGCTAAAAGTATAACATCTTCAGACTATTTTAATTGACTTTTTTATAGACTATACTTCATCCCAAGCCACTGTTCTGAAAGCCGTTAATTTAGTACAGACTCAGAAGAAATGAGCATATAGGTAATCAAAGGCACATTTATATGACAACTCATGATGTTTATATCAAATTGATTAATATTCCAATAAGGGGATTTGGGTTTTGATATGCTAATTATCCAGTGACCTTTAGTTGAAGAGACAAACAAAACACTAGTTTTTATGTTATAATTTACACTTACTGAATGCCAGCATTGTCTCAGGCATTTTAAACAAATAACTGATTATTGTCAGTATTTCTTCAAAAAAATCATTACTTCTCTCATATATTAAAAGTGTAGATTCTCAGATGCAAGGCTTCCGAGTAAATGTTGCCCCCTCTGTTGTTTTGTAATCTGTATCTGTTTGAACAAATAATAAATGTTCTCCAATGCAACTCAGGTCCTACAGTTTTGATTCTTGAATGAAAAAAAAAAAAAGTTTGGCATTTGTACCTGTGAGATCACTTTTGCAATCTGTGAAGAAGTTTTTTATGAGATTTAAGTTAATATCACAGAATCAAGTATTTTAGAGCTAGAAAGTGAAGTCGCTCGGTCATGTCCAACACTTTGCAACCCTATGGACTGTAGCCCACCAGACTTCTCCATGCATTGAATTTTCTAGGCAAGAGTACTGCAGTGGGTTGCCATTTCCTTCTCCAGGGGATTTTCCCAACCCAGGGATCGAACCCAGGTCTCCCACATTGTGGGCAGACGTTTTACCATCTGAGCCACCAGCACCTCAATAATCATTTAGTTTAACCTCATTTTATATCAAAGGAGCAGAGGCCCTCAGAAACAAAGTGACTAGAAAGGTTTCATTTGATTAATAATATAAATTGTAATTGAATTATGAAATGAGTGAAAACAAACACTATAATCTCACTATGGCAAAGTTCATGTTTACAGGGTTTTCTACAAGAGCTTTTAAATAATTCAGTGTGGTTTGTTTTTTGTTTTGAGGACTTTTGTGTACAACAAAAAACACCTAACCAGTGTGATCTTAAAAAAGAATTGAACCCTTGATAACACTGAAAAATAATGAAACTTTTAGATCCTCAAGAATGTGAAAGACTGCTCAGGGATTATAACTAATGCATTTTATTCTTATGACTTGCTGATTCCACTGACAGCTGCCTTAGGGGTGCAGTTCTAATCAATGGCTTTATCCACTTGGCAATCTATACCTCCAGAAACACAAATCGGAGAAAACCATCAATGTGTAAAAGAGACCTATAAATCAGAATGTCAGGTGGGCATAGTTCCATTTTAATAACTAGTATTTAGAGATTATTGGATAAAACATTCCATGGACACAAATTTATGGTCCTCATATCCCTCCAGGATGCCACCACATCCCTGTGGGAATGTAACCACCTTTGTTGTTTCCTAACCATGAAAAAGATAAGTTAGTGACAGGAGAGCAAACTGCCTATTCAAGCTTTTAAATGACTTACTGTAGGCTTCCTTTTCTAACGCTAGTCATAGAATCTTCTCCTTTAATGTTGTGTGTGTCTATTTTTTATGTGCAAAGAGACTTTGCTTCCATGAGCATCAATGCAAGAAATGCCCAGAATGTTTTCCAGTTTCTCTGTGTTGATATCTACATACAAGATGGAGACTATTAGTTAACAAGAATTAATATGAACAGCAAACAAGAGAAACTGCAAGGAAAAATACCGCTTCTCAAGAGTTCTTTTCACTCCTTTTCTCTTTCGCGGTATAAGCATGAAAACATATTCAAATAATATTAATATTCATGTATGTTAAAAGTATACTGAATGATGGCCCATTCCAGCATGCCTGTCTGGAGAATTCCATAGACAGAGGAATCTGGTGGGCTACAGTCCATGGGGTCACAAAGAGTCGAACACAACTGAGTGACTAACACTTTTCACTTTAGCAAGTGTCCTGTAAAAGGTCAGAACCAGAAGCAGCTGCATCAGTGGGGCTACATACCTTTTTGCAAAAAAATCTGCAAAGCAGTCAACTGCTACTAGGGGCCTCTACTGAGAAGAACTACCCATGGAAGCCATGCAACTCATAAGGGATTCGTAATGCCATGTTCAGAAGTTACAAACCCTAAGTGAATATATAGGTAACTCGCATAGTTAATGGAGAAGAAAATGGCAACCCACTCCAGTGTTCTTGCCTGGAGAATTCCAGGGACAGCAGAGCCTGGTGGGCTGCTATCTTGGGTCGCACAGAGTCAGACACAACTGAAGCAACTTAGCAGCAGCAGCAGCAGCATAGTTAAACATTGACAGAATTGAGGATGATATTTGATCCTCTCCCTTGAAAGAGCCATCAATCTTAGAACATATAAGAGAAAATAGATTAAAAACATTACAGCAGGAGTCTGAAGGCAGAAGTATCACCTCACCCATAGGCAGGTGAAATATCACATGTTTCCATGAGGTATGTATGTTAGGGACTAAACAAGGACAGGTGAGCAGGTAAGACTGGACACCTGGGGAACAATGCAGTTACAGAGGAGCCACTGTCTGTAGTTCAAGTTGAATTTCCACCACTTTAACAGTCACTCGATAGTCAAATGCATCTATATATTTTATTAAAGAATAGAGATTTTGAAGAGTGTTAGCATTCTTCAGCTTCTAAACAAACATTATGGAAGTGTAAGACCTAATATACTTAGATGTTCACAAATTCCTGTGTGAAAGGAAAGGACTGACCTTCAGAACAGAATTAGAAGAAATCATAAAATAAACACTGTCCAGTAGATGTAACACAAAATACCACTTGAGTAATTAAGATGACAGCAGAAGCATAGCAGTTGGCCAAGGAGACATATCTCACTTGTTTTCAGTTGCATAAAGACATATCCAACTCATTCTGGATTATGTCTGTATCTGCTAGGTTTACTTTCATAGTTGGCATCAAAGTGTTCTTGTACAATTTTCCCCAGCATTGTATGAAAGAATTCAGTTGGGTTTCCCACCTTCCTTCCCTCAACTGCCCTCATGCATGTGGTGTGATCTACCAACAGATGACTTCTGATTCACCTGATAATGGACTTTTCCCAAACCTGTCCTCAAAGGATGCACAATAAGTGAGACAAAAGTCTGACTCAACAGTTAACTGTGCTTTTTTGACCATAAAATTTATACTGTATTAAAAATGAAATATTATTAGTTTAAGTCTTTTAGAAGTATAATTTGTCCATCTTTTATGGAGGTTGAAAAAGGGAAGTTATCAGAGAAATCTTTTGATTATCCTGAGATTATACTACACAAAATGTACTTCTTATCTAGTAACCAAGGCTTATTTTTACAGTTTTCCACCTGACTTTCTGCCTTCTTCACTAAGGACTTTTAATAACATTTCACTGGGCTCTTGGTTTCTTCCTTTCCTGCAAGTGACTCCTGTCAAACCTTCCCAACCCTCTTGTCAAATCCCAGAAGTAATTTTGCTTCTGGACTAAGTATCGGAGCCCTAGCTATTTCTGTAGTGTGCTACTCATCCACTGAGAATAAAATCCTTCCTTAAAAATGAAAACCATCGAGCCCCATACGCCTGGTTCTTCTCTTTTCCCAGTGGCAGCAGCAGTCAGCAAATGTCCTTCCAGACACAGAGCTAAGTCCATTCTTTCATAGTGTCCAACAGAGGGGCAAGCACCACTCCAGCCATCCTCAGTGCTCTCTTAGGAAGCCTCCTCACCCAACACACACTCATTCAACAGATAGCTGCTAGCTTTCAGGCACTACTCTAGTCACTGAGGCATAACAGTGAACAAGAGACAAAAGTTCCCACCCTCTCAGGGAATACACATCAACGAGAAAGAGACAAATTGAGGCTTGTAACATGGCAGAGTTGCTTTCTGTAAAGGTCCATGTTATAAATGACTCATGGGAATCCCGAGCACCTTTCAGTTTTTTACTTTATTATACTGTGTTTCTGACACATTCTGTGATATTCAAAATGGGAGAGTGTGGGGAAAGCTCTGGGGAACAGAGTTTGTAATTTCTTCATTCTACTGAGGAGTCTCTTCAACCAGATGCTCCGCTTTCTGCTCTATCCAAAACTTTGTTTCTAACCAACGCATGGAAAGGACTCTGTTATGAGTATGTGTGTGTAAGGTGGAGACACGGGGCTGTATCTTTTCAGAGAATAATGAAATTATACTACTTGGTGGTTAATAAAGAGAGGGATTTTTTATTTTCTCTAGATTAAAACATAGTTCACTTAGTCTTTGTAGGGAGAAGTTAAAGGTATACACCCATAGAACATATCTGTGATCATAACCCCAGTTTTATTGACTTTTCAGTCAATCAGAATTGCCAAATGGGAAGGAAAGCTCTTACCATTAACATAAACTTTGCAAGAAGTTTAGCTCCCACATAAACTTATAAATTCACTAAACCAGTTATTTTTCAAACTGAAAGTGTACTGGACAGTCCACAATATAATCAGGTAACACTGAGACTCAGCTTGCAAACCTGGCTGGCAGTGGGCTCTGGAGCCTGGCCCACCTCAGCATTCTTGCAGAACCCCTCACACACTTGGGAATGCAGTCTGAAAGCTGCTAATCTAGGTCAAATCCTCTTGCTCACATTTGAAAGAAACTGAGACCCAAGGAGATTAAGTTATTTGCTGAAGGCCTCCCAGCCACGGTACAGTAGAGCAAGGATTGAGACTCAGGCCTCCTGCCACAAGTTCTGCCCACAGTGCCATTTCTCCCAGTGAAAATGTGAAGGCACCTTGCTGGCTGGCTCTCATTGTCCTATATTTAAAGAAAACTATAAAAATCAAAGGGCTTCCTCTGCTGTATGACCCAAGGCTGTCTGAAATCTCTATGCTTTGCAACGCTGGAAAACCATATCCCTTGCACTTTGGAGACAAGTTTTCTGGCTCTGCTCCCTGTGACCTAATGAGAGGCAGATCCTTGTACACCTAGAAGCTGGAAAAAGAGGTGTGCTGGGAATAAGGGGAGGGGAACAGATTCCTGAGTTTCTCTGTTCACTCTAGGTGGGGGCTGAAGTATTCTTGCCCAGGGAAGTTCTGCTTAACAGATAGGCTTGATAAGCTATACCCGGCAGCATGTGTCCCCCCGATGACTCCAGAAACGGCCATAGTATATCACCTCTCCTTATAATGCTCACAAAAGATGTTCTAAACCACAGGGCTTCATGAGTTGGGTCCCCAGTAAGGCTGTACCTTCCTTTCTTGACTTCAAATTTATGTCATTAGAAAAATTATGCATGCTTAGTTGCTTCAGTTGTGTCTGACCTTGCAACACTATGGACTGTACCCCACCAGACTCCTCTGCCCTTGGGATTCTCCAGGCAAGAATCCTGGAGTGGGTTGCCTTGCCCTCCTCCAGGGGATCTTCCCCACCCAGGGATCGAACCCGCATCTCTTATGTCTCCTGCATCGGCAAGCTGATTCTTTACCTCTAGTGCCACCTGGGAAGTCCCATTAGAAAAATTAGTGTGCATTTTAAAACAGATACGAAGGTTGACTCTACCTTTTCTTTTGACTTCTACTTGGGGAGAGAACGTGGTGTCTAACAAATGTTGGTGTCTAACATTTGAGGAAAAGATGGGGGCAGGGGCGAGAACTGGGAAGTCCTCACTTTTATCTTCTAATTTGACCTCCAGGCTCTTTTGCAGTGGGTTTTGGCAGGAATAGAGCCTGAGGGTAGGAGAGAGAGGCCCTTCTGAGTTCACAGTAACTTACTTTAGCTCCTTTATCTAGGCAGCTTCCTGGTCTATCTGCACCACAGCCCACTTCCCTCCCTGCCTGTCACTGATAGAGCTCTTGCCAGATGCCCTCATAATATTCCCAACAGGCAACCCTTGGCCTTACCCAGCCTGAGGCCGAATGACTTGATCAGTTTAGAATGAACCCTTCATATTCTAGAAAGCTAAAGCCACAGACATTGGGTTTCTGTCATGCTAAAACACATAACACAGAAATTACAGCAGTTCAGGACTATTTGTGACATGTGTTATTAACATGAAATCTACACTGCCCATCTTTTCAGGAAGAAAATGAGATCCCTGCCAGTGTGTTTGTGAAAGAGCCAGTTTCCAGCCCAGGGGAAGGGAAGGAGGGGGAGCACGCTGATGAAAACAAGTCCCTGGAGGAAACTCTGCACACCGTGGACCTCTCGTCCGATGATGAATTGCCCCACGATGAGGAGGCCCTCGAAGACAGTGCAGAAGAGAAGATGGAAGAGAGCAGGGCAGAGAGAATAAAAAGATCCAGTCTCCGGAAAGTGGATAGCCTCAAAAAGGCATTTTCTCGCCAGAACATTGAGAAGAAGATGAACAAGCTGGGGACAAAGATCGTATCTGTAGAGAGGAGAGAGAAGATTAAGAAATCTCTCACTTCCAATCACCAGAAAATATCCTCAGGGAAAAGCTCCCCCTTCAAGGTCTCTCCTCTCACTTTTGGGCGAAAGAAAATCCGAGAGGGAGAAAGCCCAGCAGAGAATGAGACCAAATCAGAAGACATGCCCAGCAGTGAGATGGCCAACGACTACGAGGAGAGCTCGTTTGCAGAGGGTCTTTCCGAAGCATCCCTCACCAGTGCCCTGGTGGAAGGGAAGAGCACGGAGGGGGATGCTGGGATGGCGGCCTCGAGAGGGAGTGACTCAGCCTTGGACAGCAACGTCGACTTGACTATTGTGGAAGATGAAGAAGAGGAGTCAGTGGTCCTGGAAAAGGCACAGCAGGTGCGCTATGCGGGAGACTATGTGCTAGCCTCCCATGAGGCAGAGCAATCAGAGGAGGAGCCAGTGCAGCCAGCTGTGCTCCAGGTGGACCAGACTGCTTAAATGCACAGCCCTCTGTGAACCAGCTTGTGCTTTCAGCTAGGTGGGTGACCAGAGCCTAGAAGCAAAATCCTACACATCTCCAGCACTCCCCATTCCCACCATGTTACTGTCTGGGCAGTCATCACTTGCTCCACAATAGGCACACACACCGTGACCAAGATTTACTATGAAGGCAGCCTGGCAGGGTCTATGCTTCTAATGTACCCTTAACTTCCATTTCTGTAGTTCCTCAAGACTGCCCAGAAGAAGAAATGGAGTAGTCATAAAACACTGATCAATGCGGCTAAGTCAGAATCACCAGAGGCTATGTAAGATACTAATTATGAAATATGATTCATTTTTTGTCATTTCATGAGCTTGCTGAACAGTACATCAATAATATATTGAATTTCCATAGAACTCTGTGAATCTATATTCTTCAAGTGTGTGATTATATAATATACATATGTATTTAAGCTAAAGAGATAACTATATTTCAGAAAGAAAACACTTTTCTTTCTGAGAAAAGTTAGAAGAGAAAGTTCAGTTGGATATTCACATAGTAGAAACGGCTGTTTATTGAAAATGAGGGTGAAATGAAATTGAAAGACATTCAGCTAATTAAGTAAGATATGTAGAAAAGCCAGGACTATTAGAAAAAACTAAAGAGAAGTCGGAAAATAGGGAAATAGAAAACAAAGAATGCCAAAGAGAATGAAGACAGAGAGAAACAAGCATGTGCTCAGAAGCAAAATATTTACCATACTAGTTCAAGTATTTCACTCCTTATATAACAATACTAAAGAAACTCATATATATTGGAATAGTATATCTTCACAATATTTTTATTTTCTAATATTTTCAAATAATGTAAAAAACATTTTACTATGTTAAAGGTGCATTTTTCCTTCATAAAAGACACTACAAGTATCTCTCTAAGGAAATTAAAAAGAATGTCTCTTTAACATTGGAATGAACATTAATCTTCAAACTTAATACATACTGCTTTTCTTAGGAAGTTGAATCATACTATTCTTTATTGTTTTCCAAATTTGAAATAATCCTTGCACTCCAAATGATGTAATGTAGGTTTATAAGCTGTTAGAATCAACAGATTGGGAAGGGAAAGATTCTAGTTTTCCTTTTTTTGTACATAACAGTAATTTCATTCCAGGTCATATTTTATTTATATATTTTCACAGAATATTAATATGTTTCTTAACTTCTTAAAGTACGCTAGTGTTTATGTGTATGTGCACATTTACTCAGACAGGGTAGTTATTACTATTGCCTAACATTATACTAAAATATTGCTTTATTTTTAATTACAGAATGGTAATATTTTAAGAAGACTATTATAGTTTAAAGACAGTTATATCAGAGAGCAGGTTTCCTACCTTAAGTATATACCACTCACTATTAGTAATCTTATAGATAATCTGAAATAGTGTTACAAACTGTGCTTTGCCTTATAAAAGGAAGAGTATTAACAAATGTACTAATGGCATAACTGATACAGCTATGTCCTTATTTTGCAAGAATGTACCCCATATGTTATACTGTTGAACTAACAATGACTGTTGAAGAAGGCTAAATAAACCAAAAAATAAAGAGCATACAACAACATCAGTTTCTTGGTGGAACAATTTTAAAACAAGCAGAAAGAACTGATTATTCACCTCTCTTCAAAATGTAGGCCATAATGTTGGTCGTTTCAGTCTAGATTTCATCTATTAACTCTGCTTTCTTTTTTCCCTGATCTCATTTAGAAATCCAAGACTCATTCTTCAAGTTTAACTTTCTTGACATCACCTTGCCAGCTCTGGAGAGCATCTGAATTTATTGTAGCAGCTGATGAATTTGATAGTTCTATCTGCATTTTTATTATTTTGTACCAGCACTTATAATACCTCAAATAGCCCTGCAAACATGAATGTGTTGAACTGTATGTATTGAACTGTACATTCAGTTTATTCACAGAAATACACCTTTGCTTTCTGCAATGCCCTCAAGTTGGTTGAAGACAATTTCACTCAGTTTAACCTTTACAAGTTGCTGTTACTTCTTGCAGCTGAGGAACTGGGAGATCCAGAGCTAATGCAATATTTACATTGCCTTTTCAAAAATGCTTATGTCACTTGTTCCTAGAAACTATCTGCATGTCAGTGAAAAACTGCACTCAGGTATCTTTTTGTATTTGACTGACAGACATTTATTCTGTATTCCTCATTTGACGCATTAATGATCAATAAAACCGAGAATCAGGAGAGATGAATGTCGGAAAATACATACTGTAGCGATTAGAGAGAGTACCAGTTGTGGAAATGAAAACTATTCTGTGTTATTCTTGAATTATTTGCATACTGGTGGGGCTTCGAAGTCCCCAAATTAGTTATATCTTCTTCACACTCATGCAATTACCCATTCCTAACATTGTGCCCAGAGCTCAAAAACTGGATTGGTTTTCTCCCAAGGATCGGTTATATGTTAATTAGCACTGAGATCTATATCTTAAAAATATAATTCAAGAATAAGAAGTGTCTATTACATGGATCCAGGCACTCTATCAGATCTAAGAGAAAAAGAAATGCAAAAAAGCAAAATGATTGTCTGAGGAAGCTTTACAAATAGCTGAGAAAAGAAGAGAAGCTAAAGGCAAAGGAGAAGAGGAAAGATATACCCATTTGAATGCAGAGTTACAAAGAATAGCAAGGAGAGATAAGAAAGCCTTCCTCAGTGATCAATACAAAGAAATAGAGGAAAACAATAGAATGGAAAAGACTAGAGATCTCCTCAAGAAAATTAGAGATACCAAGGGAATATTTCATGCAAAGATGGGCACAATAAAGGACAGAAATGGTATGGACCCAATAGAAGCAGAGATATAAGAAGAGGTGGCAAGAATACACAGAAGAACCATACAAAAAAGATCTACTTGACCTAGAAAACCACAATGGTGTAATCACTCACCTAAAGTCAGACATCCTGGAATGCAAACTCAAGTGGGCCGTAGGAAGCATCACTATGAACAAAGCTAGTGGAGGTGATGGAATTCCAGTTGAGCTATTTCAAATCCTAAAAGATGATGCTGTCAAAGTGCTGCACTCAATATGCCAGCAAACAGAAAACTCAGCAGTGGCCACAGGACTGGAAAGGGTCAGTTTTCATTCCAATCCCAAAGAAAGGCAATGCCAAAGAATGTTCAAACTACCACACAATTGCGCTCATCTCACATGCTAGCAAAGTAGTACTCAAAATTCTCCAAGCCAGGCTTCAACAGTACGTGAACCAAGAACTTCCAGATGTTCAAGCTAGATTTAGAAAAGGCAGAGGAACCAGAAATCAAATTTCCAACATCTGTTGGATCATAGAAAAAGTGAGAGTTCCAGAAAAACATCAACTTCTGCTTTATTGACTATGTCAAAGCTTTTGACTGTGTAGATCACAATACACTGTGGAAAATTATTTAAGAGATGGAAATACCAGACCACCTTACCTACCTCCAGAGAAATCTCTATGCAGGTCAAGAAGCAACAGTTAGAACTGGACATGGGACAACAGACTGGTTCCAAATTGGGAAAAGGAGTATGTCAAGGGTGTATATTGTCACCCTTTTAATTTAACTTATATGCAGAGAACATCATGCAAAATGCCAGGCTGGATGAAGCACAAGCTGAAATCAAGATTGCTGGGAGAGATATCAATAACCTCAGATATGCAGATGACACCACCCTTATGGCAGAAAGTGAAGAGGAACTGAAGAGCCACTTTATGAAAGTGAAAGAGCAGAATGAAGAAACTGGCTTAAAACTCAACATTCAGAAAATGAAGATAATGGCATCCAGTCTCATCACTTCATGGCAAATAGATGGGGAAACAATGGAAACAGTGAGAGACTTTATTTTCTTGGGCTCCTAAATCACTGCAGATGGTGACTGCAACCATGAAATTAAAAGACACATACTCCTTGGAAGAAAGTGAGCAACTGAACTGATACTGACCCTGATTACATGGATTACATCTCACAGAAATACAGCAAAGATGTCATTTTTCCATGAGATCTTATTTTTTAAATATATAGACATATATTTCAACAGGAATATTTTCTTCTCTCCCTTTCCATTTTTGAATCTAGTCTAGGGTTGCATTTCTTTTTCTAAATAAAAATAAAAGACTGGCACTAAGGCCAGTTCTATGCAAAATAAAAAATTTTTTTTTTACATTTATTGTAAGATGAAAGCTCAAAATGTTTCTGCTTTGAGCGATGTTCATACAGAATAAGGTTTGACCCTCCTATATTTCAGTTTACTATCAGGAAACTAAAAGCTCCTTTGACATAGCCAAGCTGCTAGTGCAAGTAAAGGTTATAACAAATGTCATTTGGTACATTAGGACACTAATGCCCAGGCCCAGTTAATTCTTGCTCAAAAGTTTGTTTACTGCCCTGCAGCCCAAGTCTAAGTGATTTTATGTTGGAGATTGGGAGTATGAGGAATTGAGGTATAGGCAGCAATCATTATTAACAGTTCCATAGCAACCACAAGTCTTTTCCTAAAAACCAAGACTCTGACACTGCAAAACAAGTTTTAGATGAAATTGGCATTGGACCTTTGTATACTGCTTGATCTGGGTATCAAGATAGAGACTTCTGCAGCGAGGACCTCATTTCTAAAGGGAACAGGCAATAAGTCATATTATTAGAGATACATTCTTCTTATTTTTGTTTTAACCATTGCCTTATCCTATAGTATTTGAAACTCTAAAGTTACCTTTAACTCTGCACACAAACTACCCCAATTAAGAAGCTATACCTTTAGCAAAACAGCTTGATATTTATATTGCTTAAAGACTTTCCACTGTAAATCAATTCAATATTTATTGAGCAACATAGCCATTTGTTTTTCCTACTTGGTAAAATTCACAGTGCCCAAAGCATGAAGACACAAACAATAGGGGAGAGGGAACAACCTTTCTGACAGCTTACTTTACACCAGGCGGGGTTAGCCAATGGTCAAGTGTACTGAGTACCTACCACATGCTAGACACAAGCACTGTCTCATTTAATTAAATGAATCCTATTAAAAAGGTATTGTTTTTACACTTGAGACTTTTGAAGTTAATCTACTACTCAAACCAGTGGGGAGAGTGAGGGAATTCCAGCATTCTTAACTATTGGAATTTCTCATTCATCATATTACAATTTAACTGTTTTTCCTTTTGAAGGCCACAGAGTTCAAAGACTTATTCAAGTTCATGTAACTATTGGGTGTGATAGTCTGTGCTCAACCCCAGTCTGAAATCCATGCTAAACTACCAAAACAGACTCCTAATTATATCACTTACCCAACTGTGCTTAATTATGAATCACTTTATAAGCTCTCTGATGGTATGGTATTAACTTCATTTTATCACCCCTTATACAGCACCACATACAGCTGTACTTTGTAAATGATTTTAATGATTGTCATACTAATGGTAAGAAAAAGCCGTTCATGATTCTCAGAGAGCCACACAGAGACTGTTATTCAGATATGCTGAGGCCACAGAGGGGCTCCTATGCTCCTTGGCGTTGTTCATTGTCAGTGGCTGCAGGGTTCACTGTGGGGCACAGTTTAATAAGTGCAAGCTGTCAACTGAGATAGATACTGGAACTGGCTAATTCAAAGACGGGACAAGACGTCTGCCTTAAACTCTTCAAGTTAAAGGAGTCATATTCCTGTGTAATGCTAGAGAAATCACACTTTATCCTGCCTGGACACATCCTCTCATAGGCTGAAATTATGGGCGAATGGCAAATCACCATGGGGTGGGGGGAGTGTGGAGGTTTGGGAATAGCATGAACCCTGATGATACAGAAACCAGGCCTCCAAAGATGATTGCTACAAAATCGTCCAGCTGTCTTCTCAGGGAAAATGGGAGCTACGTCAAGCAGATGCTGGTGCCTCCACTTCTGTGGGCAAGCAGTCAAAGAAAACCCTCCAGGCCAGCCCTCATTCTTCAGATATATGCTGTAGGCAGTGGCGTCTTCCCAGGGCTTTGGCCAATGGTCACAGACTCAGATGTCTGAAGGGCTCACACAGGAGTAACATGGTTTGAGGGGGTGTCAAAGCAGTTACAAGTGGGCTCTGACCTCTCTTACGGACAGCCTCATCATTCATCTGCCTGGAGGCAGAGCATTTGCTAATTCCCAGAAAGTGATGGAACAAGAGCCACCCTGGATTTGAGGTAAACTGGCATCCACCACCCAACTCCATTTGCCATGTGGGAAGTCAGGCCCAGTACTGCCAAAGCTTCCACTTCTGTTAAGAAGAGCCAAAATTCAGATTTCTTTTTTACATGAAAACCTCCTGGCTTTTTTAATTTCTGGCAATTAGTTTGAATCATCGTAAACACTGTTTAAGCCCATTGGAACTCTGTCTGCTGTCTGCATGTAGCCTTGGCAAGACCACCAGTTTCTGACTCCAGAACTATAAGTGAGAACTCTTGGGTTCTCCTTCCTCTCCCTGAGGCACATACACGGGAATAGAGAGCTACTGACAGGATTGGATTTGCCTTGAGAAAAAACACAAAATTTTTCTTAGGGAAATAGAAAATGCAAAAATACCCTTGCCAGAACTTGTAAGAAAATTTCTCTTGCCACTAACTGCATCTGTGAAAAGACTGCTGTTAATGCTGTATAATCAATGCCCTGAGGAGACAGTCACCAGTCACAGTGAAAGGTGGTTATGTTCTCTTATGGGAAAGCACCACTTCCTGTTATTAGCATCAGTATCTACTTGTGGGTTACCTGCAGAGCCCCTGGGTATCAAAAGGGTAGGTATTTGGGATAAACTGAGCATATACTGTGACTATCCCATTTTTATGTTCCAGTAGAAAAATGCCTCCTCCTATCAATAACCTGGAGGTCCTACAGAAGACAAAAAGCAAGTCTGCACTCTGGTCTGCCATACATCATAGCCAAATGGCCAGCCAATATGCCAGTTCTTCAGTTCTTTATTGTTAGTAATGAGGTACTAAAGGAAAACAACACAGCTCAATTTTCTAGATGCTAAATTGAAATTTCAGAGCTCAGAGTTGAGGTGGGGGGAACCTGATAACCCATTTAGCACAAGGGGCAAGACGTCCTTCGTTAAGGAGAAACTTTATGCTTGCAACCACCTGAAGCTCTATGGATGTACATGGATTATCTGTGTTCTCTAAGGTCCAGTGAGGGTAACCAGATCCAGAACCCCAAGAACATGCAGAGAATGGCAGTTTATTCTGGGGAATGTGCCCTTATTTGAAAAATCAAATTTCCTAGGGACTTTACATCAAAAATTTTAAATTCTTTCATAATAAAAAGAAGTCCCCCAGCCACTTCCTTCTCAGAATGAATGAAGAAAAGCAGTATAAATGGCAGCCCACTACAGCATTCTTGCCTGGAGAATCCTGCAGATGGAGGGGCCTAGTAGGTCGCAAAGAGTCGGAAACAACTGAGCGACTTCACTTTCACTTTCACGCTTAGCTTTATGGGATTGCCCCCAAAACTAACCAGAGAAATTGGATGTAATTCTATTGTCTCTTTAGTTCTCTTTTTTTTTCTTTCTAGTATCACTCTTTTTATTGTCAGAGATTGAAAGATCTTTCCCAACTACCTTGTAAGCTAGACATCGCAGATATTAAGTAAAAGCAGTTGGGCCTGAATTATCCAATAACCACAGGGAGTTTTTATCCTCAAGAAACATTTTCCCAATAAAAGTACCCATTTTATTAACATTTATTGGGCATCTATATGTGCTGGGTCTGAGGATAAGACTGATAAGAGAAGAGTCTTTACCATCTAGGAACTTTCTATCTCCTGAGCAAGGGGAAGTGCTGGGAGCCCCCTACACAAAGAATTTATAGAAGCAAAGCAAGAGGGAACAAATAATATGCAAGAATAATTCAGCCTTAAGGAAATTGTTATTTGAGAAACAGTCACTTGAGATAGTTAATGGAGATCCTGTAGCTCGGCTGAATTTCCAGAATGAAGATGAAAGGAACCTAGACAGTGGAAAGTACAGGTAAGTGACTGAGTATACAAGAGTAGAGATTTCTCTGCTCTGAAGTATAAAACAAAATCATGGAAGGGAGACTCTGAATGGAAGAAAACCTATAGTCTTTGAAACTCAACAACAACAGCAAGCACATTCATTTTATTAATAATTCACAAGTAAGCATGGAGCACACACCACATACCAAGACTTGTGGAGGTGCCAGTTTCACTGGTTCACTGCAAACCAAAGGACATACCCTTCCCTTCTACAATCCCAATATGCCCGGGAATACACTACTTTTTAATCACTCTCTTGCCAAAAGTTATCAAACTGATTTTATTTGTGGGCTTTGTTTTGTTTGTTGGATTTTAAGGAATTTTTCTCTCATGGAAACACATTGCTAATTTATGTTATATAATAGCTTTGCTACGATGAGACAGGAATGAATGAACAAAATATACAATAGAAATCAATGAGAAAATCTGACTTACTTTAGGTAAAGTAACTTTACATCCCACTTTGAAAGAGTATATGTTCTCTTTACAATAGAGGTGGACTTTTAAAATAACACTTCCTAAGATATTTGATTTAATTAAATTTTACTTAATGAATTATTAAGTAGGGGGAGTGGTCCATAATCCTAATGCCCCCAAATCCCTGCTGTACATGGTGGGTTCTCTGTTCATGGATCACAAGACTAAAATCATAGTGTCTCATCTGGAGGCTCTGAGGAAAATCTGCTTCCAAGCCCATTCTTGTTAGGTGAGTTCAGTTCCCTGCATTCAGCTATAGCATGGAAGTCCCCACTTCCTTGCTATCATCCTTGCATTGCTCTCAGCTTTTAGTAGTGGCTCACATTCCTTACCAGGTTGCAAAGAGTTGGACACAACTGAGCAGCTGAACTGAACTGAACTGAAAGTAGATTACACCACGTAACATAATAAAATCACAAGAGTAAAATGTATCATATTCACAGATCTGGGAATTATTCAGGGTGTGTCCTCCAAGGAGGTAATAAATCTTGGGTCTGTCTTAGAATTTTACCTACCATATAAATAGAGCATAGTAAGGGAATTCAAGTGATGCAAAAATGTTCTGAATGGAAATTAAAGAAGTTAGGCTTTTCCTACCTCCCCAACACTATACTGTGGTAATAACTGTAGTCAAAACTTTTTTATATATTCTTCCAGGAAAAATATAGAAGATATATATGCACCTGTATATTTTCTCTTTATATTTAAATAACCAGGATCTGATGGCACCTCATTTTTCTCATTTACTCTTTCTGGGCACGCTTTTCTTAGTTGCAAATATGGATCTACATTAGTCTTTCTCACAGCTACACAGGATTAGTGTTTTATTTCTTTAATAGTTACATAAAAATAAACAAAGTGATCAAGAATGAATCATCCTTAAAACCAAGACAGATTATTTATCATCTCAAGGATTTTTAAACTGTGTTCAGAGTCTGAATCAGACCCATTGTTCTCCTGAAACACCTACTTCACATAGAGCAGATGGGCTCCCCAGGTATCCCTATTTTGGAAGAGAATCAAGTAATTTTTCTCCAAGGTAAAATTAAATAACAATTTCTGGAGGAAGTGATCTGTTTGGATACAAAACAGATCTTGGTCTTGATGGAATGTCCTCACATGTAAAGGAAGAATACCAAAAAAGAAGAAAAAGGTAAGAAGGAGAAAGGAGGAATAGAGAAAGGGGGGAGGAAGGGAAGAGAAGGAAGAAAATAGAAAAGCAGAATAAATCAGTTAAAATTAAAGTCAGGAATTTTTCTATGCTTTAGAACAAGAATAAAGTTCTACCTTCTGACCACTGCCACATCCTTTGTCCATAGCAACACCAAAAAAATAAAAATCACTTTATTTCTTTTTTCCAAAATAAAAAACATGCATTTCTTTCTAATTACTGTCATTCTAAAGTTCTTAAACTACAATGTTTGATCTATGGCTTCAGAATACCAATTTTTCATATTGTTTGTCCTAAGTACAAAAAGACAAAGAGCCTTCCACTATCTTTCACTGTTCTTTAAATGGGGACTAGACATTAAAAAATAGATTTGCATTACTGGTCATAACTTGCAAGTCTTAAAGCTTCCACAAAACTCATACATTCAATTGTTTTTACACTGAAGTGACAAGTTGCTCTGCTTTCATCAATTTAAACAAAAACACAGTAAGCAATAATAACGGCCCCATCTTCCATCAGTGTTTTCTCTGAGTGAGGCATCCATGAGTTGAAAGTTCCTCTTCAGAGCTTGGTCCACTGCTCGAAAGTAGAGATGGACCATTAACCCTAATATGAATGCCTAAGAACTCTTGTTAATTTTGAAAAATGTGTGATTTGCTCTTAAAAGCTTAGAATTTCTCATCTTTCCTGCAAAGGGATGTCCTAAAAACACACATCTCTACAGGTTAACTAGTGGGACATGAAAACCTAGCAGCAATTTAAGATAAACCCCAAGGTTGTATGAGGCCACTGCCAGGGACAGAAGCGCAACCCAGAGGCTATAAGGAAATCCCATACAGACGCAGACAAGCAGAGACTCGGGCCCGTGCCTGCTCCTCAGAGAGTCCTACACCTTAAGGAACATTTTAAAAAATATTCTAAGTTCCCCTCTGGTGCCTGGGACCATTCAGGGTTGGCAGTGTCATCAGACAGGAAGATTCAGTCCGATAAGGCCCCATGTGGGCCCTTTTCTGTTTCTCCCCTTCAGGTGCTGTCTAAGCCTCTATCCTGTGCAAGAGGTAAACCAGACAGCCAGAAGAGCCTTCAGGAGGAAAACTCTCCTAGCCAGCAAAGTATTTCTCTTATGAAGCTATGAGATTCTGAATGAGGCTGGACCTTTGGAGTAGCACTGACATGACAATTTAGGGGAACCCACATTTCTGAGAGACACAGCACAAATCTAGGGCTCTGGGATACTATGGTATACTACCAGCCCTGGGCTTGAGTCAGGCATGTGGGCTGGATGGAAAGTTTTTAGAACGAGGTGCCACCTGTAGTCTACAGCGCCAAGGGGGCAAGGCGACAGCAGGTGTCCTTCATCCAGGGCTGTCACTCCACTTCCTCCTTGAGTTCAGCATCATGTGTCAGCCTCTTTCCCCAGGGTTGCCTCACCCTCCACAAACTCCCAAAAGAGTTTTCCAGCCTTTTGTTCCCCTATAACCAGAGATTCTTGCAATCCACGAACTCTCTTCCCCTACATCATGTGTTGATATTGCTCCCCACTAAGCTGGTCTTAAGCCATGCTGGACAACGGATGGACATTTCTTATACAAACAGGACCACTTTTCTTGTTCCTATCTTCCCCACTGGAAGAAGTGGTAAAAGGCAGAGAAATACCCAACATTGAAAGAGAACATAATCTGAGAATGCCATGGTTACCACCTAAGAGTTCAAGAGAAGGCATAATTGAAGGATGCGTCATTCTGTTTATGCTATAAAATTCTGAACACTAAATTTGACATGACCAGAAAACAACTTATCATTTATCTTCCTGCATGTACTGGATAAGACTCACATTAGCGATCATCATCAGCAAAGCACAGCAACAACATTTGAGACAGTCCTGGGAAACCAGTGATCATAGCATGATGGATGATGCAGACTCATGAGTAAAAATGTAACCAGCCTTAAATAAATGACATTAGAAAACACAGAGGCAAGAAGATCTATATTGTTTCCATTAAAACTGAATCTGGAGAGCTATGACATTATGAACGATAATTGTATTACTACCTTTCTCCTCACATAGTGGGAGACATGAAATTAACCAGGAACCATGCATTTGACAATAAAGAACAAGAAGAAACAGCACCTAGGTGCTAGCCACTGTGAAAATATTTTATATGCAATGCCTAGACAATAAACAAATTGGAGAAGGAAATGGCAACCCATTCCAGTATTCTTGCCTAGAGAATCCCAGGGATGGGGCAGCCTGGTGGGCTGCTGTTTATGGGGTCGCACAGAGTCGGACACAACTGAAGCAACTTAGCAGCAGCAGCAGCAGACAACAAACAAATATGTAAATAGTTCTACTTTATCCATTATTGTGACAGCTGATTGAAATTGCCATACCTTATATAGGTCCATGAACACTCTTTTAAAGAAATTTTTATAGACAGAAACTCTGCAAAATGAAATTTTTCCCAAGGCCCTCTACATCCTAGAGATGGCCCTAAGGAAGGGGAGCAGGTAACCTGTAAACATACAATTTCATCTGGTCTCAGTACAGCTACACTAGATTTTATTATATGGTTTGAGAATCTGTATGACTTAATTTAGAAAATATTTTATATACACAATGAAATAATAACCATGATGTGTTACAGAGGCTTGGAGACTTTTGCACTTTTGTGCATGAAACTATCATACTTTTGTATATTTTCGCACTTGAAGATAGTTCCCAGTTATCCAGAATGTGGTTTACTCACTTAGTAAGTTAACTGCATAAAATAAACATTTTATTTCTAGAGTGTCTGACCTTCAACACCAAGTATTTATAGATGACCACACTATGTCATTAGTTGGTAGAAACTCAAAGAATGAAAATTAATTTTGATGTTAAACACTTTAATTATAGAAGAAAATCTGCTCTAACAGTCAAATAAATGTAAACATATCAGATGATTTCTGAAGAAGTATTTATCTCTTGGATTATCGTTGACTTTTTAATGAACATATATAGTTTAGTTTTAACTATTTTAAAACTTCCATTATATCAATGATTTGTACTACCATATTTGTATCTACATAAAGAATTATTCATAGATGATTAACCTGCATTTATGACTTAAAAACCATTAGTCTGGTCAATTACTTAACCAAACCTCTAAGAGAGGTTAATAGTGGAGTTCTAGTTCCAGTTCAAGAAATCATAGTTTATTTCCAAAAATAGGCAAGAAATAATCATGAAAAGGAAAGTTTTTAATTAAATATTAAACCAATATTTTAAACCAACTCAAAGAAGATATAATTACTATAACATGTCTCCTTCCTCTTACCCACTGGATCCAGTGAAGTCAGTCAGTCGTGTCCAACTCTTTGCAACCCCATGGACTGTAGCCTGCCAGGCTCCTCCGTCCATGGAATTTTCCAGGCAAGGATACTGGAGTGGGTTGCCATTTCCTTCTCCAGGAGATCTTCCTGACCCAGGGATCAAACCTGGGTCTTCCACACTGCAGGCAGACTCTTACCCTCTGAGCCACCAGGGAAGAATCTTACCTATTATTTTACCCTAAAAAGGAACTCAGAAAAATGCTACTAGAGATGCTTCGCCTGTCAACATTTCACTCTCATGGGATTTTAACATTTCAAATGCCACTGAATTTCCTTTCAATAAATCTTACAAATATAAAAGTTAAAAAATAAATCATTCTAATCACACAGAACATTAAAATGTAAAATTTCAGGTTCACCTTTATATTTACAACTTTTGTCTGATAAAACTTAAACACAAACATTTTGTCAGCACCACAATTCTTGTTTTCAAAATTTAGCAGATTTTTCATTTTGATTGATATGGTTATAAAATGCATGCAGGCCACAGGGAAAGTATAGGAATAATTCAGATTTTCTGAAATAATTCTTTTTCTTTTGACTCACTCGATCTTGTTTTCTTTCTGTCAAACAGCATAGGAATTACCCAACTTTCAGAAATATTTTATGTTATCTAACCCTTGACTGACTATGCTAAGCCTCTGACTGTGTGGATCACAACAAACTGGAAAATTCTTAAAGAGATGGGAATACCAGAACACTTTACCTATCTCCTGAGAAACCTGTATGCAGATCAAGAAGCAACAGTTAGAACCAAACATGGAACAATGGACTGGTTCAAAATTGAGAAAGGACTACATCAAGGCTGTATATTGTCACCCTGCTTAATTAACTTATATGCAAAGTATATCATGTGAAATGCCAGGTTGGATGAATCACAAGCTGGAATCAAGATAGCTGTGAGAAATATCAATAACCTCAGATATGCAGATGACACCACACTAATGGCAGAAAGCAAGCAAGAATTAAAGAGCCTCCTGATGAAGGTGAAAGAGGAGGTGAAAACGCTGGCTTAAAACTCAACATTCAAATAACTATGATCATGTTATCTGGTCCTGTCAGTTCATGGCAAATAGGTGGGGAAAAAATGGAAACATTGGCAGACTTTATTTTCTTGGGCTCCAAAATCACTGTGGATGATGAATACAACCATGAAATTAAAAGATGCTTGCTCCTTGGAAGGAAAGCCAGAACACCCTAGACGGTGTGTTACAAAGCAGGGATATCACTTTGCCGACAAAGGTCCATATAGTCAAAGCTATGGTTTTTCCAGTAGTCATGTATGGATGTGAGAGTTGGACCACAAACAAGGCTCAGCACTGAAGAATTGATACTTTCAAATCGTGGTGCTGGAGAAGACTCCTGAGAGTCCCTTGGACAGCAAGGAGGTCAAACCGGTCAATCCTAAAGGAATAAACCCTAAATGTTCATTGGAAGGATCAATGCTGAATGAAGTTCCAATACTTTGGCCACCTGATGTGAAGAACAGACTCATTGGAAAAGACCCTGATACTGGGCAAGACTGAGGGCAGGAGGAGAAGAGGGTGAAAGAGAATGAGATGGTTGGATGGCATCACTGACTCAATGGACATGAGTTTGAGCAAACTCCAGGAGATCGTGGAGAACAGAGAAACCTGGTGTGTTGCAGTCCATGGAGTCACAAAGAGTCAAACATGCTTAGTGATTGAACAACTACTAGTTTCTTGGTAATAAAGAATAAGTTCCAAGCCTTTTTGTTTGGAAATGCAACAACAACAAACAATGGGTTTGTATTTCTTTAAAAAGCAGTTATCTTTTGAAACAGAATCCCTGGGAAATCTTAGAACAAGAAATTATGTGATTTTCACAAATAAATCATAAATTATATAATATTAAAAACAATTCTCTGACTTTTCAGTACTGACCTTTATATGGATAAATCTCAAAAATTAAATGCTAACAACTTTTCATCCTCCAAATCCAGCAAAAATCACTTGCAAGAATGAAAATATTCAACCAAAATGAACATCACATGTCTAAATACAAAACAGCAAGCACCTGCTTGCTCTAAAAAGAACATTTTAGATTTAATTAGAAGATATTGATTATAAATAAGCCATAGCATGGTGGAATCAAAGAATTTTATAATTTCTCTAGACAAAAATATTGTATTGAGAATCAGTAATATTTAATTCAGTGCATCAGTTAGCATATTTGGACATTATATTTGGTTCAAAGCCCAGTTTTGATGTCTGTGAAAGATTCAGACTGCCACTGTGAAATCATGAAGCCTTGCCCAATGCAACAGAAATGCTTCCTTTAAAATATTTCTGTTCCCTGTGTCCTTTTTTTAACAACTCTATGTATGCTCTGTTTTTCTAAGCATCAGGGTCAACCTGACATTTCCTTGAGGACTGTGCCTGTCAGCTAGAATCACCATTCTTCCACTTGCTGAATCAGCCCACCCTTGTACCACTAGCTGATAGGAATACAAGGAGACCTTCAAATTTTGCAAAATTTAGCTGAATTAGAATGGGCTCTAAGCCATTATCTTTAAAACCAGTACAGATTTTCAGACATTTACACAATCAGATTTCTAATTACAAAAGACCCCAGAAATACATACCATTTCAGGCTTGGATGGACTGTTTGATTCCAAGTGAAAATCTTTTATCATATCATCCAGATGACTACCATATACTAAGGCCATAATAAATGTTCCTATTATGACAGGATATCATTCTAACTTGGAAATCCAAGCTTTTAGAAACAGTGCTATAAATAGAGTTAATATTAGACAAACTACCACAGTTGAAAGGAAGGGAACAGATATCAGTCAGAGTTCAAATTTCCAACCTTTGTGGCTTTGGTCCTTTGCCAACCATGCTTCTTCTCTATATGCTGATGGATATAGGCTGCACAGAGAACACTATTGAACTGAAGGAACTTTTCTTCTGTTACAAAGGCTTATTAAGGGTCAACAGAATAGACTTCAACAATTCAGAGAGAATAGTTTATTATTGCCAGAATTCTGGTTGAAAGCAACATTGTATTGTTTAATTCGTCAGGACAAAATAAGTTAAAATATATGGGCAGACTCACTATCATAAGTATGGAAAATCAAAGCCTAAGACAGTAGGTGCCTGAAGTTCATTGAAGGAGAGCGCTTCAGGAAAAGGTCTTCAGGGCAGGGAATGACAAGCAGGAGAGGACAGAGGAAAGGGCTGAGAAAGGATGTTCCCATATACAGACCATTCTTGACTTGATCCATGTGATCACACCACAGAACTAATTATGACCCTCTCCTCTGATTCAAGAGGGCCAGCTATTTGTAGCCCCATATCCATCAATCACTAGCTGCATAACCTCTTGGGAGATGCAGCTGCCATCAGCAATTCTCTGGAAGAGGACAGAGAAAGAGGAGAGAAGTGGGGCATGCCGCTGTGAGTCTTTAGCCACCAACAGCAGCTGAAGAAGAAATGGAAAGAAATTTAGGCAGGGCACCCACAGTAGCTGCTATGCTACTTGCGATTCACTCAGAAATTAGAAAAAAACACCTAGGACTCCATCAAATTTTAGACAGACTGGAAAGGGTCACCTCTTACATCAACAGGTGAAGTCATTGAGATGGAATGGCTGGCAATCTTACCCAGTTGCCTTTAATTGTATTATACCCTATGACTTGTGCTTCCTTGGCTTGTTAACAATCTACAGCCTCTGACATAATGTATCCTTAACCTATTTTGGTGCTCTTAATTCAGAATTATTCCTTCTTCCCGCATGAAAGAGAAGCTGCCAATTTTGAGAATGTCCATTAAGTTAAGGGCACAAGGCAGAACGTTAACATTCAACTTAAAGAAAAAGCAATAGACTTTATAAATTGCAAAGCGCATTTCTTTTTTAATAGAGGAATGAAGTTTTCCGCTGAGAGATCTGGGGCAGTAGAAAGAAGTTTCTTTTCCTAAGGTACAAGTTTTATTTGCATTCCATGAGTCATGTTACATGGAAATCCTTCACTCAATAAGAAACGTACACTTCTGCTGCGGTTCGTGACCCTCCCTGTCTCTCAGTTACGGGCCCTCCAAATTCCAAGCATGCTGTAAGTCATTTTCCCCCATCTCTCCTCCAAGACTTTGTGCTGGAGATGGACTGATTTACATCTTCATCTCCATGACGTACAGAAACAATCAAAATAAATACAAGCCTTTCTTATCCAACAGGTAGTAAATAAAAATCCAAAGGCTTCTGATAAATTGGTAGTCTTTACTCAGATGGGTATTTTGAACCCACCAAAAAACTCAGACATAAAATGGTGCATCTGCAACTTTCTTCCTCTCCATTGTGAGGTGATTGATTTTGTCTGGATGTCTAGAGAATCAGCCAGCTTTATATTTGAGTTCATTAGAAAAACCAAGAGAGAAGGAAAGATCTGCCTATCTGAATAGCAAAGTCTCCATTTCTTTCCCTTTTGACCTAATCAATATGAGAAGGCACTAAGAATAATGGTTTCAAAATCTTAACTAGAAATGCCAGCTGGCCACAAAGGCTTCCTTAAAAGGGCATGTGGGAATCCATAGGGAGAGTCATCATTATACTAATCCACTCAGAATAGTTGATTTCTCCACTTCTGAGTCCAGATATCTGTCCTGGATTCTGCAGCAGCCAAGGCAGTGGGAGATTTTTTTCTGAAGCAAACAAATCTCCCTGTTTCATACTGATCCAACCTAATTCTAGCCACCCAGCCTACACATTATATATTTCCTATTTTGAGAAAAACATTCCTGGAACAGGGAGTGGGCAGTGGACTCAATTCTATTTTCCACTAAATTAAGACACCTTACAGATAAGGAAAGCTACATTTTCTGTGACAGGGAAGAAGGCAGAATACTTGCTGCACCAAAAAAAATTACAAACCAAGAATCAGAGGATAAGAGGAAAATGGCAGATTGACTTCCGGTTAAAGGACAGCTGTAAGCTATTACAAGGCTCCCTCTGGCATCCCCCTTCTTATTCCTGGGCTCCATCCCCATCTGTGAAAAAATGTTTCCCCACAGCAGAGCAAACTTCAGCTTGTCAAAGGCTTCTAACCCCTAGCCTTATACAGGCAAGACCCTCAAGTTATAATTAGCTTTCACTGGCCCTTCTCCAAATATCTTGTAGCCTAGGGGCAACAAAAGCTGTCAGTCAGCATGACCAATTCACTGCTATTTATATCCAGGCTTAGTGGCCATTCTTGTAGCCACAATTGTATTCTGACCTTCTCCAGAGGTAGTATTGAGGGTCAGCACAGTTTTGTTCATACTCAGATCAAGCTGATACACTCTCTGGGGATCAGAATCCTGATTTGTGAGAGCAAATTGGCAGTTTCTGGTTTTATTATCTGTGAAAGAGAGTAAGACTTTATTTTTAATACTTGTATTTAGTTGGGGGGATCAATGAATATCTTTATAAAATGTATTCATAAAGTAAGGACAGGAACATGGAAGAGGAAAGAAGTAAAAACTTAGTAAAAATTTGTGGAGTTTATAGGAGTCTAAGATTAGACTGGTTTTCTGTATTAACACTAATATAAATTTACCTCTTTAATGAGCTTGAGCATAGTCTCATAACTGAAAATTTTACCTCTTCAGAAATTCAAAAGGAAAAGAGAACCTAGGTGGACAAAAGCACTAAAACCAGAGGAATAGCCTTCCTGCTAATAAAATTAACTGGCACTTTTTTTCAGGTTTACAGGTGCCAGACACTGTTAAGAGTTTAATATACTATGAAGTGTTATCACTTCTGGAACACAAGCTAGTCGGTAGCATTGAAGCCCAGCTGGAACATTTACTAGCTGTATATCCCCAGAAAATATATTTCTGGATATCTTTCTCTATGTTTGTTTGTTTGTTTTTAAAATGAGTGTTGGAAGTAATCCCAGTATACAGGCTGTAGTAAGGTTAAATGAGTTAATACATGAGAAACACTGAGCATAAAACCTGGCATATGGAAAGAGTTTAAATAATTCTTGTCTGTTACTGTTATCCACTTGCTAAAGATGAAAAAGTGGAGGTTTAAAAGGTTAAGTAACTCTCTCAAAGTCATACAGTGATTAATGAGCAAAGCTAGGGTACAGTTCAGGTGACCTATCTCTATAAAGTCCATGTACTAAAAACCTTAACACCTTCCTGACAAGCACATTCCCCAGGATCCAGCATGATTTGAACTCAGCCCTTCCTGACACAGCAAGATGATGATAGGGTTTTTTTGGCCGGAAACTTGTGGTCTGTTAATAGACTCATGGTCTATTAATATATCATGAATCTATTAACAGAATAGTGCAGGCAATGGCACCCCACTCCAGTACTCTTACCTGGGAAATCCCATGGACGGAGGAGCCTGGTAGGCTGCAGTCTATGGAATCGCTAGGAGTCGGACACGACTGAGCGACTTCACTTTCACTTTTCAGTTTCATGCATTGGAGAAAGAAATGGCAACGCACTCCAGTGTTCTTGCCTAGAGAATCCCAGGGATGGGGGAGCCTGGTGGGCTGCCGTCTATGGGGTTGCACAGAGTCAGACATGTCTGACACGACTTAGCAGCAGCAGCAGCAGCAGCAGTGATTAATCACTACAAAATATGATCTTGCCACAGATTGTTAGTTCCTCAATGGGAGAGGTCAATACAGGAGAAAACTAGATTTCCCTCATGTAAAATTCAAGCATGCTAATGAAATAAAAAATACAACTCATGAATTAATAACTTAAATATGGCATATTTCACCTAAAGCAAATACAAATTACCTTTTAAGGTAGAAAAATATATGAGTTACCAACTAATAGATGCATTTCATACCCATACTGTGTCACAGAGTTTGTCATACAGTATTTCACTTCATCTCTGCTAAAACTCCTTAAAATAGAAAGTATTAGCTTTATTTTATGGATGAGAAAATAGAGAGGTTAGATGACAAGGTCACAAAATGACAAAGCTAGAATTTGAATCCATATTTGCCTGTCTCCAAAATCCAATTTTTAGCTATGAAACTAACCCTGCTTTGGTGCTTGTGCCATGATGTTCTATTTATGTACAACAAGCATGGCTTATTACCTTAGCATGGCTTGTCACATAGAGAAGAGGTTGAATAAATGTTATCTTTCATTCCAACCACATACTTATCAAGCACTCACTTTGGAATTTTAAAAGACTTACATTTTCTTATATTAAGTAAACCCAGGAAGATGTTATTGCTACTACTTTACTGATAGAAATACTGAGACCTGTAGAGAATAATTTGCTCTACTCTGAAAGTTTCAAAGTGGTATCATAGGTTTCATCCCCTAGGCTTTACACGACACACCCTACCTTTGGCAACACTGTTCAGAACAGGTGATTAAAGGATCTAAAAATACAAGAGTTTCTACAAATAGAAATGATTTCTATCAAGAGGCAAATACTCTAGATATCTATATAGCCATACCAAAAATGCTTCCACAAAGGAAGAGTTTTGCACATGTGAGGATCCTCAGAATGATAAATCTTTGAGATCTATCTAAAAATATTGACTGGTATCTTTGGGCTCCTATTCTACATCAGCTGCAGACATCACATGGTTTACAGGCTCAAGACAATTCAGTGACCAAAAATGCCTCCAAGCTGCTGGTAGCAGGCCCCGAGGCATAAAAGGGCAGCAGTGGTTGTAAGATGTGTGGTAACTGACACAACAGCAAAAGCAGAAAGAGACAGAGACACAGAGAGAATGAGAGAGAGAAGGAAAGATCAAGCCTAGCCAGGTATCTACACACAATAGCAATCACCATAACACTGAGCAAATTGTATTTACATCAGCCTAAGCTTTCAACTGAACACTCAAGATTCAAAAAATTACACATCTAATTTTGCCCTTCCTTCCCTCTACAGGATCAGGAGAGAGGTAAGAGAAGCTTGCAGAAGGTGCGGGGCAGGGGTGGGGGGGGTGGCGATCCTGATTCTCCACACATTTATTTATGCAGGAAAGAAACTGTCTTCACTGACATCTCTAGATGGAGAAGCACTGTGTTCCAGTCAAGAATCCCTGTCTTGTAATGAGCACTCAAGAAATACTTATTGGATGGGGAGCTTGGGACTCTCAAAGTGATGGAAATGACATCAGTCCGGCCCAGGAGGGACTTGCAATTGAAAATTTCTGACACTAACCCAGACAAAAATGGACAGGCTATCCAGATAATGTACTGAGAAATGTGAGCAATCAAATAAATATGCAGCTTAATTTTTTTTCTTAACATCACTTATGTTATAGTCACAGACTGCTCAATTCCAAACCATCCTATGGGTAATCTGAGTTCACTGACTATTAAAATGAAGTCACAATACGTTTTGAAAAATGACCTTCAGTAACATAAATATGAAACAATTTTGCTGGAGTATAATGTTTTTAAAGAACCATTAGAAAGCGTTTGTGAGTGAATCTTGCATAAGACTTTCCTTTCAATTCTTTTGAAAAGTAAGACCGACAGCTAAACTAGTTCCACTTGGACATAAATTTGATTATTGTGGCTAGCTCAGAGGAGATCTAATGATTCTAATGGATTCTTAAACTACCCTAAGTAGTTCTCTACACTTGGCTCTGTCCACAGTCACAGTGGATTCAATCATGTCCATATGGAAAAGGAGTCAAGTTGGGGTGAAATCCTAAAAGGCAATGAATGACAATTTTGCTTCCTGGCATTCCACAGCAGCAGATGCTATACCCTAATGTGCCTTTATGTCTCTTTATATTCACTTCCTATAATTCTCATTCTTTTTCTACAGCATTGATATGATACTTTTCATGGAAACCCGGTGCACAATCACTTAGGATTTTTCCCTATTGTCTAAAATTCTTCTTGTGCAAGTCTTCTGGGACTGCTGCACAGAGGCTATTTCCATCTCAGTGGAAAGCCTTGAATGTAAAGAGAGAGATGAGCTCGTAAATGCAGTCTAGAGAGGTCAGACTAAATATTTTGTTAAAGATAGTCTCAGGAGTAATACCTGTTCATGAAGCAGATATGAACATTTCCACTAAGAATCAATAGTGGACCCATTTGCACTATGCTTAGTGTTCAAAGTGTTTCTGTGCATTTATCCCACCCTGTGCACTTTCTCTCTATAAATAAATATCAGTGGCCGTCTGAGTCTCAAAATGCTTCTGTTGGCCGCATTGTTATCCCTGCCAAAGAGTGGAGCTGAAAAGACCACTGCATCACTATCTCTCCTCTCTACACCCTGAATTCAAGCAAAGGTTCTCCTGGTGTGGCAGCTGTAACTGCGCTTTGTTTCTCTGCCTTTAGCTCACAGCCTGTCTGTTGCTCTGAAGCCTTTGCCCAGAACAAACCACCCCATTTCTGCTGGTTAAAGAAAAAGTGAAAGTCGCTCAGTCATGTCCAACTCTTTGCGACCCCATGGACTGTTGTCTATGGAATTCTCTAGGCTAGAATTCTGGAGTGGGTAGCCTTTCCCTTCTCCAGGGGATCTTCCCAATCCAGGGAATGAACCCAGGTCTCCCGCATTGCAGGCAGATTTTTTACGAGCTGAGCTATCAGGGAACCTCCAGGCATGTCTGCTGATACTGTTTCCCAACATTTCAAAGCTCTACAGACTAGATGAGAGGCCAGCTCAGGGCCCATCCTGCCTGACAGCTGTACATCTATCATCCTCTCAGCACAGATATTGGGATGGCTGCCTTCATCTCTCTTCTCTACCTGTTCTGGCCAACAGAACAGTGTCACAGCAAACAATGCTTCAACAGAGGGGGAGTGTGGCATGGTGTAAGGAGCATGGACAGACCTTTGCAAAATTCCTGCTTGGCTGTTAACCATAGGAGTGAATCAACCTCTTTAAGTATCAGTTATCTCATACATAAGAAGAATATAGTAATGGCTACCTTGGAAATTGTTATAAAGATTGAAATAATACCCAGAAAGTGCCTGGCCCATATTGAACATGCTATAGGATAGACACTGTTATTCAATTCAGATAAAAACCACCAAGTTCTAGGAGCAGGTATGACATTACTCGGGAAGCTAGAGTAGCATTCTGTAGACTGCAGATACTTTGGAAAGGAGCTTTCCTTGTCTCTCAGTATATCCTGGGACAGTGTGCTAGCTGGTAGCAGAATTCAGTGGTAGATTTATGACAGTGTGTTACCAATGGGACTCTTTGACTAGGGCAAAATGGAATATGACCCCTTCTCCTTCAAGTTCATCATCAATCAATGGTGCTGTGCCAGCTCTATAAAGGGAATCTTAATCTCTTTTTGCCCTTACATTTCAAAGAAAGATTAGGCAGCAATCAAGTTTCTGCCCAATAAATGTGCAAGGACTCCCCAGCACTTGGAACAAGGGCAGGCGCCTAGTAGGCACTCAATAAATGCTAGATGTAAGGAAGAATGAATGAATGATTTTAAGTAATATTTTTTCTTCTAGTGAAAGAATCACCTGCAGATCAGGAAGCAACAGTATTGCTTGCAAGTTCCTCTTTACATTTTCATATGTTTGAATATAACTCTGAAAGATAATATAGGAACTCATTTAGCTCCATTTCACTCCATTGACAGTAGGTCACTATGGATATTTTCATGAATGATTGCACCTGAGTAAATGTCAAGACACTCAGGTTTCAAACAGAAAGGGGCCTTAGTCGTTTGCCCTGATCTATCTTTGCTGCACACTTACAGCATGGGCCACGTGGCAAAGTTCACATCCTCTTTCCCACTTTTCATTCTAAAGACACCTTGTGTTTTCCCATGTGGCTTTAAGGAATCATTCTTGATCTCAGCCATAAAATCAGAAAGCTGCATAACTGACAAGATGATCCCGGAAGGCAGCTAAAACATGGGGTAGATTGAAACTGACAGTTAATTTGTAGCAGTAAAAAATAATGATATCATCATAAAACAAGTTTAAGATCAGACTGGGCTCAAACACTCTGTGCCCACAGATTATATAGATGGGCATTGTCAAAGCTTAAATAACAAAGCAAAACAAAACTGAACCTCTCAGCTTCACCAAGCACAATTTATTTATTTATTTTTTTTATGGAACGCTACCACCATCTGCTGGCTGCAGCTGATAAAATGCCTAGCAATCTCAAAGTCCTGGAATATTCCATTCTACAGAGGCTGTTGTTAATTACCATGCACAAGGAAACATTTTTAACCTCACACATGAGCAAAACGATACAAATAAACCAGACCTTCCTAGCACAGGGAACAAATGAAAGAACCTGGAAGACGATATTGCCAAAGGCTCCCTGGTGGGCTATGCCTACACGCTGCACTTGCTGGGTACTAAAGTCCCAGCACATTCTCTTCTGATTGCCCAGCTCCCTCCTTACACGTGCTCACTTTCAGACTTCCTCCTCTCCAGCTGCCTCCTCTACCAGGCATCCTACACAGCACTGCAGTGATAGGCAAAGCAGCAGCTCTCAGCTAAAAACAGCCTCCTCCTGGAGCTTTTAAAGGAAGAAAACCACTGACATTTTGTCTTCTTCAAGGAAAGCGTAGCCCTGGTGTGATTCAACAAAGAAAAGGAGGATATCCTTGGCTCCCCAGACTCTAAAAGCAATATTTTAGTAAGGTTTCCACGGGGTTCATTGCCTCGTGTCATGCCTGTTTTTCGTAATTCGGCAACAAGTCAGGAATTCTTTGGAGGGAGAAAAGCCAGAGTCTTTAGTTCTAGCCACCTTTAATACCCTACCCACTGTTTCTAACATGTGCAGTCTTACCATTCTCAACTCTCTCTTATTCACATCACAGGCCTCTAACTTCTCAACCATCCTGAGGACAAAAGGAGGCTTTACAAAATATTCCTTCTTCACTGTAACTTCTTTTTTTTTCTTCTGCTTGTGTTAGTCGCTCAGTCGTGTACGATTCTTTGTGACCCCATGAACTGTAGCTCGCCAGGCTTCTCTGTCCATGGAAATCTCTAGGCAAGAATACTGGAGTGGGTTGCCATGCCCTTCTCCAGCGGATCTTCCCAACCCAGGAATCGAACCCCGGTCTCCCGTGTTACAAGCAAATTCTTTACCATCTGAGCCACTTTGCTTACCTGAATTTAAAATGTTTATTCACTGAGCATGTAACAACTGTATCATAAAACAATTTCTAAAAATCCTTTAAATGGTCATCTATTTAGAAAATTTTCTGTCACTCATATATCTATAATCATAATGAGGTAATGATTGGTACCAGACAAAATATCTAGCTTCTATTGAGCAAAGATGTAAATATATCACATGATATTTTCCCTGGATGGAAGACCACAGCCTCATGCAGCAGAAACAAGTGATACTCTCCAGCTCTGACATGCCTCTGTGTATGACCAGGCTATCCTCAGTCAGAGGGGCAAAATGCCCATATACGCAAAACACACTGGGAGGAATTAATTTCCTCCTGAATAGTATCATCCTTGCATTCATCTAAACAATTAGCTCACTCTCCTAAACACTCTGAGATATAAACTTTAGTACAAAGGCATTTTACACGTTCTTCCTGATGCTGCAAATTCAGAAAGATACCACTTATAGGTTAACTGGTTTCTATATGGCATAAGCAAACCCCTATAAGCAATGCAGCCATGACTAAAATTTCCATTTATTTTCTTTGGTACAAATGACTGGTGAATATTTTAAAATGTCCAATCTCATCAAAATAATTAATATCAAATTATCCTACAATAAAATAATAATGAGGCGCTTCCCTGGTGATTCACTGGTAAAGAATACCCCTGCCAATGCAAGAGACTCGGGAGACATGGGTTTGATCCTTGAGTCAGGAAAATTCCCTAGAGAAGGGACTGGCAATGAACTCCAGTATTCTTGCCTGGGAAATCCAGTGGACAGAGGAGTCTGGTAGGCTATAGTCCATGGATTGTGAAAAACTCAAATACGACTTAGCAACTAAACAACAACAACAGCAACAACAAAACAATAATGAATATTTTTTTTCTTATCAACTAGCAAAGAATTTTTAGCAAATAATAATACCCTTTGTAATCAGGGGACAGGGAAATGTACTCTATACACGACTTTCAATATAACTTAGTACAAACTTTCAAGAAGGTAATTTGGCATTGCTTATTAAAAACTCCTTTTTAAGAATTGTAGAAACCTGTGATTTATGCATTTTATCCCTAGAAATTTATCCCAAAAGAACAATCATGGCTGATGAATACACCAGCGTGACATCATAGTCTTGTTTGTTATTTATGTACATCACAGCCTCATTTATAATAAGGGAAGTCTTTAGTATTCAGTTATGATAGGCTGAATAATAGCCTCCCCAAAGATGTCCACACCTTTATCCCCAGAACCTCAGAATATATTACCTTACATGATAAGAAGGATTTTGCAGGCATGATTAAGTTAAGAATCTGAATATTAAGTTAAGGATCTCGAGGTTATCCCAAGACTATACAGATGGGCTCAATGTAATCACAAAATTTCTAAAAAGAGGAAAGCAAATGGGTTAACAGCATGGAAGCTGCAGGGACAATGATACAGGAGTTGGAGTGAAGTCACTGAAGATGGAGATAGGGCCATGATCCAAGAACACAGCAGTCTCTACAAAAAGGAACAGGGCAAAGAAATATCCCCCTAGATCCTGCAAAAAAAAAGAAGCCATGCTAACACCACAATTTTAGGACTTCTGATCTCTAGAAGTATAAGACTAAAGAAACTGTGTTCTTTTAAAACGCTAAACTGTGGTCATTTGTAATGGCAGCAATGAAACATGAACATACCAAATATCGAGTAATAGAGACTTTAGGGCTAAATTGTCGATTGTCATTTAGGGCTCCAAAAGCCTTATACTTGAGGGTCTGAGTTATGAAAGAGATTTTTGTTTTAATCCAGTGTTTTTATTTTGATGATAATCTTAAAAATGTTCATGTAAAGATATTCTGAACCATCTGGTAGACCAACTTATAACTAACAGCTATGCTGTGGTTTCAAGGCCCAAGTTTGTGTTTGTGTTTATAGCACATTAGCAGTGCCAAGGGAAGGCTAACTCCACAGATACTCTTAAGAACAAAGTCGACACGGCAGTTCAGAGAAGAGCTGTGGGAGGACCGAGTTACCACTGGTAAATAACTGTCGATGTACATGAGTAGCTGACTCTGTACCTAACAAAAATAGGTTTAGCAGCAGAAAGTTTTGGTTTAAACTTTTGTTGATGTACTTTGAAGTACACCATTAAATTGAATCATGAAAATAATGACCATAGGCTTAAAAATGAGTTTATTGTTAGAAAAAAATAATAATGATGATGACAGTCAACTCAGATGTTGGTCCACCAGGCTCAAAACCAAATGAACCATGCTGAAAAAGAAAAGGTAAAAGATTTATCATCCTACTATTAAACATCAATTATCACCTTAAATGACTGTTGACATCTTAATTACATTGATTTTATATCAAATTTAAATGCAAATCTGTATTGGGTTTATAGTTGTAGACAAGTTAGGATCATGGATAATTAATATCAGTTTTATATTTCTATATAGAGAGTAACTACATAATAAAAATAACATTAAGTCAACCCAGGAGGGAACATGAGAGTTTATTTTTCCCTGGAAAGTTCATCTCAGTTCAGTCCCTCAGTCGTGTCCAACTCTTTGCGACCCCATGAACTGCAGCACACCAGGCCTCCCTGTCCATCACTAACTGCCAGAGTCTACCCAAAGCCATGTCCATTGAGTCAGTGATGCCATCCAGCCATCTCATCCTCTGTCGTCCCCTTCTCCTCCTGCCCTCAGTCTTTCCCAGCATCAGGGTCTTTTCAAATGAGTCAGCTTTTCACATCAGGTGGCCAAAGTATTGGAGTTTCAGCTTCAACATCAGTCCTTCCAATGAACACCCAGGACTCGTCTCCTTTAGGATGAACTGATTGGATCTCCTTGCAGTCCAAGGACTCTCAAGAGTCTTCTCTAACACCACAGTTCAAAAGCATAATTCTCCGTCACTAAGCTTTCTTTATAGTCCAACTCTCACATCCATACATGACTGCTGTAAAAACCATAGCTAAAGGAACTCATATATTTGCTCAAGCCTGAGAAAGGTAGAGTTAATTAATTATGGTACTTTTTTCCAATGGAATACTACTTAATCATTAGAAATGACACTGTTGAACAATATTTAATGAAATGGGGAAATCATCAAGACCTGTTTAAAATTTAAAAATACTTGCAAACTATAGCAGTAAGATTCCAATGTTTAAAAAAGAAAGTAATTTCTATACAGAGTAAAATGAATAGGATACATACAGAACTAAATGGCAATGCATTGCTGGGCTTCTTAAAAATATGCTTTTTGGTCTTTTCAAATTTTTTAAACAACAAACATTACTTTCACAGTGAGAAGATAGACCTTTGAGTAGTAAATCTGGGGTTAAAACACTCTTCTCTTGGTCCTGGCTCCAGAGGGTTTAAAAATTGAAATGACATTTGTTTTTCAACTCCTGGAAGACAATTTTGTTGGAAAAAATAGCCTATGCTCCCCAAGAGCAGAGTGTCAATGACAAAAAAAAAAAAAAATCCATCATTTGCCCCTGAAAAATTGTGAGAAATATATATATGTATATGTAGTTATTCTCCAAAAAACCTGTATACTTAATGTTTAAACTGCTTAAATAAAGTAAGTAGTGAAAGTACTAGTCACTCAGTTATGTCTACTACTTTGTGACCCCATGGACTATAGACTGCAAGCTACTCTGTCCGTGGGATTCTCCAGGCAAGAATACTGGAATGGTTAGACTATTCCCTTCTCCAGGGGATCTTCCCAGCCCAGGAATCAAACCCAGGTCTCCAGAATTACAGGCAGATTCTTTACCATCTGAACCACCAGGATACTAAATAATTTTCCTAGTGAGAAGCTTGAGAGTTTCTTTTCATTCACTGGGGTGCCACACATTCTCTTTTTCCCATCTGCTAATATTTTAAATCTATGAGCTTAAAAAAAAAAAATCTATCTCCACCTTCATATTTTCAGGTTAACCTCTAAAACTTTTCCTGTAAGTTCAATTTATTGTAGAGGATGTATTTACCAACATACTTTACACTGGTACATGTTTCAAATATATTTGTCAAAACTTCAGAGCTGAAAATGTTAATTTATGATTACCTATAAATTTAAATTCACTGTGAGACACATTGTGACAGAAAGACATGAGTTTGTTGCTAGAATGATACAGAATCAAGGTGCAGCATGCATCAGTAATTCTTATCAAAGTTTTCTCTGCTTTGTTCTTCCAGGATCCTCCCTCAGGAGCCATTCATCCTCAAGTGTCACTGTTACACACCACAGTGAGATAGGTTAGATGTGTGGTTTTCTTATATAGAATAGAGGAGAGTGACTGCGAAAGAGCAGTGGGGAAGGGCAGGATTCTCCCCTGCTATAGGGCCTTCCCTGGTGGCTCAGAGGCTAAAGCGTCTGCCTCCAATGTGGGAAACCTGGGTTCGATCCCTGGGTTGGGAAGATCCCTTGGAGAAGGAAATGGCAACCCACTCCAATATTCTTGCCTGGAGAATCCCATGGACAGAGGAGCCTGGCAGGCTACAGTTCATGGGGTCGCAAAGAGTCGGACATGACTGAGCGACTTCACCTTCATTCTCTCTGGGAGATTCGTTTCAGCAAAGAGTCCAACTAGAATCTGTGGATCTGGAAAGTGATTCCCTTAAAGGTATCCATGCCTTTGTAGCGCCTGCAGAGCCTGCGTACTTCCAGGTTTGTATGGACCCTTGTCTGAAAACCCTTGTCTGCTTTGAAACCCAAACAAGATAAACAAAAGTTTTTTTACCCATTTAAAAATAGAAATAGATTTATTGGCAAAATTCCAGCCTTGATACCAGAGCTTATACTACAAAATACTCCTGAGAACATGTAGGATCACTTCTTTAAATTACTTTGAAGTTTCTTCCTCGGATATGATGCACTTTTTGAAGGTAAATCGTGTAGACAAAATTCTCACAATCATAAAGCCTCATTCTTTTACATAAGAAAATGCCTCTCAATTATCCCCAAATTCCAGTGATTAAAAAAGAATCTATTCTCCACTTGGCAATTTTGTTTGGGGATGAATATGTAAATTATTTAGTTATGATCCCCATGTGTCTTTCCCTAACTCCCACGCTTGGGTTTCCATCATATACATAAGGCTTCCCTTAGGCTATAGTCTTAGGGGAGTGCTTCTTGTGATTAAATTGAACTTAATCCACCAGCAAAATTTTTTGTGTGTGTTCCAGGCAGGCACTGTGCTAGACTGTAGGAAATAGGTGATCAAATCATTCCTTTGTTGTTGCTGTCCAGTTGCTAAGTCAGGCCCATCTCTTTGCAACCCCATGGACTGCAGCACACCAGGCTTCTCTGTCCTCCACTATCCCCAAAGTTCACTCAAATTCCTGTCCACTGAGTTGGTGATGCTATCCAACCATCTCATCCTCTACCATCCCCTTCTTCTTTTCCCTTCAAACTTTCCCAGCTTCAATGTCTTTTTCAGTGAGTTACCTTTTTTGCATCAGGTGGCCAAAGTATTGGAGCTTCAGCTTCAACATCAGTCCTTCCAATGAATATTCAGGGTTGATTTCTTTTAGGATTGACTGGTCTGCTCTTCTTGCAGTCCAAGGGACTCTCAAGAGTGTTCTCCAGCATCCATTCTTCAGCACTCAGCCTTCTTCATGGACCAACAATCACATCCATTCATGACTACTGGAAAAACCATAGGTTTGACTAGAAGGACCCTTGTTGGCAAAGTGATGTTTCTGCTTTTTAATATGCTATCCAGGTTTGTCATGGTTGTCTTTCCAAGGGGAAACATCTTTAATTTCGTGGCTGCAGTCACTGTCTGCAGTGATTTTGGAGCCACAAAAGATAAAATGCCATTGTTTCTACTTTTTACCCTTCTTTTTGCCATGAAGTGATGAGACCAGATGCCATAAATCTTAGTTTTTTTTAATGTTGACTTTAAGCCAGCTTTTTCACTCTCTTCTTTCACCATCATCAAGAGGCTCTTTAGTTCCTCTTCACTTTCTGCCATTAGAGTGTTATTGTCTGCATATCAGTATTTCTCTTGACAATCTTGATTCCAGCTTGTGATTCATCCAGCTCGGTATTTCACACGATGCACTCTAAATATACGTTAAATAAGCAGGGTGACAATATACAGCCTTGAGGTACTCCTTTCTCAATTTTAATCCAGTTTATTGCTCCATGTCTGGTTCTAACTGTTGCTTCTTGACCTGCATACTGGTTTCTCAGGAGACAGGTATGGTGGTCTGGTATTCTCATCTCTTGAAGAATGTTCCACAGTTTGCTGTGATCCAGACAACCATATTGCTGCACTCAATATGCCAGCAAATTTGGAAAACTGCGTAGTGACCACAGGACTGGAAAAGGTCAGTTTTCATTCCAATCCCAAAGAAAGGCAACGTCAAAGAATGTTCAAACTATCACACAATTGCACTCATCTCACACACTAGCAAAATAATGCTTAAAATTCCCCAAGCTAGGCTTCAATAGTATGTGAACTGAGAAATTCCAGATGTTCAAGCTGGATTTAAAAAAGGCAGATGTACCAGAGATCAAATTGCCAACATCCATTGGATCATAGAAAAAGCAAGAGAATTCCAGAAATACACCTACTTCTGCTTCTTGACTACACTAAAGCCTTGGACTGTGTGGATCACAACAAACTGTGAAACATTTTTAAAGAGATGGGAATACCAGACCACCTGAGAATTCTGTATGCAGGTCAAGAAGCAACAGTTAGAACTGGACATGGAACAACTGACTGGTTCCGAACTGGGAAAGGAGTACGTCAGGACTATATATTATCACCCTGCATATTTAACTTATATGCAAAGTACATCATGAGAAATGCTGGACTGGATGAAGCACAAGCTGTAATCAAGATTGCCAGGAAAAATATCAATAACCTCAGATACACAGATGACACCACCTTTATGGCAGAAAGCAAAGAGGAACTAAAGAGCCTCTTGATGAAGTCAAAGAGGTGAGTGGAAAAAGTTGGCTTAAAACTCAACATTCAAAATACAAAGATCATGGCATCTGATCCCATCACTTCAAGACAAATAGATGGGGAAACAATGGAAACAGTGAGAGACTTTATTTCCCTGGGCTCCAAAATCACTGCAGCTAGTGACTGCAGCCATGAAGTTAAATGGTACTTGCTCCTTGAAAGGAAAGCTATGACCAACCTAGACAGCATATTAAAAAGCAGAGACACTACTTTACTGACAAAGGTCCATATCATCAAAGCTATGGTTTTTCCAGTAATCATGTATGGATGTGAGAGTTGGACCATAAAGAAAGCTGAGCACCGAAAAATTGATGCTTTTGAGCTGTGGTGTTGGAAAAGACTCTTGAGAGTCCCTGGGACTGCAAGGAGATCAAACTAGTTCATCCTAATGGAAATCAGTCCTGAATATTCATCGGAAGGACTGATGCTGAAGCTGAAACTCTAATACTTTGGCCACCTGATGCGAAGAACTGACTCATTTGAAAAAACCCTGATAGTAGGAAAGATTGAAGGCAGGAGGAGAAAGGGATGACAGAGGATGAGATGGTTGGATGGTATCACCAACTTGATGGACATGAGTTTGAGAAAGCTCCAGAAGTTGGTGATGGACAGGAGCAAGTTCCTGGCGTGCTTCAGACCACGGGGTTGCAAAGTGTAGGAGGTGACTGATACTGAACTGAACTGAACTGACACAATCAAAGGCTTTAGCATAGTCAGTGAAGCAGAAGTAGATGTTTTTCTGGAATTCCCTTGCTATCTCTGATCCAGTGAATGTTGGCAATTTGATCTCTGGTTCTTCTGCCTTTTCTATCACCAGCTTGTACATCCTAAAAAATGATGTTGTTAAACTGCTGTACTCAATCTTTCAGAAAATTTGGAAAACTCAGTGGTGGCCATCTCAGGACTAGAAAAGGTCAATTTTCATTCCAGTTCCAAAGAAGGGCAATGCCAAAGAATGTTCGAACTACTCTACAATTGTGCTCATTTCACATGCTACCAAGATTATGCTCAAAATCCTTCAAGCTAGGCTTTATCAGTTTGTGAATTGAGAACTTCCAGATATACAAGCTGGGTTTAGAAAACCACTCTGAGAACTTCCAGATATACAAGACGGGTTTAGAAAAATCACTCCTTTATGTCTATAAAATATAGAAAGTGACTAGATATGGATAAACCAATGATACACTGGTAGTTCATAATCATATCTTACTCTATTTGATGTTAGAATGTTATGACAAACTCCCCATTTAGTAAATCTGTCCAATGTTAGCTCAACTTTGAAAAAAAAATGTATCAAATGCCTTCCCCACACCACCCAACCCATCCCCCCAATCTCTAGATGAAGCAGAGTGCTTCTCTCTGTCCTGACTAGAAACTGCCAGCAGCCCAACTAGCATCAGGAGGATTCCTCTCTCTCTGTACCTACCTTCCTTGCATACTCTGCCTATAATCTTAACACTCTTGCCAATACTCTGTGGTCTAGCCATAATGACCTTCTTCCTCCCCAACCCCATGAATTATAATAAGCTGGCCTCTTTCTGGACCAAGCCTCTCACCCACTGCCCTGCTCAACTCTACTCACCCTTCAAATGCCAGCACAGTTTTGGGGCCCTCATTCTGTGCTCTTGCAAATCCCCAAACTTCTGATCTCAGTTTGCAATCATATATTTTTTTTTATTATCTAATTAATGTCTGTCTCTCTCACCAGCCTCAAAACTACATAAGGAGTCTGTGACTATTTTGTCACCATTGTATCTTTATGTTGTCTGGAACACAGGAAAAGCTAAGTAGCTTTCTGTTCGCTATTTGTATGAATCATCTAACCCTACCTGAAAAACCCAGACCTGGATCATTGAAGGTATGGTTGGAAGGACAACTCTCTGAATGTGAGCTCAAGCCCTAATCTTTGCCTTGCAAGGTCTAGGGAACCTATGAGGTGAGTAACATTCCAAAGGCTTTTTCAGACACTTGCCTGGTTAATGGGGGAGCCAATGAGGCAAAAAGTTCCCTGGTGGCTCAGACAGTAAAGAATCCTGCAAAACAGGAGACATGCATTCAATCCCTGGGTCAGGAAGATCTCCTTGAGAAGGGCATGGCAACCCACTCTAGTATTCTTGCCTGGAGAATCCCCATGGACAGAGGAGCCTGGTGGGCTACAGTCCATTGGGTTGCAAAGAGTCAGACATGACTAACACTTTCAGTGAGGTAGAAACTGAGAAATGTTCTTCCCTCATGGTCAGCACTTCCCTATGGTCAGCACTCTCCTGGATTTAGGACTTTGAGGTTTCATCTGCGTGTTCACTGGTGAATCACCAGCACCTAAAGGTTGCTCACCATCTGTGGAATGCTCAACAGATATTTGAATACAAAGCCCCTCCAACTGCCCAGTACCATAGCGTTTGGCACCTATACACCATTTGAAATCTTTCCACATTAATCTCACTTTTTCTTTTAATCACCATTTTTTTTTCTCCTGACACTGATCTCCACACACAAACTACCATTTCACTACGAGGCTGGCAGCAACATAACTGAAGCTGACCAAAAGAACTTTTCTCATAACCCAAAAAAAGCAAAGATGAAAAAAAAAAAAAAAAACTGCCACACTCTTTTCTCAGCCAAATATGCTTTTAAAAGATTTGATTTTTGAGCTCAGAATCTAACTCTCCAATTATCTAAACAAATCCACAAGAACAAAATACCATATTTACATATGCAAAGCAAGAATGTGGAATTAGAATACTTAATTTATTCACACAATTGAATGTTCAAACAACTACAGTTTCAGATACTATTTTTTGCTTATTCACTTCTCCAAAGTGGCCTTATAATATACTTCTTTACATGGATCATGTGTCCACAGTATCTAATCTCCAAACAACTGGTATTTTAGGAACTCATATTTTTAGACAAATATTTGGGATATGTTTGCAAATTGGTATTCCATAGGCAAGATTTTTAACTTATAGGTCTCTCTTGAAAATGTGATCCTTGGTTTGTAAGAATTTTGTTTTAAAACCTAGGGAGGAAACAGGGAGGGGCTGTCTTGATGGCTTAATAGCTTTTTCTTCCTGGGTACACTCATTAAGGACAAAAGTGATTATTTTTTGGATTTATAAGTGAAATCCATTCTAAGCAAATGTCTCTACCCTGGAAAAATAAAACAGGAACTACTGGCTGGTTCCTGAGCAACTGTTGCCATTTTATTCAGTGTTTTTTCTTATTACAGTTGTCCCTCTGCATCCATAGAGGACTGGTTCCAGGCCCCATGCACAAATATCTAAATGTAGAGATGCTAAAGTCCCTTATATAAAATGGCACAGTATTTGCATATAAGCTGTGTGTATCCTCTCATATACTTTTAATCATCTCTTCTGTTTAGTCAAGTCTCTCAGTTGTCTCCTACTGTTTGCAGCCCCATGGACTGCAGTACACCAGGCTTCCCTGTCCATCACCAACTCCCAGAGCTTGCTCAAACTCATGTCCATTGAGTCAAAGATGCCATCCAACCATCTCATTCTCTGTCATCCCCTTCTCCTCTTGCCCTGAATCTTCCCCAGCATCAGGATCTTTTCCAATGAGTCAGTTTCTTCATCAGGTGGCCAAAATATTGGAGCTTCAGCTTCAGCATCAGTTCCTTTCCATGAATGGAACAGAAATCATCCCTAGATTGCTTGCAATACCTAATACAAGGTAAAGGCTATGTAAATAATTGTAAATACAATGTAAATGCTATGTAAATTCAAGTTTTGCTTTTTGGAACTTTCTGGAATTTTTTTTTCCTCAAATATTTTCAATCCATAGGTGGTTGAACCTGTGGATATGGAGACTGTTCTCCCAAAAGTTTAACTAAATATCTGTAATAGTCCCCAATCTCCTTGTAGTCCCATATAAAACTTAACTCATTCAAAAAAAAGTTTATTCTAGTGAAATTATAACCTTTCTTCAGTCTTTCAAGGTCAACATTTAATGCTCCTTTTTAAAATTTTTATACCAGAAGGAAATGGCAACCCACTCCAATATTCTTGCCTAGAAAATGCTATGAACAGAGGAGCCTAACAGGCTATAGACCATGGGGTCACAAGAGTTGGACACGACTTAGAGACTAAACCACCACCCACCACTATAGCACAGCCAAGGTCCAACTCTACTCTGGAACAACACATTTTCCATGCAGTTGTTTTCCTGCTGTTTAATCTGAGCATCATTCCTACGGGGATGTATCCCAGGTCACCTCCCCAGCATACAAACACTCCTAATAAACCCTTAAACCTATCCTAATTCACCTTCTCACAGCATGTTAAATGAAATTAAATATAGAATAAGTCAAAGAGATGATAATGTGGTGGCTGAGGAATTTTTAATAAATGGAAAAATTAAAATATAATAATTAACATTATGCTTGGACCTTGGAGTTCAATTCTTTTCCCCAGCTTCACTTCTTCCTGCATATCTAGAAATGAAGTCTTTATTTCACTAAGATAGGATTAAGAGCTTAAAACCTCTCTTCTGCTATTTATCTAGGGAATCCAAGAAATAGCTAATTGAAAGATTCCATATTATTCTTTTCTCCAACTGGTTGCATCATTTTATCTACTTCAAGGATAGCCTCTGAAAGTACAAAGTTCAAGATGTGACAGAGTGTTGTAAAGCATACCAAGATAAAGGTGATATTCCATATATACTTAGGGGGAGAGAGAAGAAGACATTATTTGCCTGGTCTGTACACTCAATATACAGAATTCTGACTACATTTGTCAATTTTTCAGTTTTGCCAAGATAGCTAGCTATGAGAACAGAGAGATTTCTTTTTACAACCCATTAGGAAAATAATAAGAGAATCTATTGGAAATCACTGATCCTGCTATATATAGTAAGAATAATTGGTGTTATTACCAGCAAAAGTTATGACCAACCTAGATAGCATATTCAAAAGCAGAGACATTACTTTGCCAACAAAAGTCCGTTTTGTCAAGGCTATGGTTTTTCCTGTGGTCATGTATGGATGTGAGAGTTGGACTGTGAAGGCTGAGCGCTGAAGAATTGATGCTTTTGAACTGTGGTGTTGGAGAAGACTCTTGAGAGTCCCTTGGACTGCAAGGAGATCCAACCAGTCCATTCTGAAGGAGATCAGCCCTGGGATTTCTTTGGAAGAAATGATGCTAAAGCTGAAGCTCCAGTACTTTGGCCACCTCATGCGAAGAGTTGACTCATTGGAAAAGACTCTGATGCTGGGAGGGATTGGAAGCAGGAGGAAAAGGGGACGATAGAGGATGAAATGGCTGGATGGCAACACCAACTTGATGGACGTGAGTCTGAGTGAACTCTGGGAGTTGGTGATGGACAGGGAAGCCTGGCATGCTGCGATTCATGGGGTCACAAAGAGTCAGACACAACTGAGCGACTGAACTGAACTGAACTGAACCATGCAGCTGATTATAAATATCGTGTTAAGATAATATAGTTGATTGCAACATTTGGCTTACATGGCAAAGAATCTGTTGCAATGCGGGAGACCTGGGTTTGATCCCTGGGTAGGGAAGACCCCTGGGGAAGGGAATGGCAACCAACTCCAGTATTCTTGTCTGGAAAATTCCATGGACATATGAGCCTGGCAGGCTACAGTTCATGGGGCCACAAAGAGTCAGACATGACTGAGCGACTAACACCTTCACTTTCACTTACTAGAAATTAGCAAATACTTGAACCATAGTACCAAAGGAAACATCTCTTGTCCATTCTCAAAATATCTTCCTGTACTCTGAAAACTGTGATCACCCACTGAGGCTCTATCCCAAGATTATCACTGTCTTGCACAAAGGCTAATTCCACAAAAAATTGTCTTTATAAATATACCTGAAGGAGATTGTTTTTCTTCAAGAAGCTCTGCTAAATTCTGTATGTTTCACCAGTTACTTATTTTCAGGGTTAATAATGTCACTCTGATGCTGCTCCATATCACAGTGTATAAGACCATCACCCAGATTTTTCAAATGTTCCTCATTCTTCTTTTTGAGTGTGTCATGCTGAGCAACTGAAAAGGGTGGAAAAGGGGGCAAGGAGAATTATTACTCAATTCTTTTGAGTGGGCTTGGTAAGAGCTGAAAATACTCCCTCTCATGGGTCAGAAATATGAATTCTGCCTTTCCTCACAACTTTTTGCCCTAAAAATGCTTCTACCTTTGGATGCAATAATTCTCCTTTTGTGAATCTATCTTGGGGAAACAATGTAAACTATACAAAAAACCTATGCCTCAATTATATTAAGAGAAACATTTCATTTTTATAGAAAAACAGAAACATTGTGAATGGACAATAACAAAAAAAATGATTAAGTAAATCATGAAGTGTCCATTACAAATTATGTTTGCAAAAGTTTAAAATAACATGTAGGTGCATACAATATGAAAGTATACTATTATAAGTTTTAAAAATCTATATACATGCACTGTAATTATTTCATATTGCCGCTGTAAAAAAATTACAAACTTAGTAGCTTAAACAATATAGTTGCATTACGTCACAGAAGTCTGAGATACATCTCAGTGGACCAAAACAAAGTGTCGGCAGGACTGCATTGCTCCTGGATGCTCTAGGAGATGATCCATTGCCTCACTTTTCCAGATTCTAGAGACCATCTGCACTCCTTGGCATATGGCCCTCTTCTCCAGCAAGCTGGCATCTTTTCTGCCTTCATTTTCCATTTTTAAGGACCCTTGTAGTTATTCAGGGCCCATCTAAATAATCCAAGATTACCTAACTATTTTAAGGTCAGTTGACTAGCAACCTTAATTCCATCTGCAGCATTATTTCCCCTTTGCCATGTAACCTCACATATTCATGGGTTCCATGGAGCAGGATGGCTATTTGGGGGGACCATTATTCAGCCTACATATACTATGCAAGAAAAACAAATGAAACAACCAAACAAAACTAAAAACAAAAACAATGACAAAACTTAGCATAGAAAATTTAGACGAGAACATACCAAAATGTTTTTATTACTTAGTACAGCTGTATGTTATCGTTTTTATTCTCCTTGATTTTCCTTGATATCCAAATTTTATTATTTTCCATGATTTACTATTTTATAGATATTAATAAAACTCTTATTTTGATAATGAAAAAATGTCTTACCCAAAAAAAGATTTTTTTTTAATCCCTGTGGTTACAAGAGTCTATAAAAGATAACTTTTATTTTTTATATGGATTTTCTCAGTTATAAGTAATCAACTAGTTAAAGGAAATGAAATAAGAAGTGCAGAGTTATTGATTAGTACAATCTGCCCTAAAAATATTCAGTAACGCCAACCTTATTGACTGAGAGAGTTCAGAATTGCATGTTTAACTTGTAGTTGTCTTATTCCCCCAATTAAAAGGCAAAAAATTTAAGAGCAAGTATGAGTCATATTTTTTACTGCCAAATTATTAGACTTTAAAAGACAGCATAATCATGACTCTTAAACAAATATAAAATGAACATGTCAAAGACTTTATTTAACTCAGTAATTAATGAGGGGACCAATAAGATGTTATAATCTATTCAAAGAAGAATTTAAAGTACCATGCATATGTAATAGGATAAAGAATTCTGAAATAAATTCACAACTAGATGCCAAACAGGTCTATTCACAGGGCTATAATCAATTTAATTCCACCAGAAACAATTAATTTACATTTCCAGGGACTAGAATCATTTGCATTCTTATTGGTACTCTACAACTTAGAGAAGTAACAAAATAACAAAAGACAACGAAAATCAGAGATAATACAGATAACTCAAAAAGTCATGCTGAAGATTCTTTTTTTTTTTTTTTTGACCCATATCAATATTTCACAATTCTTCCTGACAATACAATACCTCACTCGATACCATGAATGCTGTAGGCACACCATAAATTTGGGGTGTGAATGTTTGATTGAAAGATCAAGTCTGGCCTTATTGCACTAACTTCATTTAGAATGTCAGTTCTCCTATTATTCTTTTTCTTTGAAGTCCCTAGTTCTTTGCCCTTCTTTCCTAGGTATGCTTAACTTATAAGAAGAGGACTCTTTCTGCCATCTGGGTTTCGCTGGACTTACTAAGGTGATATTGCAGAAGGACAGTGAGAATCTGATACTTTAGTATAATGCTAGTTTAGTACAACTATGACAAGAAGTGATCTTGGGACTCAACAGGTGAGAAGTGAAAGACTCTCCCCTATCTTGAGTGGGAACTTATAGGGCCCTAAAAAAGAAAGCGCTCTGGAGTCTGGCAAGTAGCTGTTAGCATTCTGGCCTGGGTTATGCATCTAGATTTCAGTGAGATTTCCCTTGGGTCTCTCAATGTTCAAATAAGCTGTATTTTTTCAAAAAGTGTAAAGATTTTCTTGAAAAAAATCTTCATTTTCAAAAAGTCCATTCTTATAACCTCAGCATAGAATTCTAAAAGTAGATGGGATTTTTCCTTCAGTAGCTGGAGAAAGTAGATAGTTTAAGATAGTTTAACAATTATACCAAAGAAGTTCTCACACTGTTGTGAAAGTTCTAGGAGTTTAAGGTTGTTTAAGATAGTTTAAGAACTATTGGTCTAAGGCCCTGATATTTTCCAGACAGGTAAAGAGGCAGAAATTAAGTGCAATTAGAATTCCACTAAAGTCAGCAAAACTTTAATACAGAAGGAAATTTTTTAAATCTATAAAATAGTCTAGTTACATGAACACTTAAAAAAAATAACTATTGTATCTCTTTTAAAAGATGTATAGACATGATGTAAGATGGCGGAGTAAAAGGACATGCACTGATCTTCTCCTGTGAGAACTCAAAAATTGCAACAAACCATTGAAAAACCATGGACAGGAGAATGCTGAATGCCACCAAAAAAAGATACACCACGTCCAAGGGCAAAGGAGAAGCCACAACAATATGGTAGAAGGGGTGAAATCATGTTTAGAATCAAACCTCAGACCCACCAGAGACACTCAGAGGATTCAAACAAAACCTTGTGTGAACCAGGACCTGGGGAGCCCACATGAGACTGAGCCAGATCTGCCTTTGAGTGTTTGAGTGTCTCTTGCAGCAGCATGGGTCAGCAATGGCCTGCCGTGGGAACAGGGGCTCTGGCTGAAGTAGACCTGGGAGGCATAGCATGTGAGCCTCACCAGAGAGCCACCGTGCAGACAACCCACAAACTGGAGAACAATTATACCAAAGAAGTTCTCACACTGTTGTGAAAGTTCTAGGGCCCACAACAGATTTTCCAGCCTGGGGGATCCAGCAAAGGGACTGAGAAGCTCCAGGGAATTTGACTTTGAAGGCCAGTGGGATTTGATTACAGAACTTCCACATGAGTGGGGAAACAGACTCCTAGAAGACACGAACAAAACCCTGTGAGCACCAAGATCCAGGAGAAAGGAACAATGACACCACAAGAAACTGAGCCAGTCTTGCCTGTGAGTGTCCAGAAATCTCCAGCAGAGGCAGAGGTCGACAGTGGCCTGCCCTGGGTTCAGGGGCACTGAATACAAAAGTCTTGGCATAAGTCCTTTTGAAGGAGGTGCTATTATTGCTGTTACCTTTACCCCTGCCTCACGCCAAACTACAGGGAGGAAACACAGCCCCATCCATCAACAGAAGATTGAATTAAAGTTTTACCGAGCATGACCATGCCAAACAAAGCAAGACCCAGATTCTCTGATAGCCAGTCCCTCTTATCAGGAAGCTTCCACAAGCCTCTTATCCTTCTGCATCAGAGGGCAGAGAGAATGGAAACCACAACTACAGAAAACTAATCAAACTGATCATATGGATCACAGCCTTGTCCAACTCAATGAAATTATGAGCTATGCAATGTAAGGCCACCCAAGACATATGGGTCATGCTGGAGAGTTCTGACAATATGTGGTCCATGAGAGAAGAGAATGGCAAACCACTTCAGTATTCTGGCCTTGAGAACCCATGAACAGTATGAAAAGGCAAAAAGATATGACACCGAAAAACTAACTCCCCAAGTCAGTAGGTGCCCAATATGCTACTAGAAGGGAGTGGAGAAATAGCTCCAGAAAGAATGAAAAGACTGAGCCAAAGTGAAAACAACACCCAGTTCTGAATGTGATCAATAACCTCAGATATGCAGATGACACCACCCTTATGGCAGAAAGTGAAGAGGAGCTAAAAGCCTCTTGATGAAAGTGAAAGAGGAGAGCGAAAAAGTTGGCTTAAAGCTCAACATTCAGAAAACGAAGATTATGGCATCCTGTCCCATCACTTCATGGGAAATAGATGGGGAAACAGTGGAAACAGTGTTAGACTTTATTTTGGGGGGGCTCCAAAATCACTGCAGACGGTGATTGCACCCATGAAATTAAAAGACGCTTACTCCTTGGAAGAAAAGTTATGACCAACCTAGAGAGCATATTCAAAAGCAGAGACATTACTTTGCCAACAAAGGTCCGTCTAGTCAAGGCTATGGTTTTTCCTGTGGTCATGTATGGATGTGAGATTAGGACTGTGAAGAAGGCTAAGCGCCAAAGAATTGATGCTTTTGAACTGTGGTGTTGGAGAAGACTCTTGAGAGTCCCTTGGACTGCAAGGATTTCCAACCAGTCCATTCTGAAGGAGATCAACCCTGGGATTTCTTTGGAAGGAATGATGCTAAAGCTGAAGCGCCAGTACTTTGGCCACCTCATGTGAAGAGCTGACTCATTGGAAAAGACTCGGATGTTGGGAGGGATTGGGGGCAGGAGGAGAAGGGGACGACCAAGGATGAGATGGCTGGATGGCATCACAGACTCGATGGACGTGAGTCTGAGTGAACTCCGGGAGATGGTGATGGACAGGGAGGCCTGGCGTGCTGCGATTCATGGGGTTGCAAAGAGTCGGACACAACTGAGCAACTGAACTGAACTGAACTGATGGAATTAAAGTCCAATGATGTAAAGAAGAATATTGCATGGGAACCTGGAATTTTAGGTCCATGAATGAATGTAAATCAGAAGTGGTCAAACAGGAGATGGCAAGAGTGAACATTGACATTTTAGGAATCAGAGAACTAAAATGGACTGGAATGGATGAATTTAATTCAGATGACTATTATATCTACTACTGTGGACAAGAATCCCTTAGAAGAAATGGAGTAGCCATCATAGTCAACAAAAGAGTCTGAAATGCAGTTCTTGGGTGCAGTCTCAAAAATGACAGACTGATCTCTGTTTGTTTCCAAGGCAAAACATTCAGTATCACAGTAATCCAAGTCTATCCCCCAACCAGTAGTGCTGAAGAAGCTGAAGTTGAATGGTCCTATGAAGACCTACAAGACCTTCTAGAACTAACACCAAAAAAAAAAAAGTCTTTCTCACCATAGGGGACTGGAATGCAAAAGTAGAAGTAAAGAGATACCTGGAGTAACAGGCAAGTTTGGCCCTGCAGTACAAAATGAAGCAGGGTAAAGGATAACAGAGTTTAAAAGAACACACTGGTCATAGCAAACAACACAAGAGAAGACTCTAAACATGGACATCACCAGATGGTCAATACCAAAAGCAGACTGATTGTATTCTTTGTAGCCAAAGATGGAAAAGCTCTAGACAGTAGCAAAAACAAGACCAGAAGCTGACTGTGTCTCAGATCATGAGCTCCTTATTCAGACTTAAACTGAAGAACATAGGGAAAACCAGTAGGCCATTCATGTATGACCTGAATCATATCCCTAACGATTATACAGTGAAAGTGACAAATAGATTCAAGGGATTAGACCTGATATAGTGCCTGAAGAACTATGGACAGAGGTTCATAATATTGCACAGGAGGTAGTGATCTAAACCATTCCCAAGAAGGAGAAATTCAAAAAGGCAAAATGGTTGTCTGAGGGGCACCTTACAAATAACTGAGAAAAGAAAAGATGTGAAAGGCAAAGGAGAAAAGGAAAGATATGCCCATTTGAATGCAGAGTTCCAAAGAATAGCAAGGAGAGATTTTAAAAAGCCTTCCTAAGTGATCAGTGCAAAGAAAGGAAAACAGTAGAATAGGAAAGACTAGAGATCTCTTCAAGAAAATTAGAGATGGCAAGGGAACATTTCATTCAAAGAAGGGCACAATAAAGGAGAGAAGTGGTATGGTCCTAATGGAAGCAGAAGATATCTAGAAGAGGTGGCAAGGATACACAGAACTATACAGAAAAGATCTTCATGACACAGATAATCACAATGGTGTTATCACTCACATAGAGCCAGACATCCTGGAATGTGAAGTCAAATGGGCCTTAGGAAGCATCACTATGAACAAAGCTAGTGGAAGTGATGGAATTCCAGTTGAGCTATTTCAACTTCTAAAAGATGAAGGTGTAAAAGTTTTGAACTCAATATGTCAGTAAATTTGCAAAACTCAGCAGTGGCCACAGGACTGGAAAGGTCAGTTTTCATTCCAATCCCAAAGAAAGGCAATGCCAAAAATGTTCAAACTACCATACAATTGCACTCATATCACACACTAGTAAAGGAATGCTCAAAATTCTTTAAGCCAGGCTTCAAGAGTACATGAACCGTGAACTTCCAGATGTTCCAGCTGGATTTAGAAAAGGCAGAGGAACCAGAGATCAAATTGCCAACATCCTCTGGATCATAGAAAAAGGAAGCGAATTCCAGAAGAACACCTACTTCTGCTTCACTGACTATGCAAAAGCCTTTGACTGTGTGGATCACAATAAACTGTGGAAAATTCTTAAAGAGAAGGGAATACCAGACCACCTTACCTGCCTCCTGAGAATTCTGTATGCAGGTCAAGAAGCAACAGTTAGAACCAGACATGGAACAATGGACTGGTTCCAAATTGGGAAAGGAGTACGTCAAGGCAATATATTGTCACCTTGCTTATTTAACTTACATGCAGAGTACATCATGTAAAATGCCAGACTGGATGAAACACAAGCTATAATCAAGATTACCAGGAGAAATATCAATAACCTCAGATATGCAGATGACACCACCCTTGTGGCAGAAAGCAAAGAGGAGCTAAAGAGCCTCTTGATGAAGGTGAAAGAGGAGAGTGAAACACTGGCTTAAAACTCAACATTCAAAAAATGAAGATCATGGCATCAGGTCCCATCACGTCATGGCAAATATATGGGAAAACAATGGAAACAATGAGAGACTTTATTTTCTTGGGCTCCAAAATCACTGCAGATAGTGATTGCAGCCATGAAATTTTAAAATGCTTGCTTCTTGAAGAAAAGCTATGACAAACATAGATAGCATATTAAAAAGCAGAGACATTACTTTGTCAACAAAGGTCCGTCTAGTCAAAGCTATGGTTTTTCCAGTAGTCGTGCATGGATGTGAAAGTCAGACTATAAAGAAAGTTGAGAGTTGAAGAATTGATGCCTTTGAACTGTGGTGTTAGAGAAGACTCTTGAGAGTCCCTTGGACCGCAAGGAGATCCAACCAGTCCATCCTAAAGGAAATCAGTCCTGAATATTCATTGGAAGGACTGATGCTGAAGCTGAAGCTCCAATACTTTGGTCACCTGATGTGAAGAACTGACTCATTTGAAAAGACCCTGATGGTGGGAAATATTGAAGGCAGGAGGAGAAGGGGATGGCAGAGGATGAGGTGGTTGGATGGTATCACCAACTCAATGGACAGAGTTTGAGCAAGCCCCAGGAGTTGGCGATGGACAGGGAAGTTTAGTGTGCTTCTTTCCATGGGGTCGCAGAGTTGGACATGACTGAGTAACTGAACTGAATAGATAGATAATCAAAGCAATCTGGTACTGGCAGCAGAGAGTTAACTATAGTACCCTTGGATGCACAGAAAATCAGATCAAATGAAATGCCACACATCTTGCCAATTAAAACCCTGAACAATTTAAACTCCAGGATGATCTAACCACATTAAAACACATACACACACACAAAGCATAAATAAAAGAAAAAAAAAAAAGCTTGGCATTGCACCAACAATCAGCCAACATCTTGGCAGCCATTCAGGTATCATCCACCACTAACAGTCATAGTAATTCTTCTCATTACAGTGTTTACATGTACATAAATCAGATTCAGGTGATTTTACAACACGTTATCAACTGTCAGGCTTGGGGCAGCCAGCAGACTGTCTTAAGTGATACAGGATTAACACCTTTGAGCAGCACATAACTCTCAAAGATACTGGACTACTTTCCAGATGTACCTTCTTCAGCATTTTTCCATTTCCAGAGACTGATGAGTTTATGTGTGACATTTTAAACCTTTGATATTTTACCACTGCCTGATTTTAATTCTAAGTGAATCCTGAAACTCAGATCAGACCGGAGGAAGAAACCACATGCAGTCTTTTCAAATGAAACCTGGATTTTTTAAGACCAAAGCACTCTTGGTGCCAAGGCAGCATGTTTCCACGTTCCCTTAGAGTGCTGCCCATTTAACACTTCAAGCTGCAGTGTCTGCCGGCATTTGAGCTTCTTCTCTTCCTGCTAAGCCTACAATTTCCAGGTGTACTTCAAACAGATTGAGAAAGATAGCCCCTTGACTGCATGCATTTCAAGGCTACCCCTCACACAGGATCTAAGCAGCTGCCACATTAAACAGGAAACCCATGGGTCAAAATCCAAACTGAGAGGGAAAAGGTAACAAGAAGACAAGAGCCAGGGGTAATTTATGATTAAGTTAATGAAGTTCTAATTAGGCTTATAAAGCCCTGAAGTATTTCCTGCAATGGCTTGTCATGAAGCCTTTATTCAAGGAAAGCCACAGTGTGTTAGATGTGGGTCATGTTGATATTGTCACATAGATACATGTTTATATTCCCTCTTTTACCATCAAGCAAATTCTTAAAGGCAGAAAGGTAATATGAAGCACTGAGGAGAAAACAAGAAATAAAAAAGGCAGCAATCTCTTCAAATCCAATGTGATCCTTGCTCAAGGGACATCTGGGTAATTGTTCATTTTCTCCTGATTTACAAAACAGATTGTTACCAGCCTAAATAATGTCTAATAAATTCACCAAAGAGCATTTCTGGCTTGCTGTCCAGGTCATTTTCAGAGCGGAACTGTCATTAAAATTAAGAACATTCAAAATTAAAAATAGAATATCATTAAAAATAAGAACCCCTACTTAATTAAGCATGCCTCCTCACAAGCTTTGAGTGGTGCCCTCTGCAGAGCAAAGGAAGAGATGGCAGCCACTTAGCAAGTTGCCTGTGTGACGAGGTCTGAAGCTCCAACAGTCGGAGCCGGGACAGATCAGGCCCTCACCTGCACAGGAAAGAGGTACAGTGTTAATGGAGGTGGCCTGAGCAATCTACTCTGAAGTGTTCTGGCTGGGAAATATGCCTCAAGAGAGAAATAGTAAGCACTGTGCTTATTTTAAAAATAAGGCAAGAGTCAATGAGAAGTCCATATTCAGACTCACTTTCATACTGTTAGATTTAGTTTATTAGGATAAAATAATATTCAAAAGACAACAGCTTACAAAATCTTTGGGGTCCAACTTTCACAATCATATCCTGCCAACTTGGACCTTCCTTGACTTTATTTGCTGACATCCCATTACTTGTACAACTGTCAGGACAACAGATGCAGGACCTGTCACACATGCATGATGATGTGCCAAACTGTAAAAACCGACACGAGAGCTTGGGTTTCAGTCCTTTGCCACCTTGGCCCACATCTCATTGCTTTCCCTTGATTCTCTTATCGGAAAAAGTTTTCAGGGCTACTGACTCCCTCCCCTCCCTTGACTCTTCAGTTCAAAGACTGCAACAAGCTGAACTTGAAAAAAAAAACTACAACTTTTATAATGATAGTTAATAATACCTCTCATGAAGAGATATATATGAAACACTATTACTAGGTTGGTCAAAAAGTTTGTTCAGCTTTTTCTGTACTACGGTATGGAAAAACCCAAACAAACCTTTTGGCAAACCCAATATTTTGTTGTTGTTGTTGGAGGATAATTGCTTTAAAATGTTGTATTAGTTTCTGCTGTACAACAACATGAATCAGCTATAAGTACACATATATCTTCTCCCTCTTGAGCCTCTCTCCACTCCCTCACCCCACTCCTCGAGATCACGATTCAGCCCTGAGCTGAGCTCCCTGTGCTATACAGTGGCTTCCCACTAGTTATCTATTTTACACATGATAATGCATATATGTCAGTGCAACCCTTTGTCCACCTATCCTTTCCCTCTATATCCACAAGTCCATTCCCTACATCTGCATCTCTATTCCTGCCCTGTAAATAGGTTCCTCTGTACCATTTTTCTAGATTCCATATATATGCATTATTATACTGTACTTTTCTTCTTCTGATTTACTTTACTTTGTATGACAGACTGTAGGTTCTTCCATATCACTGCAGAGGACTCACTTTCATTCCTTTTTATGGCTGTGTAATATTATAATAGCCAGGACATGGAAGCAACCTAGATGTGCTTCAGCAGATGAATGGATAAAGATGCGGTAAATATACTGGACTTCCCAGGGAGCTCAGTGGTAAAGGATCTGCCTGCCAGTGTAGGAGATGCGAAAGACTCAGGTTTGATCCCTGAGTCAGTAAGATCCCCTAAAGAAGGGAATGGCAACCCACTTCAGCATTTTTGTCTGGAAAATTCCATGGACAGAGGGGCCTGGCATGCTACAGTCCATGAGGTCGCAAAGAATCAAACGTGACTGAGCACGCATGAATGGTATATACATATGGTCCAATACTGTAATAGAGCATTTCATTCCAATCTTTTTAGCACCCTTGGAAGAAAGTACTGTTCATGCCACCAGTTTAAATATGATAAAACTGAAACACAGAGAGACAGTGAAAGTTTCTAGGGCCATGTTAATAATGCCTGAATTTTTTTTTAAGTAAGACCTAAATTTAAACTGTATAGTCATAAGGGATTTGATTTAGGTCATACCTGAATGGTCTAGTGGTTTTCTCCACTTCCTTCAATTTCAGTCTGAATTTCGTAACAAAGAGTAAATGATCTCAGCCACAGTTAGCACCCGGGCTTGATACTGCTGACTATATAGAGCTTCTCCATATTTGGCTGCAAAGAATATAATCAATCTGATTTCGGTGTCAACCATCTGGTGATGTCCATGTGTAGAGTCTTCTCTTGTGTTGTTGGAAGAGGGTGTTTGCTATGACCAGTGCGTTCTCTTGGCAGAACTCTATTAGCCTTTGCCCTGCTTCATTCCATATTCCAAGGCCAAATTTGCCTGTTACTCCAGGTGTTTCTTGACTTCCTACTTTTGCATTCCACTCCCCTATAATGAAAAGGACATCTTTTTTGGGTGTTAGTTGTAGAAGATCCTGTAGGTCTTCATAGAACTGTTCAACTTCAGTTTCTTCAGTGTTACTGGTTGGGGCATAGGCTTGGATTACCATGATATTGAATGGTTTGCCTTGGAAACAAACAGAGATCCATCTGTCATTTTTGAGATTGCATCCAAGTACGGCATTTTGGACTCTTTTGTTGACTATTATGGATACTCCACTTCTTCTAAGGGATTCCGGCCCACAGTAGTAGATATAATGGTCATCTGAGTTGAATTCACCCATTCCAGTCCATCTGAGTTCGCTGATTCCTAGAATGTCAATGTTCCCTCTTGTCATCTCCTGTTTGACCACTTCCAATTTACCTTGATTCATGGACCTAACGTTTCAGGTTCCTATGCAATATTGCTCTTTACAGCATCAGACCTTGCTTCTATCACCAGTCCCATCCACAACAGGGTGTTGTTTTTGCTTTGGCTCCAACCCTTCATTCTTTCTGGAGTTATTTCTACACTGATCTCCAGTAGCATACTGGGCACCAACTGACCTGAGGAGTTCATCTTTCCATGTCCTATCTTTTTGCCTTTTCATACTGTTCATGGGGTTCTCAAGGCAAGAATAATGAAGTGGTTTGCCATTCCCTTCTCAGGTGGACCACATTCTATCAGATCTCTCCACCATGACCCGTCCATCTTGGGTGGCCCCAAATGGCATGGCTTAGTTTCATTGAGTTAGACAAGGCTGTGGTCCATGTGATCAGATTGGCTAGTTGTCTGTGATTGTAGAAATGCAAAAAAGCAAAATGACTGTCTGAGGAGGCCTTACAGATAGCTGTGAAAAGAAGGGAGTGAAAAGCAAAGGAGAAAAGGAAAGATATACCCATTTTAATGCAGAATTACAAAGAATAGCAAGAAGAGATAAGAAAGGCTTCCTCTGTGATCAATGCAAAGAAACAGAGGAAAACAACAGAATGGAAAAGACTAGAGAACTCTTCAAGAAAACTAGAGATACCAAGGGAAAATTTCATGTAAAGATGGGCTCTATAAAGGACAGCAATGGTAGGGACCTAACAGAAACAGAAGATATTAGGAAGAGGTGGCAAGAATACACAAAAGAACTATACAAAAAAGATCTTCATGATCTGGATAATCATGATGGTGTGATCACTCACCTAGAGCCAGACATCCTGGAACGTGAAGTCAAATGGGCCTTAGGAAGCATCACTACAAACAAAGCTAGTGAAGGTGATGGAATTCCAGTTGAGCTGTTTCAAATCCTAAAAGATGACGCTGTGAAAGTGCTGCACTCAATATGCCAGCAAATTTGGCAAACTCAGCAGTGGCCACAGGACTGGAAACATAAGTTTTCATTCCAGTTCCAAAGAAAGAGTGCCAAAGAATGCTCAAACTACCATACAATTGCACTCATCTCACATGCTAGTAAAGTAATGCTTAAAATTATCAAGCCAGGCTTCAGCAATATGTGAACCATGAACTTCCAGATATTCAAGCTGGTTTTAGAAAAGGCAGAGGAACCAGAGATCAAATTGCCAACATCATCTGCATCATCGAAAAAGCAAGAGAGTTCCAGAAAAACATATATTTCTGCTTTGTTGACTATGCCAAAGCCTTTGACTGTGTGCATCACAATAAACTGTGGAAAATTCTGAAAGAGATGGGAATACCAGACCACCTAACCTGCCTCTTAAGAAACCTGTATGCAGGTCAGGAAGCAACAGTTAGAACTAGACATGGAACAACAGACTGGCTCCAAATAGGAAAAGGAGTACGTCAAGGCTGTATATTGTCACTCTGCTTATTTAACTTATGCAGAGTACACCATGAAAAATGCTTGGTTGGAGGAAGCACAGGCTGGAATCAAGATTGCCAGGAGAAATATCAATAACCTCAGATATGCAGATGACACCACCCTTATGGCAGAAAGTGAAGAAGAACTAAAGAGCCTCTTGAAAGTGAAAGAGCAGAGTGAAAAAGTTGGCTTAAAGCTCAACATTCAGAAAACTAAGATCATGGCATCAGGTCCCATCACTTCGTGGGAAATAGATGGGGAAACAATGGAAACAGTGGCTGACTTTATTTTTCTGGGCTCAAAAATCACAGCAGATGGTGATTGTAGCCATGAATTTAAAAGATGCTTACTCCTTGGGAGGAAAGTTATGAACAACCTAGACAGCATATTGAAAAGCAGAATCATTACTTGCCAACAAAGGTCTGTCTAGTCTGTCTGTCAAGTCAAGTTTTTCCAGTGGTCATGTATGGAATGAGAGTTGGACTATAAAGAAAGCTGAGCACAGAAGAATTGATGCTTTTGAACGGTGGTGTTGGAGAAGACTCGAGAGTCCCTTGGACTGCAAGGAGATCCAACCTGTCCATTCTAAAGGAAATCAGTCCTAAATATTCATTGGAAGGACTGATGCTGAGGCTGAAACTCCAATACGTGGCCAGTGATGCGAAGAGCTGACTCATTTGAAAAGACCCTGATGCTGGAAAAGATTGAGGGCAGGAGGAGAAGGGGACAACAGAGGATTAGATTGTTGGATGGCATCACCAACTCAATGAACATGTGTTTGGGTGAACTCTGGGAGTTGGTGATGGACAGGGAGGCCTGGCATGCTGCAGTTCATGGGGTTGCAAAGAGTCGGACACGATTGAGTGACCGAACCAAACTGAAATTTAAACTAAGGTCTTTTGACATGCAAAAGCCCCTGGACATAACCTCTTCTCTGACATTTTATGACTCAGTATGCCATGTCTTCTCTCAATTGTCTATGAATTTGGGATGCCTATTTGAATATTGAACAATACATAATTTTTACAAATCTTGCCCTGAAAAATAAGTATTGCCCAGAATCCCTATGTGCTTAATATATTTATAACAAGAGTGATGACAAATGGTGATAATGCAGACTTTCACAGAAAGGACAAATTGTTCTAAATTGCAGGATGCGTTCATCAATTAAACAGCATGATTAAACTGTCCTTACTTAAAATACTGCTTTCACTCCCTCTTAATCATGCCCACTGTCCCCAACTGTTACCAACATATGAAAGAGCACTTTCAGCTTAACAAACTCAGGGTTTCCCTGGAAGAAAACTTCCTATGAAAATCCATTGCAGAAATTAAAGAAAATACATGCTATTTTTTAGGCTCATGATCGGTCTATTTTAAGTCATGTGTGCATACATTCATCCAGTTTGTCAAAGTGTTTTAAAAAGTAAAGATTAAGGTTTCAGTAAAATATATATATACATATATATATGTATATATATATATATATATATTAAACAGCTGGAGATGAGTACTACCTCAACTGTGATTGACAAATTAAGTCATTAATAATCACTTAATATTCTAAATTACATTAATACTGTCAGAATAAGTAACCTAGATTCAGGCTAAAAAATCTAGGGTATATTCAGTTTGGGATTTTATTTTTTGTTTTCCAGTTATATTATGGAGTGAAGAGGATCACTGATTAATTACTATGTAACTAATGAAAAAGATGACAACAACAAAAACCAAAATTTAAAAAAAAAAAACAACCAAGATACATATTATCCCTCTACTCTACCATCTCACTTTCTTGACAATTTCTTCATATACTCTTACAGATGAAAAGACTCAGAAGTGGCCAGTTTAAGTGCTTCCCAAAGATACTCAGAGAGAAGGGGTTAAGAACTTTCACCATGCTCTCTTGCCTCATCTTCTGCACCTCCTAGCACTTCTCCCAGGAGAAATCATACTGCCCTCCCCCATCTCTACATTTGCCTGGATAATTCTCACTGGTTTTTCAGGACTCAATTTGTCATTGTTGCTATTCAGTCACTAAGTTGAGTCCAACTCCTTTCAAACCCATGGACTGCAGCACACCAGGCTTCCCTGTCCTTCACTATCTCCTGAAGTTTGCTCAAACTCATTGCATTGGTGATGCCATTCAACCATCTAATCCTCTGTCATCCCCTTCTCCTCCTACCCTCAATCTTTCCCAGCATCAGGGTCTTTTCCAATGAGTCAGTTTGCATCAGGTGGCCAAAGTATTGGAGCTTGAGCATCAGTCCTTCCAATGAATATTCAGGACTGATTTTCTTTGGGATTGACTGGTTTAATCTTTTTGCAGTCAAAAGAACTCTCAAGAGTCTTCTCCAGCACAATTTGAAAGCATCAATTCTTCAGCACTAAGCCTTTTTATGGTCCAACTCTCACATCCATACATGACTAGTGGAAAAACCACAGCTTTCACTATACAGACTTTTGTTGGCAAAGTGATGTCTCCACTTTTTAATACTCTGTCTAGGTTTGTCATAGCTTTCCTTCCAAGAAGCAAGCATCTTTTAATTTCATGGCTGCAATCACCATCCACAGTGATTTTGGAGTCCAAGAAAATAAAGTCTGTCACCATTTCCACTTTTTCCCCGTTTATTTGCCATGACATGATGGAACTGGATGTCATGATCTTCATTTTTTTATTTTAATGTTGAGTTTTAAGTCAGCATTTTCACTCTCTTCTTTCACCTTCATCAAGAGGTTCTTTAGTTCCTCTTTGCTTTCTGCCATTAGAGTGGTATCATCTGTATGTCTGAGGTTTTTGAGAACTCAATTTAATTACAGTTTTCTGTAGGCAGCCTTCTCTGAAGGCCCATGTGTGAATGAGGACACTTCTTATATGTATATGTCCCCACAGGACTGTAGGCACATTATCCTCACAGCACTTTACATTCTATAAGATAGTTGCCTATTTTCTTGTAAGACTTCCCCTCCCATCTCCAACCTTTAAGTGAATTAATTGCCAGGGACTATGGTTTATTCAGAACTTACCCCCAGGGTCTAGACAATGCCCGCACACTAGAGGCACTCCAGTGTTTAACACAGAATTTAAAAATCAGGGATTAAATGAATGGATGTAGACCCCAAGGCCACATCCCCTGCTGCCATAGGTTAAGTGGTTTCTCGGCCTGCAGCACATGGCCTCTCAGATCAAGTGTGTGGCAGCACTAAGTACAGGATCCAGTGAGAAGGCAGCATTCAACAGCATTCTCAGTAGCCAAATCCAGGTAGAGTACCCAAGGGTCTAAGCCAATTATATCAGAGAAGGGCATGAGTTTTCTCATATTTCAAATCAATTAAGACTTTGTCAATAGCACAGCAGTTTAGTCCTAGTATTGAAAACACAATTATTTCCTCATTATTTAAATGGAGGGAAAGGATGAACTGCATGTGGCTCACTTAGCAGAATCACAACTATAATTCTATTTTATAAAATTCATTCTAAGTAGATAAGATTTAAGACTACTAAGACTAAGTGAATGAAAATAACCTCTCCTTCTGCTTTTCAAAAACCCCCAGTACTTTGCAAGGCTACAGATAAGAATAAATAAGGAAATAAAGTCACTCAATTTCTTTCTGGGATCATGACAATGAGAGTAGAAAATGTCATCAGTTAAAGCCTTATTTGAGAAGACCCTTGAGAGTAGTTAAAATGAGGAGAAACACAAAGCAGGGCAGAGAATGACCCCCTGATATTGAGAAGAGAACAGCAACGGGGAATAGGAAAAGAAAATGACAGAAAACGAAGTGGAGAAAGTCTTATTCTTCACTTCTCTCAACTTCTCTCTCTACCCACACTCCCTTTGTACAAAGGGTAAATCCAAGCATTACCTCCAGACAAATGCCTCCTGGGACAGGCAGAAGTAAGAGGTCTATGTCCTGATCATTGGAACCTGATTACTTTACATGGCCAACAGGACTTTTCAGGCATGTGGACTTTCTGAATGGACCCAATGAAATCACAAGAGTCCTTGTAAGAAAGTGCTATTATTTCTTGCTTTGAATATGGAGGAAGGATCCACAAACAAAGGGATGCAAGTGGCATCTAGAATATGGAAAAAGCAAGGAAACACATCATTTCCTTAATGGCTCCAGAAGAATAGGAACCATAGGAATGCAGCCCTGCTAGCACCTTGACTTTAGACCAGGGAGATCTATTACAGACTTCTGATCTCTAGAGCTTTAAGACAATAAATGTGTATTGCTTCAAGCCTCTGGGATAATTTTTACAGCTGTTACAGGAAATTGATACTCCTCTCCAATTTGTTCCATGAATCTGAGCCTCTAAACTTCAGGCTGTTTGCATCCCCATGCCAGTTTGCCCCTGACAATCCCAACAGAACATGTCCAAAACTAAACTCATCATCTTCTCCCCCACTATGGCTCCTCTCCCAAACTACACTACACCATCTGTTTCCCTGCCTTTCTTCTAGGTTGAGGCTAGATGCCTGTGATTCTTTCCACATCCTTCACCTTTCTCTACAATCTGTCTCGACTCCTGTCAATTCCTCTCGATAAAAGTGTAACCCTGTTTTCTATTCTCATTGGCATGATCTCAAAACAACTCTAATTCTTTAAAGAATCAAATTCTAAAAAGAACTTAATGTGACCTGTATAGGAAAAGAAGTAGTGAAAGAAGAAAAGGAAAGAGAGCAGAAAACAGGTGTAGGATCCCTTAATGTCTTCATTATTAACTGTTCTTGACTCTGTCCTTGGGCAAGAAGGAAGGGATTTTCCAAGAGCCAGTGAGCGTTCATCAGGTAAGGTAATGTAAGCATCTTCCAAATCAGGACTCCTTTGGTGGTCCAGTGCTTAAGAATCTGCCTGCAATACAGCAGACACTGGTTCGATCCCCAGTTTGGGAAGATCCCACATGCCATGGATCAACTAAGCCCGTGCACTACAACTACTGAGCCTGTGCTCTAGAGTCCATGAGCTGCAACTACTGAGTGGATGTGCCACAGCTACTGAAGCCCACCCACCTTAGAGCTTGTGCTCAGCAACAAGAGAAGCCACTGTAATGAGAAACCTGGGCACCACAACAAAGAGTAGCCCCGACTCTCGGCAACTAGAGAAAGCCTTCACACAACAACAAAAACTCAGAACAGCCAAAAATAATAAATAAAAAAAATTTTTAAGAATCTTCCAAATTGTAAAATACATACTTTTTATGGTTAAAGAAAGTGAGGAGGACTTGCAGAGAAAGAGAGAAATGAAGTCCCTCCAAAATACCCACTGAATGTTATCCTACTTCACCTTACCTCAAGCTTCACTTGGGACACAACCACTATTTTCACAGACCCCACACCCAGCATGCAACTGTGACAGATGTGAGGATTTGTCATCATTCTGTAGCAGTCCAGAATCACGTTCCTGGATTCCAGTCATTCCCTAGCATAAAAGTATCCAATAGGTAAGAGTCCATTCATGGCAGGGCCAGCTAACCTAGTTAAGATAATATTTCATCATGTGAAAAGCTGGTGGGAGAATAAAACATGTCACCAATAGTTCAGTTAGATCTAGAAACTCTCTAAAAGCCTGAACTCTTAGAAACCAATAAAGGAGAGAGAGTCACTTTCTAGTGACAACTTGTCACTTTCCAAGAGAAATGATTCTGCTTAGGCAGTCTCAGGACACCAGATACTGAGTCTGTCCTGACATGTACTACAACTTTAAAGTTACTCAGTTCTGAGTTTTGGAAACTGAATTTGTAGAGATGTAGTCTATAGAGATCTTTACAATATTTTCTTATATATGGAAGTCATCCAGAATGTGTGGTTTCTCAAGACAAATGAAAACAACTGACCGTCTCCCAAGAGTCAATGTCCAACACTGTAGACATCTACACGGTGGATATCTCCCAGTCTATGGAAGCACTACCCAAAGTCATGCTCTAATTATTGGTCCCGATGAACATGCCACAGTCCCTGAAGGCAGTAATCAATGATACGCTACAATTCTAGACCCATAGCAAAACCTGGTGAGGACTTGCCCACCAGAGCGTCATCCATCCCACGTCATATTCGAACTTGCTACCACTCCTCTTGCCATGTTAGCCAATGGCAACTTCACCTCCTGAGGCCAAGCACTGTTTTCAACTTTGATTTACATGTAAATCACAGCTCAGCTTTATAAATTTAACTGTTAGAAATGCATGTAAATCATCTGCCTTTTTCTACCTCCTCTCCCTTTTTTTTTCTTGCTCTTTTCGGAAAGAAAAAATATGAAACGAACTAAGAAATGGATCAAACCGTGTTTGTTCCTTTCCTACCCAAAAGGCAAATTTTAAATGAGCATGAATTTAAGCAAATTACCAGTACTATTTTAAATTTCCATGCTGTTATCCTCTCTAAATTGCTTTCCAGGAAGTAGTCCATCCAAGCCCTCTTTAAGATAAGGGACTCTTCCTGGTTCTGCCAGCAAACCTCTTCACTACATAAAGCTACCAGTGAGAATATGGCTGACATTCTATATATCATATCCATTCAATGTTTGAAAAAAAAATAGAATCCATACTAATTATAGGAATTTTAGGAAGTACTCTCTCCTTGTAAGAAAACCGAAACTAAAGAAAATATTTCACTAACTGAATCCCATTCAGGAAGCATTCTTTGTTGAGTGTACATCTCTGACTGCTTCTATCTCAATCTCAATTTCAATTGTTGAGATTAAAGCCTCAGGAAAAATCAGGACAGCAGAAAGAACCCTTTCAAAAACATAATGTTCAATTGTAGATGAAAAGACTAAAGCTAGAGCAGTGACTGAATTTGCTAAGAAAGAGGAGAAGATACGCTGCAATCAGGCTGAAGCAGACAGAATATAGAAATCCCCCACAGAATTACACGGTGCAACTGTCTTCTGTAGAACTATACCCACACATCTGTGAACAGTCATGGTTAAAATGCCCAAGAGCTATACTAGGTATACCCTTAGCTAAACATTTCATAGGAAAAGACTCTGATGCTGGGAGGGATTGAGGGCAGGAAGAAAAGGGGACAACAGAGAATGAGATGGCTGGATGGCATCACCGACTCAATGGACGTGAGTCTGAGTGACCTCCGGGAGTTGGTGATGGACAGGGAGGCCTGGCGTGCTGCGATTCATGGGGTCGCAAAGAGTCGGACACGACTGAGCCACTGAAACATTTCATAAAAAAAAGCATGACTGTCAGGTTCCTCCTGGGTAAACAGGTCATAGAAATTTGAGGAAATATAAATAACATAGTTATATTATGTTTCTGTGGTTTGTTTTATTCACTTCCATTGAGAAATATACTCCACTTGCATGGGGCTTCTTCCCCCTCTTTGGGGCACAAAACTGGTGAAAACTACTGGTCTTCTTCCTCAATTCTTAGTAATTCTCCTTTTCATGTGGTTTTTGTCCTTTGGTCTATTAATACGGTTTTGTACACTAATTGCTTTTTTGATGTTAAAAAAAGTCATACATTTTTACACATTGTGGAACTCAGAGTTAATTTTTAGATTAAGATAATTTGAAATTGGATCCAGTCTATGAACTAGGGAAATATTCAAAGTGACCTTTAGACAGCTGCCTTAATTTTAAAAATTAAATAAGACATTGAAAGAAGCAATGTTGGATCTAATCAGATGTTGATTTATTTTAACTTGATATCACCTACAACTAGGTTTGCTTTCCTTATAACCAGAACTGACACCTTAAAACAAGATGATGCACTAGACAAATATTCTCAGCATAACAGAATCGAAGCCTGACTCTGGTCGTCTATGGGAACTGAGTCTATATCCCACATAAATATAAGCATGAAAAGTGAGGCAACATCTTTCCAAATACAATCAAGTACATATAAAATGTCAACTGTTAAGCAAACATTTCCTGGTGAGCTAGACTTTCTTCAGGAGTCACTTCATATTCCCAGAGAACAGAAAGTAGGTATTTAGAAGGGCCCAGGTATAACATCTGGGGAGGCCAGGGTAACATTTTCCAAACTTTGCTCCAAAGAGCAATAGTCCCTCTGAGATAGTATAGGTGTTTCTTAAAAATTAATTTCAGTGGACACAGAAGTTTAATACACTCTCACTTCACCATAGGACTTCACCTTTGCTATGGTAATATGTGTTGGGACTCTCTAGAGTGAATCATACTGTACAGATTTCTCCAGATGTATTTGACCAAGCAACCTTTTCACTGAGTGTCTGTTAGCATCTCATTGGGTCCCATGTGCCTCAAGGCACATAGCTGGGAACACGCTGCATTTGTGTAATGTGACAAAGCCCACAGAGCAGTAGTTATAAAAAGAGTGAAAAGACAGTCATTCTAAAATAATCCTGTTCCCATGATATCGCCGTCTAAACCCAAGCAACAGCATCAAGTATTTCACTGTACCAACTCTCAGACTCCTAGCAGTCATCAAAAGTGGCAGTTTGGAGCCAAAAAACAAACAATTGCATTCTCTAATGCCATTCAGGAGCATTTCTCAAGATTCTCTCTTGGACTGTTCCTCAAATTTTACGCAATTGTACATTTTTGGTGCCAGAACTATCTTGCCGTACATTTAATTTCCAGTTTTGTTTCAGAGCCTTGTCATTTCATCAATCAGAGCAATTCCATCTGCTGAAATGCTGACAAATCCAGCTGCTTTGTGACTTCTAATCAATTTCATTAATGTCTCCACGTTCTGTTTCAATTAGCGGCCTATTCTTTGGACTGTTTGATAACTTGATACTACCTACTGTCTGTAGATTAAAAATCAAATTACAAATTGCTTTGTCCTTGACATTAAAAATCCTTCCTTCTTTAACAGATCTTTCCTATTTAGCACATTTAGTCCTCTTGAGTTAAATTACACTCTACCACACTGTGAAGTAGGGTTCAATTGTTTTACAAGGATTGGATCCATACTGGGAAGTTCATCTTGACATTCACTTAATCCTTGTGCCCTTACTCAGAATTGAATCTTGTTTCATCTAAGTCTTTTCACTGTTGTGAATTTTTTCAGCATATTAAACACCTACTTGAAATATTATTTACTTGGCCGTAATCCTCAGGCATTTTGTTTAATTCATCAGCATAATACCTATATTGTCTACTGTCTGCAATTCTTGAGTTTGAAAACTGTTGAAGAGGACCAGTGGGACAGTCATCCTTGCTACTGGTTATATTACCATGTAACCTAAGCGGTTAGGAAGTAGTTATTCGAACGCTCTTCTTTAAGTATATTGAACATCTCTTCTTCACCTTTCTACTCTTGATGTCATAAAAATCAGTCTGTGCTTACCATTTTAATTGCGCAAAAATGTACAGATTTTTACTTTTGTAACAAAATTTAGAAATAGCATAGAATTGTGACTGTCCTTTCCCACGCCTCATGTCACAACCGACAGCGTGGAGGTTTAGCAGCCTAAAGCAATACAGCAACAGTGCTGTGGGTCATATTTTTAACTTTAATGACAATCTGTAATTGCCTGCAGCCTGCCTTATTTCTGGCCCTGCTGATTTCTCGAGGACTTGTGATAACACAGCTCCAAGTTGGCCCTCTAATCAGGCTCGTGACCTCTTTTATGTGTTTTTTCTATTTTTTTCAGGGTTATCAGGTCTTACAGTAAAGTAGTCAGAGTCCACAGCTCTAACTCCTTCTTCGAGGCATTCCAAGGAATTAGAATTTCCTTCCAGCCTGCAGACTTTCATAACTGTCTGCCTCTTCCTGTGACTGGGAGTGGAGAAGGTGTGAATAGCAACAGCTTTGCTTCAAATTGAACTGCCTGATACCAGCCTTGAAATCCCCTTTAGCTTTAATCATTTTTAGACATTTGAAATTTTCAAAATACCACTTAACAGGAAAAGGTCCCTTTTCCTCAAGTATACCTGGATCACATTTAGACTGTACTTGAGATGTTGTTGTTATTTCATTTACAAAGAACATATATGTGTTCATTTATTCAATAAAAATGCACTGAATTTAATTATGTGTTAATCATTTGTTTTAGAAGGTATTAGAATTCAATAAAAAATAAAGAAGCATTGTCACTGTCTTTCTGAAGAACTTGCCATTTATGGGGTCATGCAACAGTTAACAAGACAGGAGCTGCGAGGTTGAGGTGGGTGTTATGATATTACCATCAAACAAAGAACCATTCTAAAATGAGAAGCAGCACAGTACGGTGGTAAAGAGGATGGATACAGGAGCCAGATCATCTGGTTCAAATCCTGCTCCATCACTGAGGAGCTATGGCCTTGGGCAAGTTACTTAACCTCACTGTGCCTCATTTGTCTCATCCATAAGTTGGGAGACAGTAATAGTTCTACCTCAAAGTTTTGTTGTGAAGATCAAATAAGTTAGTATTACTTAGAATAACATCTAACACATAAAAAGTGTTACTGGGCTATTTCAAAAATTAAAAATATATAACAGATTGTAGGAAAGTACTATGACGTGGGAAGTACATATTGTTCTGAGAGATCATTGCAGGTATGCCTAAGCTAGTTCAGGAGAAGTCATGAAACACTTCTCTTCTGAGATCTGAGGAGCGAGTAGGAGTAGCTCTAGCAAGAGTGAAAGAAAAGGGAACAGAGTGGTGTCTGTATCAGGAGAACCTAAAAAGGCAACTAAAGACAACTAAAAATATCAGGGTAACAGTTTAAGAACCTGAAAATATTTCCACTTTAAAATCCATAAAGTCAGAGATCAAGAAGGTTATGCAATAATGACAATGTACAAGATGTTAAACATTATGAATAAAACAGAATAATATTCCAAAATACTTAAATTCAGATCTTTTAGATACTTAAAAAAGTAAATACAGAGCTCATAAAAAAGCTGCTACTTAGCAGATTTCAAATTTATGAAGTTAATTTCCCAATGAAGTGACATACGTTCAAAATGAAGTGACTTCTTGTAAAAGTTTGGGATATTCTGGAGATAAAACCCTGCTTCTAAGCTGGTACCACCTTCCTTCAGTTCAGTTCAGTTCAGTCACTCAGTCGTGTCCGACTCTTTGCGACCCCATGAATTGCAGCATGCCAGGCCTCCCTGTCCATCACCAACTCCCGGAGTTCACTCAGACTCACGTCCATCGAGTCCGTGATGCCATCCAGCCATCTCATCCTTTGTCGTCCCCTTTTCCTCATGTCCCCAATCCCTCCCAGCATCAGAGTCTTTTCCAATGATTCAACTCTTCACATGAGGTGGCCAAAGTACTGGAGTTTCAGCTTTAGCATCATTCCTTCCAAAGAAATCCCAGGGCTGATCTCCTTCAGAGTGGATTGGTTGGATCTCCTTGCACTCCAAGGGACTCTCAAGAGTCTTCTCCAACACCACAGTTCAAACGCATCAATTCTTCGGTGCTCAGCCTTCTTCACAGTCCAACTCTCACATCCATACATGACCACAGGAAAAACCATAGCCTTGACTACACGGACCTTAGTCGGCAAAGTAATGTCTCTGCTTTTGAACATGCTATCTAGGTTGGTCATAACTTTTCTTCCAAGGAGTAAGCATCTTTTAATTTCATAGATGCAATCACCGTCTGCAGTGATTTTGGAGCCCCCAAAATAAAGTTTGACACTGTTTCCACTGTTTCCCCTTCTATCTCCCATGAAGTGATGGGACCGGATGCCATGATCTTCGTTTTCTGAATGCTGAGCTTTAAGCCAACTTTTTCACTCTCCTCTTTCACTTTCACCAAGAGGCTTTTTAGTTCCTCTTCAATTTCTGCCATTGTCCTATAAAAAACAAAAAACCCTTTGGGCTACTTAGAGCAAGAGTCATTCTTGGTTAGGTCAGTAACTCTTTTTATCAAATGTTCTTAGTAGATTTCAGAAACTGAATACAACTTAGTGGTTTACACAAACCAAACTGCCTACGTGAAGCCGAATTCAAAAATGATTGAATAGCAGCAGTTTTGTATGATTAAACCTAATGCATGTTATGGGAAATTTTCAGCTTGTTGTGATGCTTTTGCTGAAAGGTAAACCACAGGACTGAAAGTGGTTTCTCAACCTCTCAAATAACAGTTAAGTAACAAAGACCTCATCACTTCACAGTAAAGGTCTCTTTATACACATGCTCCAGGTGTTGGAAAATTTGTCTCCTTATAGAGAGCTAAAATATATCTTTTTATAAATTCGACCCATTTGTACCAGTTCTTTTCTCTGAAATTACCCGGAATTAGTCATCTTCCCCTCACACCAGAAAGTCCTGGACATCATACACTCTCTTTAGTCTTCCTAGCTAATTTGATTGGGCTATCTCCCATACTTGAGCCATGAAACAACACTCTTAACTACTGCATTTCAGCTTGTTGAGATCCAACTTACATATAGAAACAGACCACAAAGCTTCCTCTAACTCCAGCTCTGAGGTACCATAACCACAAGTGACATGTTTACCAAAAAAAGAAAAAGTACCACAATTCTTTGATGACATCGTTTTGAATCTATGTTTCCACTCCACGCCATACCATTCCATTAGTATGCAGCTGATGGCATGGTTTTGGTTTGAAAGAAGTCATCACTATCTGTGGTGAATGCTTCGGCTGCAAACGACAGAAATCAAGACAGATTGTGGCCTGAAAATAAAGACTTTTAGGATTATTTTACACACAACATGGAAGTAGTTCTTTCAGGAGCTTCATAACGTCAGAATGTAGAAGGCATCTCTAAAATTTTCTTGGTTCCCTTTCATTGTTAAAGGATGCCTGCAACAGCTCCAACAACTTTGACCTTACACAACTGCATCCAACAAAGGAAGCAAGGAGAAGGGGTGGGTGGAGAAAAAAAAAAAAATGCTTTTTTTGCCTGGATAATTTCTCATCAGGAAGGACAAACTTTCCCAGTAGTCCTTACAGTTATTGACCAAAATGAATCACATGCATACACCCCACAGTGCTTCTTAAAGTGTGACTCTCAGAACAGTAGCAGCAACATCACCTGGGATCTTTCTTGTTAAAAATACAGATTCTCAGGCCCCATCCCATGCCTACTGAATCAAGCTCCAGAGTTAGGACTCAGAATTCTGGGTTGTAACAAGCTCTTCAAATGATTCTGGTTCGCGCTAAGGTCACTGGCATGCCCCAGAAAACAGATCATTACTTGTCCAGTGGAACTGGGCATGTGGGGGCCTGTGTTAAAATTGAGCTTCTGATGGCAGAAAGGGAATAGAGGAGAGCAGAGGTGATGAATGAAAATAGAAAAAAAAAAGAAAAGAGAGAGGAAGAAAAATAGGAGCAAAAGGGACCCAGCCCCCATAGATGTAGATCTCAACTCAGACTGAGCCTATTGCTTGAGAAGCATCTAAAATTATTGATTTTTACAGTTTAGAGGGAAACAATACAATAGAGAAAAACTGGAGGAAATCAGTTTTCTAATGAAAAATAGACTTGATTATTCTACTTCAAATGTAATTCAGGAGTGTGACAAGTATTATACCATGCACATTTGCCAAGAAGTGATACACACTGCAAAAATTGTAGTTAATTAGGACTTCAGTAAAGTGCCAGATTTCATAGGGAGTGTGATGTGGGGTAAAGAATGTCATTTAGCAAAATGCAAATTAGTGGGTTTGCATTTCTTCCTACTTTTGAAGAACTGGCTTTACATCCCCAAAACAGTATTAGAGAATGTACAGAGATTACTTTCCAACTATCTATAGCCATGCTGCACACATGGTATCTACAAGGAACATGTAGATATTGAGCACATGACATGTGAATAGGGCTAATTGAAATGTGCCATAAGTATGAAACAGACATTGGGTTTCAAAGACTTAGTATAAAAATAAGAATGTAAAATATACCATTAACAATTTTCGTATCAGTAGCATGATAAAATGACAGCACTGTGATATACTGAGTTAAATAAATTATTAATTAATTTCAACTTTCTCCTTTTATGTGCAGCTACTAGATCATTTAAAATTACATGTAGTTTTCACTATATTTATATTAAATAGCACTGATAGTTTACATCTTTGATGTGGTGAATCTACTTCATTTGAACTCATGAAATTTTTTTTTAAATACCAACCAAGTAAGTCAAAAAGAAATAGGTAGAATTTGTGGTTGCAGTGTCAGAGGATCTGAGAGATTCTGATGAAAAGACATTCCAATCCACAACTTCTTTGTTACCTCCAAGAATTAATGGCTTCAAATTAACCACATTTTCCCTAAGTATCTTATTATGTAAATATACTCATGAGAGGACTATCATATTAAATATACATAACCTGGAAAGGAGAAAAGACTCTCTAAGATCTCCAATTTTCATTTCTTCTCTTTCCTAAAAACCAATTGACTTGCTCAAGATCAAGTGCAGTTAAGATGTTAAGCCCCCCTGGTGATCCAGTGGTAAACCATCTGCCTGCCACTGCAGGGGATCCCTGGTCCTCAAAGATTCCACATGCCTCCCGGCAACTAAGCCTGTGCATCACAACCACTGAGCCTTTGCTCTGGAGCCTGCATGCCTAAAGCCCATACTCCACAACAAAAGACACCACTGCAATGCATAGCAACAAAGAGTAGTCCCTTCTCACTACAGCTAGAGAAAGCCCACGTGCAGCAACGAAGACCCAGCAGCCAAAAATAAAAATTAAAGATGTTAACCTAGTTCTGAGTTCTCACTTCTCTTTTAGCAATAGTTCTCCAACCACTTTAAAATTAATTAATTAAAAGCAGACAAATATTACAGTGGTACATTTCCTGGGTTGGCACTTGGGGGATATCCAATAGAGGATCCGTTTGGTGTTGGTGTCGAGGAAGTGAGTGGTTTGATGAACAGATAAGTTCTTTCAGAAAAAACTACTCAGGGAGTTTTTCTGTTTCTAACAAAACTGATCTCCTTCAGAATGGACTGGTTGGATCGCCTTGCAGTCCAAGGGACTCTCAAGAGTCTTCTTCAACACCGCAGTTCAAAAGCATCAATTCTTTGGCGCTCAGCTTTCTTCACAGTCCAACTCTTACAGCCATGCAGGACCACTGGAAAAACCATAGCTTTGATTAGATGGACCTTTGTTGGAAAAGTAATGTCTGAAGGAGATCAGCCCTGGGATTTCTTTGGAAGGAATGATGCTAAAGCTGAAACTCCAGTACTTTGGCCACCACATGTGAAGAGTTGACTCATTGGAAAAGACTCTGATGCTGGGAGGGATTGGGGGCAGGAGGAGAAGGGGACGACCGAGGATGAGATGGCTGGATGGCATCACTGACTCGATGGACATGAGTCTGAGTGAACTCCGGGAGTTGGTGATGGACAGGGAGGCCTGGCGTGCTGCGATTCATGGGGTCGCAAAGAGTCAGACATGACTGAGCGACTGAACTGAACTGAACAAAACTGAAAGAAGCAAACCCAGTTTCCCACTGATATTTGTAAATGCTTTTAAGGAGAAATCACTAAATATTTTTACACACAATTCAAAAGAAGCTTTTTTAAAAATTGAGTGAAATTGTGCTAACAATGTTGTTGTAGGAAGGGGGAAGCCCCCCTACAGGGCCCCAAGAGCAGGCTCTTCTGAGGAGACATGTGCTGACAAAGCAAGAGATTTTATTAGGAAAGGCACCCAGGTGGAGAGCAGTAGGGTAAGGGAACCCAAGAGAACAGCTCTGCCGCGTGGCTCGCAGTCTGGGGTTTTATGGTGATGAGATTAGTTTCCAGGTGGTCTCTGGCCAATCATTTTAATTCAGAGTCTTTCCTGGTGGCGCACACATCACTCAGCCAAGATGGATGCTTGCGAGAGGGATTCTGGGAAGTGGATGGACACGCGGTGTCTCCTTTCGACCTTTCCCAAACTCTTCCGGTTGGTGGTGGTTTATTAGTTCCGTATTCCTTATCAGGATCTCCTGTCATAAAATAACTCATGCAAATGGTTACTTGGTGCCTGGCCAGGGTGGGCGGTTTCAATCAGTGTGCTTCCCCTAACAAAGCTAGTCTATTTATGTGAACGAAGTTTGTCAGCTTATGCACCTATTACAAATGAAAAATGGGGTGTTATTGATGCTGAACCCTGTTTTATTTTACCACTAGGAATTATACATTAAAGAACAGTAAACTAATTTATTTTTAAAGCCCCATTATCTCATTAAAATTTCATTTCCAATAAAATTACACCTATTAAGTTTAATAATTATCAAAATGTGTCAAGTTCACGCTAATAGTACTTTTAATGATAATGCAGCTTGGAGAGTAATATTAACTTGGAGCTTTATGGAAAACCTTTTAATGATAAATTCCAATTGGTAAACATGTTCTTGTTGCAGAGAAATGTGATGAAATGATCAATAAATCTAAAATTCTGTCAGAGAAATCAAATGAAAGTAGGAGTTCAAGGAGGAAAAGAAATAATGTGAAATGTCCAAGGACTAAACAAGGGTTTATTCATATATTCCTTAGTTGGATAATGGTAGACAGGTATCAAATCCCCTATGATGGACTCATGTAATTATTTATTTGCTTTAAAATATCAGCATTTTTAGTATGTAGAAAAGTACATTATTGAAGCTAGTTAAACTTATATTGAAACATTTTAGATGGCAACTTAAAATTTTTGAATCAAAGTTGTAAATGCCCAGATCCTATCCAAGAAAAATGAAGTCAGAATCTCCGGGAGCATTCTCCCACCCACCCTCGTGATAATTCACATGAGCTGTGGTTGAGAACCACTGCCACAGGGTGAATTAGCTTTTTTCTTACGTTCCTCTAAACAGGAAGCATCTGAAGAAAGCTGACAGGAGCAGATGCAGAAGAAAAGGAAGGAACTGAAAGAGGAGAAAGAAGAGGAGCAAAGCAGGAAACAAAGGGCCTTAAAAGCTACCCCATCCCAATTTTACCAAAGGATAAGCCACCTCTAATCAAAATGATTTAGTTATTACTGGTGACTCTTGGAAAGTACATTTGTTCTTTTAAATTTTTGTATTATTTTAATATTTTACAAAGCAAGTGTTCAATAAACATCATTTGAAATGAATTCCTATTGCTTATTGGATAATAAAACATCTTTTATCTAATGAATATTGATTTTCACCAGTTTTATGCCAATTCCTCCTCCACAGTCTACCCAATATTCAGTCCAAGAGTAGCCTCATCCTTATTTCAGGTTGCAGACACCAAAGACTCAGACATAGATACTGTTCTCTGTCTGCTAGACAATGCCTGCTACTTTGCTAAAGCATACATTTTAGAAGTCTTCCATATTGCTTCTCATACATCCATCCTTTTCTTCAAAACCACTTTGTCAGTAGTAGATTGCATACTTCCTTTTTTGGCATCACTGGTTTCTGACACTCTATAGGTAATTGGTATTGTTTTGATGTCTTGGCTGTTGACATGTATGGCAATTCCTTTAACTAGGAGCTCACCTGTGGGTACTGAATATTTTACACAACCTTCAAAGGCTGTCAGAAGGTACTTTCTTGAAATTTTGTTATTTCATGAACAAACATGAAATTCTTGGTAAAGCCACAGGTTTCTTTATATTGTTTGTTTCGGAAACCAATCTCAATTTGACAAGCTTATGGCATACATTTGCTATGAATGTTTTCTTTCAGTTCATATAAGCATGACGCTGAAGACTATAGCCAAAGTATTTCTTTACTAGAAAAAATAATTTATTGTGAAGAATACTTTATTGATTCCATACAGACTTTTCAAATAAAAAAATAGGATGTTTCAAACCAGACAGCATATTCCTCATTATTACCAGTCTTCAACAAGGCAAATGCTCTGAAGAAACAACTGAATCTAGCTGCATAAACCTGTCATATTGAAGACACCTTCAAATCATTAAGCAAAATTTCTGAGGCATAGCGGACACGTTCATTCCTTACCTGACAATCTTGGCAGGAGTAACTGTGTTCACTAACCCCTAAGCCTGTCTTTGGAGTCCCTCATCTTTTATATGAATGGCTCCTCCATTCAAGGCTCCTCAAAAGTTTTCATCAGCTACAATAATTTGGGGGTAATATCAAGCTGTTGGCTTAATCCAGCTTTTGTTTCTGAAGGCTAACATTTCATGCTAGACTTCATCAACAGGAGAGAAACAGGACTGAGGCAGCCTACTGAATCACATACTTTAAAAGTTTTTAAGTAACCTGTGTTTGGCAGGTAACTAACTCCAGGCCCTTGCTTCCATTTTCTGCATTCTCTACATTAAAATGGTGCTGAATCTAAGTTTATTTCTCTGTTCTACTTTCACAGCCTCTATCCTTTCGTTCAGGCTCTGGCCCCCTCACCTAGATTTTCTGACAACTTCTGATGGTTCTCCTCGCCTTGGATTTTCCTCTCTCTCATTTGTTCTCTTTCATACCATTGCCTGTGTTATCTTCAGGAAGCATGGCTTTGATCGTATAACTTCCTTTCTCAAAATTTTCAAAGACTTCTCATTACATACAGAACCTAGACCCAACCTTTCTCAAAACCATACACAGCTGCTGTTTGTTAGTCACTCAGTTGTGCCCGACTCTTTGGTTTCCCCATTGACAGTAGCCCACCAGGCTCCTCTCTCCATAGGATTCCCCAGGCAAGAATACTGCAGTAGGTTGCCATTTCCTTCTCCAGGGGATCCTCCTGACCCAGGGATTGAACCAGCATCTCTTGCATTGCAGGCAGATTCTTTACCACGGACCACATACACGACTGAGTCCCACACTTACCAGATTCAGCATTTATAAAGGGGTTCATTGAGGTTACAAAAAGTAGCTAGAATACTAAGCATTTATGGTCTTGATATGAAAAATAAATTAATAAAACATGGTTTTATTTAGAAGTTTTCATCTATCCAGGAAGCAGACACACTAGTATACTCTGAAGAAGAGAATATAGTTCTATTCCACTTGTGACTTCCATGTTCAGTTCAGTTCAGTAGCTCAGTCGTGTCCAACTCTTTGCGATCCCATGAACTGTAGCATGCCAGGCTTCCCTGTCCATCACCAACTCCTGTAGTTTACTCAAACTCATATCCATTAAGTCGGTGATGCCATCCAACCATCTCATCCTCTGCGTCCCCTTCTCCTCCTGCCTTCAGTCTTTCCCAGTTTCAGAGTCTTTTCAAATGAGTCAGCTCTTCACATCAAGTGACCAAAGTATTGGAGTTTCAGCTTCAGTATCATTCCTGCCAATGAATATTTAGGACTGATTTCCTTTAGGATGGACAGGTTGGATTTCCTTGCAGTCTAAGGGACCCCTCAAGAGTCTTCTCCAACACCACAGTTCAAAAGCATCAATTCTTTGGCACTCAGCTTTCTTTATAATCCAACTCTCAGACCTATACATGACTACTAGAAAAAACATAGCCTTGACTAGACAGACCTTTGTTGGCAAAGTAATGTCTCTGCTTTTTAATATGCTGTCTAGGTTTGTCATAATTTTCTTCCAAGGAGCAAGTGTCTCTTAATTTCATGGCTGCAGTCACCATCTGCAGTGATTTTGGAGCCCCCCCAAAAATAAAGCCTGCCACTGTTTCCATTGTTTCCCCATCTATTTGCCATGAAGTGGTGGGACCAGACGCCATGATCTCAGTTTTCTGAATGTTGAGTTTAAAGCTAACTTTTTCACATTCCTCTTTCACTTTCATCAAGAGGCTCTTTAGTTCTTCTTTGCTTTATGCCATAAGGGAGGTGTCACCTGCATTTCTGAGCTTATTGATATTTCACCTGGCAATCTTGATTGCAGCTTGTGCTTCATCCAGCCCAGTATTTCTCAAGATGTACTCTGCATGTAAGCTAAATAAGCAGGGTGACAATTTACAGCCTTGACGAACTCCTTTCCCTATTTGGAACCAGTCTGTTGTTCCATGTGCAGTTCTAACTGTTGCTTCCTGACCTGCAAGCAGATTTGTCAAGAGGCAGGTCAGGTGGTCTTGTATTCCTATCTTTTTCAGAATTTTCCACAGTTTATTGTGATCCACACAGTCAAAGGCTTTGGCATAGTCAATAAAGCAGAAATAGATGTTTTTCTAGAACTCTATTGCTTTTTTGATGATCCAGCAGATGTTGGCAATTTGATCTCTGGTTCCTCTGCCTTTTCTAAAACCAGGTTGAACATCTGAAGTTCATGGTTCACAAACTCTTGAAGCCTGGCTTGCAGAATTTTGAGCATTACTTTGCTAGTGTGTGAAATGAGTGCAATTGTGCGATGGTTTAATCATTCTTTGGCATTGCCTTTCTTTAGGATTGGAATGAAAACTGACCTTTTCCAGTCCTGTGGCCACTGCTGAGTGTTCCAAATTTGCTGGCATATTGAGTGCAGCACTGTCACAGCATCATCTTATATGAAAGATGTGTTTGAAATAGATCAACTGGAATTTGATCACCTCCAGTAGCTTCGTTCATAGTGATGCTTCCTAAGGCCCACTTGACTTCACATTCCAGAATGTCTGGCTCTAGGTGAGTGATCACATCATCATGATTATCTGGATCATGAAGATCTTTTTGTATAATTCTTCTGTGTAATCTTGCCACCTCTTCTTAATATCTTCTGCTTAATATCTTCTGGAATGCAAAAGTAGAAAGTCAAGAAATACCTGGAGTAACAGGCAAATTTGGCCTTGGAGTACAGAATGAAGCAGGGCAATGGCTAATAGTTTTTCCAAGAGAACGTACTGCTCATAGCAAACATCCTCTTTCAACAACACAAGAGAAAACTCTACACATGGACATCACCAGATGGCCAACACCAAAATCAGATTGATTATATTCTTTGCAGCCAAATATGGAGAAGCTCTATACAGTCAGCAAAAACAAGACCAGAAGCTGACTGTGGCTCAGATCATGAACACCTTATTGACAAATTCAGACTTAAATTGAAGAAAGTAGAGAAAACCACTAGATCATTCAGGTATGACCTAAATCAAATCCCTTATGATTATACAGTGAAAGTGAGAAATAGATTCAAGGGATTAGATCTGATAGAGTGCCTGAAGAACTATGCACAGAGGTTCATGACATTGTACAGGAGACAGGTATCAAGACCATCTCCAAGAAAAAGAAATGCAAAAAAAAAAAAAGATGTCTGTCTGAGGAGGCCTTACAGGTAGCTGAGAAAAGAAGAGAAGCTAAAGGCAAAGGAGAATACAGAGTTCCAAAGAAAGCAAGGAGAGATAAGAAAGTTTTCCTCAGTGTTCAGTGCAAAGAAATAGAGGAAAACAATAGAATGGGAAAGATTAGAAATCTCTTCAAGAAAATTAGAGATACGAAAGGAATATTTCATGCAAAGATGTGCTCAATAAAGGACAGAAATGGTATGGACCTAACAGAAGCTGAAGACTTCCACATTACTCCACCTTTTGTCCCCAACATGCTCAGGCACAAATCTTCTACTCCTGCCATTCGGGTCAAACCACAATTCTTACAGGTTCACAACCCTCTGCTACTCTGTACCATTACTCATCTGGTCTTCTAGAAGCTTTCTCTCTCCATTGCCCTCCCAAGGAATATTTGATATTCTGAAGTAAATGATTTAGAACAAACAAACAAAAAAACCTTCAACAAGGTAGTACCTGAAGTATTTCCTCTTATTTTTAAAGTATTTTTTCTGGCATTGTTCTCAATAACATATAGATATTTAGTTTCAAATATTCACTAGGGTTTTTTATTGCTTCTTTAACCAGACTGCAGGCAGTTCCTACAGCACCATAGAGTGGTAAAGAAAGACAATACCTTTTCTCTAATGAGTTCTGCAACTACAGATTTCCTTGGCTATGCCTGGAAATGCTCTGATGATCCCTGATCCAAATTGTGAAGCTGTAACCATGGTAGACACTGAGTCACAAAGCAGTTGCAATTCTAAAGATTAGGGATTGGAAAGAATGCTTATTGAGTGCTTGTTAATTAAATGGTTTGGTTAAATTTCTGATTTATAAATTGTTACCATCTTCTGCTTTGGACAGAGGTATTCTTTGGCTCCATAACACAGAAGCTATGCCTGTACAATGACAAATTTTGTTGTGGTTCAATGGCTAAATTGTGTCCAACTCTTTGTGACCCTATGAACTGCAGCATGCCAGGCCTCCTCCGCCCCCACGACGTTCGTCCTTCACTATCTCCCAGAGTTTGCCCAAGTTCATGTCCCTGGTGTCAGTGATGTTATCCAACCATCAGGAAAAGGAGGAAGAGAAGCAACAACAAAATAGCTGTCAATTACATTTTTAAAAAAATCAATCTCGATACAGTGCGGGGGTGAGGGGAAATAAAAAAATTTTTTAATTTCACATAGACCATATAGTTGGCTATTTTTTCTTTTCTCCTCAACTCAGGAGTCTGTTATCTTGCAAAGAGGACACATTTTTAGGGGGAGCATACCTACAGGGTATTAAAAGCATAATGTTAAACCCTCTGATGAACACTAAAAGAATAAGCTAGGATCTTCAACCTTCAAAATTACTCAGTATTCAGGAAGATAAATACAGAGGAAAAAATATTAACTCATTGTTGCCAAATATTACAACAATGCTAAGAGGCTGCAAAAGAATACCTGACTGACTGATTTCTAAATATTATCTATAATCATGGTTGTATACTCAGTTGAAGGGAAAAATCACTAAGAATTGGAATGACTCAACCACATGGGTAAGAAGGCCAGTTGTAAATTCTGGTTTAACCAAAGAAGAGATTTTAACTAGGAAACTAATTTTTTTAAGAGTCGAAAATAAGCTTGTATCTATAATTTCCCAAAATGAAGCCACAGATTCTAAGGACCAAAATCACTGAAAGATTATATAATCCCTTAAATGGACCTGCAGTGTCTGGAAGGACATGAAGGCATAGTCTGTTACCATAGTCTGTCACCTGTTATTATCAGGTGACCACAAACACTCATGGGGTCCAGATGGTCGTATTCTGAATGCTTCTTTGCTTCTTCCATCCTGTCTTTATCAGACTGCACCATCCACCTCACTGTATATTCTTCTTCCATTCTGCCTCCTCTTCCTACTCAGCCTCTCCCACAGCTCTCACAGGCTTTTCTGCCTCTGTTCCTTTCCCACTGGATCCAAGTTTTCAAGGCACTGAGCTTTGTTTCTTGCTCCCTCATAGAAGCAGTAGAGCCTTTCTATGGGTAGGTAGAAAAGACTTCATTTCAGAGCTTGCAAAGTCAAGACCTAGGCCAAAACAAGTCCACAAACACATTTTACTTGTGCCTGCACAATGTGCTAATTTCTTTTAATTGTCATCTTTGAAAAATCAGGGACTTTCCAGATTCTTCCCTTAAAAATTATAATAACCACATTGCCACAACTGAGGAATCATTGATCCGTTTTAGATGAAGCAAGCTTTTTAGTTTCTCCCATTCCACACAGCTCCCTACTTAGGTCAGTAACATTTCCTGTCCAGTCTTTTAAACATCTGAGTTGCTGCCTTAGAACTTGCAGATTCCTCAGACTACCATATCTATGAGATCAACAAAACTCTGTGACTACCGATCACTTTTCATAGTATAATATGAACTCATCAGGATTAAAAACAAAAATGAAAACAAAGTTGTGTCTCTATTCTGTCTTCCTGAACATGTTCCCAAGAGAAAAGGAAATCTGATTCTATGACAGTTAATAAAGCAGACAACTTTTTTAAGACTTGTCAAATCACTAAAGTACCACAGAAGTAGTTATTATATGATGTAGTAATCAATTACTTTTTTTTAATGCATCTTCAACAGGAAAATAGTGTAGACACTCAAAAAAATCTAAATCTGTATATAATTTTATCCTCCTTTCTGCCTCCAGAATCAACTCCAAATCTTCAGACTGGGGGAATGTTGAAGGCTTTCACACTATGACTCCCTGTCTTTCCAGAATGAGCTCTCATCTCTGTGCTACTACTCTAGTTTTAGGCAGCATCATCTGCTGCCTGTTGACTGCAATAAACTCTAAGAGATCTCCCCAATTTCTATCTTGTCCCTCCATACTCCACTGTTTACACAGCAGCCTGAGTTGTTTCTAAAATATAATTCAGACAACATCGTTCTTCGACATGAAGTTATCCAGTGGTGTCCCATTCAGTTCAGTTCAGTCACTCAGTTATGTCTGACTCTGCAACACCATGGATGGCAGCACACCAGGCTTCCCCGTCCATCACCAACTCCCAGAGCTTGTTCAAACTTATGTCCATCGAGTCAGTGATGCCATTCAACCATCTCATCCTCTGTCGTCCCCTTCTCCTGCCTTCAATCTTTCCCAGCATCAGGGTCTTTTCCAATGAGTCAGTTCTTCGCATCAAGTGGCCAAAGTATTGGAGTTTCAGCTTTAGTATCAATCCTTCCAATGAATGTTCAGGACTAACTTCCTTTAGGATTGACTGGTTTGATCTCCTCAAAGTCCAATTGATCTCCTTGGTGTCCCATTGCACTTAGAATAAAACTAAAACTAGCTTCCATAATCTTTAAGATCCTATGAGATTTTCTCTGTCTCTCTGACCTCATCTCATATCACTGTCCCCACTGGTCATGACTCTCCAGCCACACTGGCATTTTTGTTATTAAACAAGCTTGTTTTATCACTAGCCTTGGCAGTTCCCTTCCTTGGGCCTTCAAAAACCTGGATCCTTCTCATTATTTGGTCTCACATCAAATTTCACCTCTTCAAAGAAGTCTTCTGTGTCACACCCACTCTAAAGTAACTTCTCCAAGCCCTGTCACTTGTCATTTACTTTTGTTTTACAGCATCTTTCACTACTAGATCATTTTATTTCTTTACTTATGTATCTCCACCCACCAATACATATGCTCTAATGAATTTGGACACCTAGTCTGCTTGTTCAGTTCTATATCTCCAGGGCTTATAGCAGGCCCAAGGCACATAATATGTGTTTATTGTGGAAAGTTTGCACCCTGTGCTTCCCTGATAGCTCAGGGAATGCAGGAGATACTGGTTCTATTCCTGGGTCAGGAAGATCCATACCCTACACCTTGTTCACCAAACTCTTTTCTCTCTAAAAATATCTTGCACTCTTTCCCATCTCTCCATATTTACTCATTCTATTCTCTTAGCCAAAACTCCCCATTGCCAATTCTCTTATTGTCAAAATTTTACCTGTTCTTCAATATCTAGCTCAAATATCATTTAATTCATGAAAATTTTGCTAACTCATCAAGTTAACTTTGCTGCTTAAATCTTTATGGCATTTCTCTTATCTTTTTGATAGGCCATTTAGGAAATTATGTTATATATTATGGTTATCCATATGTCTTCTTACCCCTAACACAAAATGGCTAAAGGACTAGATTTATGTCTCATTTATGTTGTACTTCTAGCACCTAATGCAGTGGTTTGCCTTACTTGAAGGAGACACTCAATACAAGTTTTATGGTAAATTAAATAAATGAACAATGCATCGATGAATTTCTACCTCTAGAAATATACTATGAGAAATGAAAAAGAAATCCAAACTTCAAGGTCCTTTTCAGGCAAATTGGCAATCCTTGGAATTTTCTTGGGCTGCCCTGGTACCTCAGCTGGTAAAGAATTTGCCTGCAATGCAGAAGACCCTGGTTCATTTCCTGGATCTCGATTCCTGGATTGGGAAGATCCCCTGGAGAAGGGATAGGTTACCCACTCAGATTATAAACAATTCCTTTCAGGTTTTTCTATCATTGATGTTTTTTTATAAGTCTGAGTTCCTTATCAGCCAACAAGTTTTGTGTTCTCATTCTAATATGGAAATTCTTCAAAAAAAAAAAAAAATTAGCAAGTGACTCGTCACAACATCATTAAAAAAAGAAAAACTTGCAGCCAACAACACACTGAACTAAGTCAATTGAACTATAATTGAAACAGTTAGTCAAAGATTTTCATTTTATTTTGGCACTAGAACAAAAATAGGGGACATAATATCCAGATAGTAGGTAAACAACATTATTGTCATTTTTCCATGGGAAAAGCATGATTTTGCTTTTATAAAAACAAATGAAATATTAGGGAGAAGATACTTTATAAGACAACTTTGACCTCAAACCATAATCTACATGTTATACACAGGATGTCTCTGACACTGAATTCATTGTTTAATAATATAATAACAACATAAATTGAAAGACTGTGAATGACATATACATACTGCTGTATAATAGATAACTAATAAGGACCTATTGAATAGCACAGGGAACTCTTCTCAATACTCTGCAGTGACCTATATGGGAAAATAATCTAAAAAAGAGTGGATATATGTATATGTATCACTGATTCATTTGGCTATACAGCAGAAACTAACACAACATTGTAAATCAACTATACTCCAATATTTTTTTTAATTAATAACAACAACAACTAAATCACAAAATACTTCATATGTGCTGGGTACATCCTATTCTAAATCCTTTGCATATACCAACTCATTTAAACAGTAAAACAACCTACAGGCATTATTATTATTATTGTTTTAGTATATCAGCACATATCACTTTATGAGATAGATACCATCAGATTACTATCATTTCTACTTAATGGATAAGGAAATGAGGCAAAGAAAGACCCAGCCCTTGGCTGGTTGGTGGTGGCTCTGGGATGTAAATCCAGTCATTCTGGCTCCAGAGTCCAAGCCCATAACCATTCCACTGTCCTTCCTCTCCAGTTGGTTAATTTTTCCAAAATATCCTATTCATCTAAAGCAAGCCAAACTCTTCATAGTGAGGATAATGGACGACTAAAGCCAAGTAAGAAAGTTGTCTGCAAATTTCCACAGATGGTAGAAAATGCCTTTCCCTACTGATTCATGACCCTATTGAAACTCCACTGGGCAGCAAATCTCAGATCCTTGATGCACTTGGGAATATTCCAGAACCAGAAGAATAGCACATATGCCCCAGATATCTGACACAGTCTTACCTAGATCATCTTCCCAGCAGAACATGAAGATTCTTCTGAATATTTACAGAGATCAATGAAATCATTCTATTTTAATTTTACTGAAGAATAGTTGATTTACAATGCTGTGTTAATTACTGCTGTATAGCAAAGTGACTCGGTTATACATATATGTATGCTTCTTCATTTCTTTTCCATTATGGTTTATCACAAGATATTGAATATAGCTCCTTGTGGTATACAAAGGACCTTGGTGTTTATTTATCCTATATATAGGAGTTTGCATTTGCTAGTCCCAAATTCCCAATCCTTCCCTCCCCACCCTCCTTCCCCCTTGGCACCTACAAATCTGCTCTCTATACCTGTGAGTTTGTTTCTGATTCGTACATAGGTTCATTTGTGTCATAACGCTAGATTCCAAAGATAAGTGATATCACAGGGTATTTGTCTTTCTGACTTACTTCACTATATGACAGTCTCTAGATCCATTCATGTTGCTGCAAAATGGCATTATTTCATTCTTTTTATGGCTAAGTAATATTCCATTGTATATATGTATCATATGTTCCTTACCCATTCATTGATGGACATTTAGATTGTTCCCATGTCTTGGCTATGGTAAATAATGCTGTTATGAACATTGAGGTGCATGTATCTTTTCAAATTATAGTTTTCTCTGGGAAATCATTCTTTTCTGCACATACTTTTTGGATTGGAGAGTAAAATAATAAAAAATAAAATAAAAAATAAGCATAATTAGTTTTTCCGAGAAAGAAAATGATGCCGTGTTTAAGAGAAACATTTCTACTGCAAGAAAAAAAAATGTTTCTTTGGCAACTAGAGAGAGATACTGGCTTCAAAACAGTGGCTCTTTAACTCTACAGAGGGGTAGCGATAAGGACAAGGCCTTGGGACTTCAGAGGCAGCTCTGCAGAAAAGAACACTGTCAGACCAGTTCAGGGGGCTCCTGCAGACTTTCTCTACATCCTATCTCTTTCTTCCTTGCCAGCCCTTCTCTATTTTCATCCAGGCACTCTGATCTTTGCACTGGTCTCCTGCAGGATGACCCCATTTCCAAGCATCCTTTCCTTGTTTCTAACTTCAATCCTCTAGCTCCTCCATTCTTCCCTCTGTCCTCAGCGTAAGCAAGAGGAAGGTCTTTTAAATCATGCCTTGAAATATACATTTTTATCTTCTTTTCCCTAAGCAGAAACAAAAAATAATTTTATGCTTGTTACTTTCAGGGCTTTCTACCCTTCTCTCCTAAAAAAAAAAAAAAAAAGTATGTAACCTTCCCCTATAAAGTTTTCAGTCATATGTAAATTACTATTCCAAGAAATACTATCTTAAAGATTTTAATAAAATATACACATCTACCTCGAACTTTAGATTAAATTTTATTACTCTGAGAGAAGTATGAAAATGCTCAGTAACAACCCAAGAGAAAAGAAAAATGAAAAAAAAAAAAGTATGTTTTCCAATTATTCCAAAGAAGCTCATATTAAAGTCACTTTGATTTATAAACTTCAAAGACACACAGGCCATTTTTGAAGGTCCAAACAGTCAGCCATATTGATGAAACCATCCAGCTAGTCTTTAAAGATTAACCCTGGATTTCGACTCTCCTGAAACTTCTTAGCATGAAGTTAGTTCACATTTGTCAACCGTCAGGTCCTTTGCTCTTGGATGTTAAATGCTAACTAATATTGAAGAACATTTTATTCTTTATCACTGACTTGAACATACTGTTCTGAGACTAGACCATATCCAGTTAAGTTTATCTTAACTTCTATGGTAACTATATTTTGTACAGTGTGATTAATGTATTTATGCCAGTATAACTAATATATTTCAGAGAAAGACTAAAATTTTCTCCTGTACTTAAACCTCTTTCACTATATAACTTTTTCTACATTTTCCTGCATGCCCTCAAGTATAATCTGATGGCTACATTATATAAAATCTTTCCTAGGGTTATTATATTTATCATTAATGTTATTGTTTATGTGACTTTTTTCCTCTTCTTTCAAGTAGCACAAGTTTCTCCAAGTTTCTCCTTTTACTGCCAACCAATTTAACATGTTATTTTTATACCTACTGGCTTCAATTCCCATATAAGACTTCCCACTCACTTTGTAGCTTACACACCTTGAATTTATTTTACAGCAATATCCAAAACTATGTTGCAGCTCCACAAGACTCTGTATCTGGCTCTTCTTTGTTTGCATTTAATTTTTTTTGTGGATTCACTCAAGTCCATGGTTTGCTCAAACCACTAACCCCCTAGTACTCTAGTTTCATATTTCCAACTACAGCCACCCTCCATATGTGGATGTTCAGCCATAATCTCAAACTCAAGAAGTCCAAAATGCAATACACTACATTACTTTTCAAATATAATCCCTTTACAACCATCCACTTTCAAATAATTAGGAACCAAAATGAGAGATGTCATTAATCTTTTCTTGTCTTTCTCTGTTATTGTCCATCTGTCACCTCTCAAAATCAAGCTTTCATTTGTATTCCAGCAGACACTAAATTCACACTCTTAACTTTGTGTACATGAACTACTATAACTTCCTCCCTGATTGCCAAAGTCAGGTCTCTCCCCTCCAATCCAGCCTAAATAATATTGCCATCCTAATCGGATAAAAAGACTTCCCTGGTGGCTCAGTGGTAAAATCTCTGCCTGTCAACGCAAGAAATGCAAGAGATGTGGGTTTGATCCCTGGGTCAGGAAGATCCCCTGGAGAAGGAAATGGCAACCCACTCCAGTATTCTTGCCTGGAGAATCCCATGGACAGAGGAGCCTGGCAGGCCATGGTCCATGGGGTCGCAAAAAGAGTTGGTCACAACTTATTGACTAAACAACAGAAACAACAATCAGGTAAAAAGGACACTTTCATTGGGTCACTTGACATTCAAGAATCTTCAACAACTCCCTACCATTTACTGCACTAAGACACCAATCTGTTGGCTTATAAAGGTTCTCCACAAACCTAGGATGCTCTGGCTATTATCAATGCATTCTCTACTCATCCACTCTCCTCACTCACCTCCATTAGCCTCTCCCCACACTCCCTCTCAGTAAATAAGATTTTATTGCTAAACTCTTCACTGTTTCTTTCAAATTCAGCTCAAATTCTGCCTTTTCAGAAAGTTTTCTCTGTTTATTGCAGATCTTAACAATATCATCCTTCTTTGAAAGGTATTACAAAATTAGTTTGTTTTTGCAACTAAATACTAGAAAATGTCACACTCTTCTTACATAGTCTCAGTTCAGTTCAGTCACTCAGTTGTATCAGTTGGGGACTCTTTGCGACCCCATGGATGGCAAGCACGCCAGGCTTCCCTGTCCATCATCAACTCTCGGAACCTAAACAAACTCATGTTCATCGCATCAGTAATGTCATCCAACCATCTCATCCTCTGTCGTCCCCTTCTCCTCCTGCCTTCAATCCTTCCCACCATCAGGGTCTTTGCAAATGAGTCAGTTGCATCAAGTGGCCAAAATATTAGAGTTTCAGCTTCAGCATCAGTCCTTCCAATGAATATTCAGGACTGATTTCATTTAGGATGGACAGGTTGGATCTCCTTGCTATACAAGGGAATCTCAAGAGTCTTCTCCAACATCACAGATCAAAAGCATCAGTTCTTCAGTGCTCAGTTTTCTTTATAGTCCAACTCTCACATCCATATATGACCACTGGAAAAACCATAGCTTTGACTAGATGGACCTTTGTTGGCAAAGTAATGTCTCTGCTTTTTAATATGCTGTCTAGGATGGTCATAACTTTTCTTCCAAGGAATAAACATCTTTTAATTTCATGCAGTCACCATCTGCAGTGATTTTGGAGCCCCCCCAAAATAAAGTCTGTCACTCTCCAGTGTTTCCCCATCTATTTCCCATGAAGTGATGGGACCAGATGCCATGATCTCAGTTTTCTGAATGTTGAGCTTTAAGCCAACGTTTACAATTTCCTCTTTCACTTTCATCAAGAGACTCTTTAGTTCTTTGCTTTCTACCATAAGGGAGGTGTCATCTGTATATCTGAGGTTATTGATATTTCTCCCAGCAATCTTGATTTCAGCCTGTGCTTCATCCAGTCCAGCATTTCTCATGATGTAGTCTGCAAATAGGTTAAATAAGCAGGGTGACAATATACAGCCTTGATGCACTCCTTTCCCTATTTGGAACCAGTCTGTTGTTCCATGTCCTGTTCTAACTGTCGCTTCTTGACCTGCATACAGATTTCTCAGGAGGCAGGTCAGGTGGTCTGGTATTCCCATCTCTTTAAGAATTTTCCACAGCTTGTTGTGATCCACACCATCAAAGGCTTTGGCATAGTCAATAAAGCAGAAATAGATGTTTTTCTGGAACTCTCTTGCTTTTTTGCTGATCCAACGAATATTCTCAATTTGATCTCTGGTTCCTCTGACTTTTCTAAATCCAGCTTGAACATCAGGAAGTTCACAGCTCATGTACTGTTAAAGCCTGGCTTGGATAATTTTGAGCATTACTTTGCTAGCGTGTGAGATGAATGCAATGTGCGGTAGTTTGAACTTTTTTTGTCATTGCCTTTCCTTGGGATTGGGATGAAAACTGACCTTTCCAGTCCTGTGGCCACTGCTGAGTTTTCCAAATTTGCTGGCATATTGAGTACAACACTTTCATAGCATCATCTTTCAGAATTTGAAATAGCTGGAATTCCATCCCCTCCACTAGCTTTGTTCATAGTGATGCTTCCTAAGGCCCACTTGACTTCGCTTTCCAGGATGTCTGGCTCTAGGTGAGTGATCACACCACCGTGATTATCTGGGTCATGAAGATCTTTTTTGTATAGTCTTCTGTGTATTCTTCTTCTTAATATCTTCTGTTTCTGTTAGGTCCATACCTTTTCTGTCCTTTATTCTGCCCATCTTTGCATGAAATGTTCCCTTGGTATCTCTAATTTTCTTGAAGAGATCTCTAGTCTTTCCCATTCTATTATTTTCTTGTATTTCTTTGCTTGATCGCTGAGAAAGGCTTTCTTATCTCTCCTTGCTATTCTTTGGAATTCTGTATTCAGATGCTTATATTTTTCCTTTTCTCCTTTGTTTTTTGCTTCTCTTTTTTTCACAGCTATTTGTAAGTCCTCCTCAGACAGCCATTTTGCTTTCTTGCATTTCTTTTCCATGGGGATGGTCTTGCTCCCTGTCTCCTGTACAATGTCACGAACCTCCATCCATATTTCATCAGGCACTCTGTCTATCAGATCTAGTCCCTTAAATCTATTTCTTACTTCCACGGTATAGTCATAAGGGATTTGATTTAGGTCATACCTGAATGGTCTAGTGGTTTTCCCTACTTTCTTCAATTTAAGTCTGAATTTGGCAATAAGGAGTTCATGATCTGAGCCACAGTCCACTCCCAGTCTTGTTTTTGTTGACTGTATAGAGCTTCTCCATCTTTGGCTGCAAAGGATATAATCAATCTGATTTCGGTGTTGACCATCTGGTGATGCCCTTTGTTGTTGGAAGAGGGTGTCACCCAATTCTGCCACTCAGTATAAAATCTCTAATTGTACATTCAGAGCCCTCCTTGATTTTGTCTATATCTGCCTTCCAAACTGATTCTCTCCTCACCTCCACACTCCCTCTCCCGTTCCTTCACCTGAGCCATTTAGTTCTACTCAGAGTGTTCCTATCAGCTACTCAAATCAAACCATTAGAAATTGTTCAGCAAAAAAGAAACCTGCTAGAATCTGAAGGTAGGAAAAAATAAAAATAAACCCAAATATAACCAAACTACTAAATAGAATCATATTAAAATTCTAAATAAGATTCAAGCACTGATTCTTTGGGGAAAAAATATAAATCTAAAAAAAAAATATTAATCCCTATGTAAGTAAATATACAATGGGAAAGAATATAAAAACAGATAAGGAAATTTTTACTTTAAAGTGTTTTATTTTAATGTATCGTGTATAACTGGCCTTTTCAACCAGTTCCAGGGGAAAATTAAGCCCTAAGGCCTGCATTGCATATAATGAATTAACTTCTCTTCTATGTATTTGGAAAGGTAGTAAATATCTACCATTTTGGAAAAACTGAAAATACAGTCACCCAAATAATTCTTTGGAAGCCTAAATCACTGAGATTTCAATGAAAGGACAATTTTGTGAAAAAATATAAATTTCTGAAACTGACTTAAGAAGGAGAAACTAATTAGAAGAAATTGTAAAAGAAATTGAATAACTCTTTTTAAATGACCTCTGGTATGATCCAAAGCAGTTAGATTTACAGATAAGTTCTTTAAAATTTCCATGCAAGACATGCTTCAGGAAACAGAAAAAATACTTAAAGCACCAAAAATGTTTTAGGAAACTATATGCTACCCAATGCCAAATTCTGATAGAGGAAAATATTAAAACTACAGCTTGTCTCATTTGTAAATATAGATTCAATAATCCTAATAAATAAACAATTTAGCCAACTAAATTCTACAATATATTGCAAAAAAATTTCCAATAAGCAAAGCAACAGTGTGTCCTAGAAACACAAATTGAGTTTACTATTCATAAAGTGATTCAGTTAGAAATGTGATAACAAATATTTTCAATCCATGCTTTAGCCTAGGAAAAGAATGCTTATTTAACAAGAAAAATAAGGCTGTTTTTAAACTAACAGTCAAAGCCATACTGAATGTGAACTACTTGAGATGTTATTGTTTAGAGTATGAATAAGATGAAGACACATCTTGTTACTGTTAACATATCACATAGTCCTGGAAGGTCTGGTCAATACTTTAAAAGTTAAAAATAAAAAAAGATAAACTTTTAGGATTTAGGAGATAAAATCACCAGTATTTACATATGATATAATTATACACCTAAAAAAATAAAAAGAATCAACTGAAAAACTCACAATTAGTAAAGTTTAGAAAAGCAGAATATATTTAACGCCTATACAAAACAGAGAGCTTTCCAGTACATAACCTCAAATCAGTTAGTAAATACCATGGAAAAACATTCCAATTCCCATAGTAACAAGACATATAAAATGCCTAAAACTAATCTTATTTAATAACATCTGAGATTACATTCATAAATCTATAAAACTCCATAAAAAATTTTTTACATTTTATAAATGGGAAAACATACTATGTTCTTCTCTGATAAGAGCTGATATTAAAACAAGGCCTTTCTTTCCAAAATAATTTACAGATTTATTGCAAATTTCAAATGTAAATACCCATTAAATTTTTTAACTTGTCCAAATAATTTTAAGATTCAGCTGGAAAAATAAAATGTTGAGACCAGTTTTAAAAGTGTTAACTAAAAAAGTAATTAATGAGGACCTGGTTTACGAGATATAAAAACTTTTATGAAACTATAATAATTTAGATGGTGTGGTAATAGCACAGGACTTGACAGATTAATGGGGCAGAAGATAGCCCTAAAAGAGGACTAAAAATATATAAAAACTTAATGAAGAATGATAAGTGAAAAATCACATACCATAAAAATGCTGGAAGTAATGTTGGTGAATATAAAACTGATTTAAAAGCAATAGAATATATCACCAAGCAAAAGATACATGGATGTGACTGCATAATTTTTTAAATTTGTATACCACTGAAGTAAGATTTATTTAATGTAACAGCAATAATATTCTAAAAGTTAAAAACAAAACTCTTTATCAGAAAACACTGTAAAAATATTTAAAAGCAAATTGCAACCTGTGAAAAATATTTGTAACATACACAATAATAACTTTACTGTATAGAAGAAAATTTACATATCAATAAGAAAAATAAGAACACATTATGTACTCATGCCCACTTCCATAACATATTACCACAAATTTAGTGGCTTAAAACAATCCAAATTTATTTTCTTACATATCTGGAAGTCAGAAGTCCAAAATCAGTTTCACTGGGTCAAAGTCAAGATGCCCTAAGTACTGGTTCTTTCAAGAGGCCCTAGAAGATAACCCCTTTCCCTGCTTCTTCCAGCCTCTAGAGGTACCTCCTGGCCCCTTCCTTCATCTTCAAAGCCTGCAGTGTAATATCTTCAGGTCTCTCTCTTCTCTGACCTCTGCTTCCAACATCACATTTGGTTTCACCCTTCCACCCTTCAGTCTTCCTCCTGTAATGACCTCACCTGTATAATCCAAAATAATCTCCCCATCTCACAGTCCTTAACTTAAATATATATGCAAAACCCCTTTGCCATGTAGGGTAACATATTCACATGTTTCGGAAATTAGGTTATGAACCTCCTTGGGATGCATTATTCAGTATACCCCACATCAGTTGAAAAACAGATAAAGAAGCAGAGACAATATATAGAATAAAAAACAAGTAAATGCCCAATAAACATGTGAAACACATATTCAATCTCACTAGTATTCCAGAAACTAGAAAATAAAATAGTGAATACTTTTTTTGCCTAACCAATTGACATAGATTTTTCTAAAATGTAATACACAATTCTAGCAAGAGTATAGTTTCTGAACCATTGTAGACAAAAATTAGGTGATATGTGTCTGGAATCTTCATTTAGTCCAATAATTTCACTTCTTAAAGTTTTTCCTAAGAAACTACCTAGGTAGATACTTGAAATACATAATAAGGCTATTACTTACAGTACTTTTAAAGAATAATAAGTTAGAAACTATATTCAATATTAAGGCATTGGCTAAAGAAATTGTGATAAAGCTATATGGTTGAATATTACACTGCCATTAAGATTAAACCTCCAAAGATTTTTAATAGTATTGGAGATATTCTCACAATATACTGCTGATGACAAAAAAATAAACAGAATACAAAACTGCATAATCTATGACATATATACAAAGAGGAGTCTTATAATGGTTTATGTTCTTTATTATACTTTATTTTCTTCATATTTAATAATAAACATCATTACTGTTATAATCATCTAAGAAGGTAATTTAAAAATTCCAGAGAGAGGGAGTACAGATGTTGGATACTGAACCTTAGAATTCTAAGTAAGATGGAAAATAAAGTGTTACATGCTCCCAAACAGCAGCCGAAACACATCAATCGGAGACCAGCCATGAACATTATTCCTTTCAGAAGCAAAGCCAGCCAGCACCAATGGCAAATCGGTACCTCACAAATATGCACCCTTGCCAGCAGAGGAGGAACACAGAACAAGTTGAAGCACAGAACCCCAGACTCAGTACAGACTTTCATCCCACATTTGGGCCTAGAAAAGATTATGGGCATATTGCAGAACTCTCCAGAGTGAGAAGAGAAGAATTAAGCAGTCTGAGTTTTAATTAAATTCTAAGATAGGAAGAAGAAACTAACTGGAATGACTGAAGACTATGCCAGATAAGCAAACCAAACATAGCCCAGTTCACAGTGCAACTTTTTTTCACTTGACAAAAAAAAAAATTAATTTTGATACAAGACCCTAGAATGAATACTCATTTCAAAATGAGTTAGGGGTACCTGAAGATAACTTAGCCAATAATCTAGTAGAAAGTTAGTTTTATGGCAGCAAGGATGTTTTGTTCATTGCCATATGTCTGGTGCCTAAAATAGTACCTGACTTATAGTAGGTATTCAATAATTATTAAATTAAGGTTAGCTCAAGAGAATTATTAAAAAGCTTCATATTCTACATGTAGGTTAACTCATTTATCACTTTCATATTATAAGATCTGAACTCAGAACCAACCAGAGCCAAGTTTGGGGAATTAGTAAATACATCTTAAACACTGGAGGGAATATTATTTTAAGGGAAAATCAGATCTCAGAATCTGGAAAGGAAAATTTAATTTTTTTCAAATTCATACCCTTCCCTTTAACATAAGAGGACGAATAACTGAGAGTCTAAAATGAATCATCCAAGAACACACCTTGAATTGATAGAAGAACCACAATGAAGGGCTCTTTCCTCTCTCTTTCCCACACTGAACGCAAGCATCAGATGTTGCCACATGGGTGACTTAGCACACAGAAGATGTCCCATTGGGCCAGTTAAAAAGCTTCTCACAGAATATGACCAGCCACCAAATTACCCCACACTGTCTACAATTGGGGCTTGCCATTTTCATATTAGTAAATCCAAACCTTACGTGGGTGACATTACTTCTCTCAAGACTAACAGCAGAAATCCTTTTTCAAGTCAGTTGCTAAGTGATTTGGAAATCAGTTCAAGGAACGTCATTTCTGAGGATGCTGAATATTGCAAACCCAATAGACTTCCTGCTCCCTGTAATTGTGTTGTTCATCCTTGAAGTCCCTGTATTTGATGCTTCACCATTGTCGGCTCATTAAATAAATTACTTATTAAAATAAGAGTGTCCCTGCAGTAAGTGCCTGGCCTTCTGACATCCAGCTGAGGCATGATGCCAATAGGTTTTCAGCTTTGTCTGACTGTACGAGTCAGTTTGGCTGGAGCTGCCGACCCCTAAATGGCTCCCTGCTGAGGCCAGGATCACACAGGATGAGAGCATGGGGTAGGTGGCAGGGCCATCTATCCTTAGAGTGAAGGGAGACACTTTTACAAATTGGGAGCCAAAATCTGAATATGCCATCACAGGCCACTTACGGTTCTTAAGGAAAATCTGGGATTGAGGATTACCTTTCCTACCTTCAAGAGGAGGAGCTAGGCAGACAGAATGGCCAGATCTCTCACAGAAAGATGCTGATGATAGCCAATCTGAGGCAAGGCTCAGGGACAACACCATCATGAACAAATATCAAGGGAAAAGAAAGACTTGAATTCCCTCACCTCTCACCTCAAGATATTTTTTCCAAAACAAATTCAAGCAATAAATATATATTAAGGATGAGATGCCCCAACCCCTCTAGCCTTCCTCCTGTTTCCCTGCATGTGAAGCAGCAAATGTAGGTTTCTGATTCTGTGCAAGGAAAACTGGAGCAGATAAGGTCTCAGCTGGGCTGGGAACATGATAAATATTTTCATGGACTGCTGAGTCTCACTAATTGAATACTTGAATGAAACTTGAGCTCTCTCCTCATAACTTTTACACCTGTTTAAACCTTACAACTTTGTATGGGTAAACTTAAATGAATGTTTGATCCTGAAGAATTTTTCTTTTTATTTTCAAACAGATACCCAAGAGTAAATTGATTATGGTTCATAATAGAGAAAAACCATTGCTTTTTCCTTCTGCCTTCAGCCTCACTAATAAAGAGAATTTCTTCCCTATATCCACTCAAAATGAAATTATCATTAATTGATCATTAGGCACTAAGGAAATGCCCACTAGAACTTTCATTCTTCTCCTCCACCATGCTATCCTACCAATTCCTCTGCTAACATACTAGGCGGAAAGATGTCTCTTCCTATTGTACCTAAACAAATCAGTGTACGGGGAAGTGATTTATCATTCATGAAAGGCAATCAGATTGCTTGGGGCTGACAGCTGTTCCCAAAATGCAGCTGAGAAACAGACCTTTGGCAAAGTGTAAAATTTGGAACAAAATCATATTACTGTACTTCAGCTGGCAACAAAAGAGGCTGACAGTGAGCTTAATAAACAAAATACCATGTGGCCCAGAATGTATTAGCTAATCTACATTTATGAATTAAAAAAATGATCACTTTCCCCATTTTTTGAAAGTTACTTTCAGTCAAACAAAACACTTAGGAAAAGTTAAAAAAAAAAAAAAACTTAGGAAAAGTAAAATATTCTCTCTAGAATTTTTTTTTAAGATTTAGGCAAATTTTGGTAAAGGTTTTTTTTTTTTTTTTCACACAATTCATTATGGGAAATGGACCGGTGGGGGGGGGGAGAAGGGGGGGAATTGATGAAACATACATAGAGGTTAAAGAGGGACAGAGCGTTTACTAGAAAAGGAAGAATTCCAGTATATTCTGGCCTCCGAGCCATAATTCATTGCATTTCCCTTGTCAAGAATGCTTTCCCATATCTCTCTGCCTGTCTAAGGTCTGTCTTTTCAAACAAAATATAGATCCTCATGCAACCTCCAAAATGCTGCAATTTTGAGATGATTCTCCTGACCATTCTGACACTGGAGGATCTCACCCTCCTGTGAACTCCTGGAACATTGCTTTCAGCAGCCCGCCTCCCTGTTCTCCCTCCTCCGTGTCCCCTTTCTCTCTAACCTCTTCCTTCCCTGCCCACTCGCCATTCAATTACACTGAAGCCCTTGCCCTATCCAGAGTAAGGTGTGTTTTCTTCATACCTCCATGTTTCTTCAAACACTGAGTCCTTGGCAAAGAAATGTCCTTCACCCCTTCTTCCTGGCCAACCATACTCAGGCTTTCAGAGCAGTTCAAATGTTCATTTCTTCCTTCATTCAATAAACATTTAATGAGCTTCTACAAGGATTGCTGCCCTGAACTAATGGCTAGGGGTTAAGATATGAAGAAGACACAACCTCCATTTTAAAGACATCCACATACTCTTAATATTAAAAACCCAAATCCTTAACTTCTTCTAATATCACTGAGTCCTGTGGCCCCTGACAGTCACTAGACTGTCACTCCTCCCTTATATCCACAGACTCCAGCCACATCAGCTTCCTCTCATATTCTTAAACTTCTACGCTCCTTCCCACCACAGAACTTCTTTACACATCCCATTTCCTCCTGTCCCACATTCACCTCTGACTAGATGAACTCTTGCTCTGCTTTACTTCTCAGCCCCCATATTCATTTCTTAGGAATACCTTCTTCAAGCTTTTTGAAAGGTCCTGTTCTCTTCTTAAGTACTCTCACAGCACCATGTAAGTCTTCAAAACCATCTGGCATTTGCACCTTCGATGCCTGCTTCTTCCATAAGGCCATAAGTCTCGTTTAGCACAAACTTTGTGTCAGTTTACCAATAGATCTTCAGAACCTGGAACATTGTCTGTACATGTTAACATGTACAGACAATGATATTTGTAGAGTTAAGTGACCAAAAAAAATGTATATGTGCAATAAAAGGTCCAGTGGGTAAGATAACAACAAAGCCCTTTATCATGGGACAGAAAGTGTGATGAAGGGAAGGCAAGGATGGTACAGGATCCTTGAGAAAGGCCTGATATAATAGTATCCACTGATCATTTTTATGGAAATAATTTCTTCTCTTAGACAGCTGGAAGTCAAATTAAGGGGTAAATAGGAAATGAAGCAGTAGACACAGCAAGTGAAGGGTCTTCTTTCAAGAAGTTTAGTTGCAAGGAGGCTAGAGGGAAGATCTGGAATGGAAAGAATGATTTATTTTATGGGAGAGTTAAAAATAAGTATGTGCTGATGGAATAGAGTTAGAGACATGAAGAGATCATATAATTAGGGAATCTAAATTCTTAAAGATCTAGAGGAAATATAAAGTCAAACAGAGGTAAGATGAACTATCCGTAGCAAGAAGAGAGATTTCTTTTTTACTAGGTAGGAGAGAAGGATGTTAAAATGTGTAGGAATTCGACATTCATTCAAAAAATATTTATTGAGCAAGTACATGTAAAGGGAGTACAGTATGTCTGTGGAGGGTGTGGAATGGGATTCAAGGATAAAGAGAGTAAGCTTTTTTGAGAAGATGACAACTAAGCAAAGACACAAAAAATAAAAGTGGGTTTGCCATGTCAACATGTGGGAGAAGAGTAATTCAGGTAAAGAAATCGGCTGGTTCAAAGGTCCAGAGGCAGGAGCATGCCTAGTATTTAGAAAGATCAGAAATTGATGGTGTTGCATACTAATGGTTTCTAAGTTTTCTTTGTAAAGCAAAGAAATTTATCTACTGACAGATGAGCTGAAGCTGGGTTGAAAAGAATAGTAAAAGTTTGTATTAGCTGTGTTGAGGGTAGAAGAGGGAACTCACACGGTTTGCATAAAAGGACTTCTGAATTCTACCAGTACTGAAGATGAAAGAACAAAGTTTGAAGTCCATGTATCTGCACTGGCACCATTCCCATCCCCATTCCATAGTACAGTCCTCAGAACTAAGAAGGAAAAAGGTGAACTGATCCAAAGAGAAGACAAAATCCCAAGAAATTGGCGAGAATGATTTCCATGATGGACCGTGGAGTTGGAAAATAAAAGTGATGACCAAAATAGGAAAAACACACTCAGTAAAATGGAGAAAACTTTGCTTCAGAAGATTTCACCAAGAATTATTGTCTTCCTCTTGTGCTTCCATAGCAAGTTCCACATACATCAACTATCATGTTAATTACATCGTTCTAGATTAATTTATTAATCTAGTGTATTTATTCTCCTTTAGATCTCCCTCACAGCTTTGCCCAATGCCTGATCAAGAGTTGTTATTCAGTCACTAAGGCGTATCTGACTCTTTGCAATCCCATTAACTGCAGCATGCCAGGCTTCCCTATCCTTTACTATCTCCCTGAGTTCACTCAAACTCATGTCCATTGAGTCAGTGATGCCACCCAACCATCTCAACCTCTGTTGCTCCCTTTTCCAGGCACTTAGTATACATTCACTGATTTAAACAGTTAATTAAATAATATTGTCGTTTGTGCTTTTCTATCTTTTATAACTATTTATCTTTCCATGTATATGATCTGTCATCTCCATTGTATTATGTAGGTTAAGGACAGGAATCATGCCTGCACTTCTCTGTTCCCCTAGGAGGGTGCCCTAGTAACAGAAGAAACTCAATAATTTTTTGTTATTGCTGTTGAAGGGGGGAAAAAATGATTAAGACAGTAAAGCAAAGTCAATTTCTGGAGTTCTCTCTCCCTGAAGCAGTCATAAACTTGTAGTTGAGTAATCATAAAGTTTTGAGACTAGAGCAGAAAAATGATGTAATCAGAACTGCAGTGACAAGTGTTAAAAAAGATGATCCTAGAGATAAATGCTCCTTGTGTCTCCAACATCACCAAGTACCTCTAGAAAATTATTTCCCAGGACAGAACCATCCCTGGGGTTAAGAAGGGCATTTCACAAAATCATCACAGCTTTATGGAACTACCCTTCAGGACAATGATTCTCCAATTGTGATATGAGTATCCACAGGGGAATTAAAGGGGATTCTGGAGATATGAGGAGCCCTGGGGTAAACATGGTGTATTTCTACAATATTACTAGATGTCAAAATAAAACACATTATTAACATCAAAAGAACCATACCTATATTATGAAATGGAACACAAATTTTGAGTGAATTTTAATGGTAAATATGAAATCCTGTAAGCTCATTTGGCCTCTCCTTGTAGATAGAGCTAGTATATGATACTGGGACCAGAGTTGGGGGGCAGGTGGTAGTATTCACTTTCCTTGGCTATTCTAGTGCCTTATAAGGTGAGTTTGGGAACTACTGCATCATCATTACCAGATCCTTACTGGTAACATTACCGGACCCTCATAGACCCTTACTGGTAGTGGATCTGGTAATTCTTACCATCACCAGATCCATTACTGATTTCATTCAACATCAAGCAACTTCTTAAGCCAATTGAATTTATAAATGTGTCACCACTGGTCTGTGTTACCAACAGAGAGAAACTGTGAAGACAAACTCCTCACTGTCAGGCCAAGCATATCCTTTCACTAAGCACATATATTTTCCTCCAGGTACCATACAATCTTATGTAAGTACAGACATTACAAATCAAACAAATAGAAAACAATTGACCTATCCCAAAAAATACTTTATAATGTTTATTTCATTAACCCAATATAGATCCAGCCATACACCCCCAATTCACCAAACTGGAAAAAGAATGGCTAGATTCTATGCTTCATAGTCCATGTTTACAGTCTTATAGTTGTGTGTCTCTACTGTAATTTTAAATCGTACTCAGCACTATGTATATATAAATTTAAATATAAATAGAAAAGTATGATCTTTGAGGTAGAGAACAAAAGGGAACATGAACAGTACCTTTTTCACAATCCATCCATTCAGTTTAGTTCAGTTCAGTTGCTCAGTTGTGTCCGACTCTTTGCGACCCCATGAATTGCAGCACACCAGGCCTCCCTGTCCATCACCATCTCCCCGAGGTGACTCAAACTCATGTCCATCGAGTCTGTGATGCCATCCAGCTATCTCATCCTCTGTCGTCCCCTTTTCCTCCTGCCTCCAATCCATCCCAACATCAGAGTCTTTTCCAATGAGTCAATTCTTCGCATGAGGTGGCCAAAGTACTGGAGTTTCAGCTTTAGCATCATTCCTTCCAAAGAACACCCAGGACTGATCTCCTTTAGAATGGACTGGTTGGATCTCCTTGCAGTCCAAGGGACTCTCAAGAGTCTTCTCCAACACCACAGTTCAAAAGCATCAATTCTTTGGCACTCAGCTTTCTTCACAGTCCAACTCTCACATCCATACATGACCACTGGAAAAACCATAGCCTTGACTACAGGGACCTTAGTCGGCAAAGTAATGTCTCTGCTTTTGAATATGCTATCTAGGTTGGTCATAACTTTCCTTTCAAGGAGTAAGCGTCTTTTAATTTCATGGCTGCAGTCACCATCTGCAGTGATTTTGGAGCCCCAAAATACAATCTGACACTGTTTCCACTGTTTCCCCATCTTTTTGCTATGAAGTGATGGGACCGGATGCCATGATCTTCGTTTTCTGAATGTTGAGCTTTAAGCTAACTTTTTCACTCTCCTCTTTCACTGTCATCAAGAGGCTCTTTAGTTTCTCTTCACTTTCTGCCATAAGGGTGGTGTCATCTGCATTTCTGAGCTTATTGATATTTCTCCCAGCAAACTTGATTCCAGCCTGTGCTTCTTCCAGCCCAGTTTCTCATGATGTACTCTGCATAGAAGTTAAATAAGCAGGGTGACAATATACAGCCTTGACGTACTCCTTTTCCTATTTGGAACCAGTCTGTTGTTCCATGTCCTGTTCTAACTGTTGCTTCCTGACCTGCATATAGGTTTCTCAAGAAGCAGGTTCAGGTGGTCTGGTATTCCCATATCTTTCAGAATTTTCCACAGTTTATTTTGACCCATCCATGGTTACCTCCAAAACTCTTCCATCCATATCGCCTGTGAAGAGGATTCGTACACATAGAAGTGTTCATTCTAAAGTGATTTTGCCTGCTCAGATGGGGGGAAAAAAAGTGTATAAAGAAAAAGGAAGAGAGATATTTACAATACTATTTTATATGCAACAAGCTTCACCAAAAGCCAAGAAAAAAAAAAAAAAAGGGTACCTGGGGATAACTTCTTAGAAACTTATAATTAATCTATTGTGTTTACTCTCAAACTCCTACTTTCTCCCTAAAATATTTACATCTTTAAAATTCAATAGTCAAACATATATGTAGATTTTATCTAAAGTAAATTAAATTTAGATGAGTTGGCATTTGTTTATTAATCCACTTATGTATTTATTGTTTGGTCATCAAAACATTAGCTAATGATTTCCAAGGATTGAACTGCCCAAACAGACTTTTTATGAATCTCATGAAGTTTTCTTTTTTTTTTTTTTGCTATCTTGATTATTTGAATGTTACTCATTTTAATCAAATCACTTTAATTGCCAAATAAACCATTTTAAAGAAACAGCTGAAATGTATTGAAAGGAAACCACAATAAACTTAAAAATTGTTCTCATTGGTCTTAATATGGAAACAATTTAAAGCTAATTAGGTGTTGGTTTAGATATCTTTCAGTCAGGAGGATAAACTAAATTATTCAACAATAAGTACCCTGAAAGTTTTCTATGTAATTACCCAAGTTAAGCAATCAAGGCACACAGTCCCAGAGATCTCCTATTCAATCTACACTAAGATTTGGTTTCAGAAAATCTGCTTCCTTTCACACTTTTTCTCTCAAAATCCCATAACATATTTTTCAAGGATTTTCACTGCCAAATATCTTTCCTTATTCTTAAAGTACACTTCTTCATGGAGCACTTACTAGTATTTTTCCTGTTATCTTTCCCTATTTTAGGTTTACCTAGAGGGGTTTACTACCAGGTATCCTTCTTCCTAGACAAGAACAACAGAATCCTAACAGCTGTCCCAGTAGTCTCAAAAAAGCCCAAGATATTTGGAGAGTGCCTGTGTGTGCTCAGTATAATTTGAATTTCAACTTTTGACTGTGATTCTACACTCTCTACACAGCACCAAATAAAAAGAGACAGGTAGAAAGTCTCTCTTTAAGCTAACCTTCTCTATGTAATTTCACTTAAATTATTGAAATTGGATTTCTATTTTAGCATGCATCTACATACTTATTATTGGGCTCAGAATAAACTGCCTCTGAGCTCTCTTTATTCATCAGCAAGGAAAGAGTAAAATACAATTGAATTTTTACACAGATGAATTTATTGGTGCTTATTAAAGCATAATCTGAAATGGATGCAAAAGATTCCCCAAATTAGGAATCATATCTTGAGTATAAAGCCTAACTCCTGTTTACACATAGGTGCCATGTGCCAGTTTAACTCCCACTCAGCCTGTTCTGTTCCCAGCCTAACATGTGCACACCCTTGTCAGTAGTGTCCAAGACAGGAAATGCAATTGCCCCTCATTTTCTCTACTGTATTCATGATAAAAGATGGGACATGGACACCTTGCACGAGGATGGTCCAAGAGATGTGCGGTGTCCAAGGAGACCAATGGATAAACCATATGAGACCATATTATAATAGTACCTACTGTGCCTTGAACTTGAGATGCTCATTAATGCCAAATTATCAAAATAAGAAGTCAGATAAAAGCAGAATCACTCATAAGCCCAGGTCAACTTTAAAGATGCCACACTCAACAGGAGTCCCACTCAGGCTGCCCTTGAGCTGCATGTTTCCCCTTGGGTCAAAGTACAGGCTTACCAGGAGCCTGTACCCATCCGCACACTGACCATGCTCTGGGAGTAGAAGACCTTAAAATTCCCTGCCTAAATAACCCTGAGCAAGTACTTGCATACTAAGCAAGTACATAAGCCTGCCCTCCTAAAGGCTAACCAAACCGATGTCAGTTCAGTTCAGTCGCTCAGTCATGTTCGACACTTTGAGACCCCATGGACTGTAGCACGCCAGGCTTCCCTGTCCATCACCGGCTCTCGGAGCCTATTCAAACTCAATCGTGTCGGTAATGCCATCCAAACCTCTCATCCTCTGTCGTCCCCTTCCCCTCCTGCCTTCAATCTTTCCCAGCATCAGGGTCTTTTCAAATGAGTCAGTTCTTCGCATCAGGTGGCCAAAGATTGGTTTCAGCTTCAGCATCACTCCTTCCAATGAGTAGTCAGGACTGATCTTGCAATCCAGGGTCTCTCAAGAGTCTTCTCCAACACCACAGCTCAAAAGCATCAATTCTTTGGAGCTCAGCTTTTTTTATAGTCCAACTCTCACATGCATACATGACTACTGGAAAACCATAGCTTTGACTAGGTGGATCTTTGTTGGTAAAGTCATGTTTCTGCTTTTTAATATGCTGTCTAGGATGGTCATAGTTTTTCTTCCAAGGAGTAAGCATCTTTTAACTTCATGGCTGCAGTCATCATCTGCAGTAATTTTGGAGCCAAAAAAATAAATAAATTATCTCACTGTTATCATTGTTTCCCCATCTATTTGCCATGAAGTGATGGGGCCATATGCCAAATCTTAGTTTTCTGAATGTTGAGCTTTAAGCCAACTTTTTCACTCTCCTCTTTCACTTTTATCAAGAGGCTCATTAGTTCTTCTTCACTTTCTGCCATAAGAGTCATGTCTTCTGCGTGTCTAAGGTTATTGATGTTTCTCCTGGCAATCTTGATTCCAGCTTGTGCTTCATCCAGCCTGGCATTTCATGATGTACTCTGCATGTAAGTTAAATAAGCAGGGTGACAATATACAGCCTTGACGTACTCTTTTCCCCATTTGGAACCAGTCTGTTGTTCCATATCCAGTTCTAAATGTTGCTTCTTGACCTGCACACAGATTTCTCAGGAGGCAGGTAAGGTGGTCTGGTATTCCATCTCTTTAAGAACTTTCCACAGTTTTTTGTGATCAACACAGTCAAAAGCTTTGGTGTAGTCAATAAAGCAAAAGATGTTTTTCTGGGACTCTCTTGCTTTTTTGATAATCCAGTGGATGTTGGCAATTTGATCTCTGGTTCCTCTGCCTTTTTCTAAATCCATCTTGAACATCTGGAAGTTTTTGGTTCACGTACTGTTGAAGCCTGGCTTGGAGATTTTTGAGCATTACTTTGCTAGTGTGTGAGAAGAGTGCCATTGTGCGATAGAAGGGGATAACAGAGGACAAGATGGTTGGATGACATCACCCACTCAATGGACGTGAGTTTGAGCAAGCCCCGGGAGATGGAGAAAGGCAGGGAAGCCTTGTGTGCTGCAGTCCATAGGGTCACAAAGAGTCAGACATGACTGAGCGACTGGACAACAACCACCAGCACCACCTTGCTAATTCAGATATACTGGCTTAATTGTCAAAATCTTGGCTCTGTGTGCCCTGAAAATGAACATAAATATGGAAACAGAGTTATGGAGGAAAATAAAAGAGTGGCTTTATTTCTTTGCCAGACAAAGGGGGAACACAGTAGGCTAGCACCTCAAGAACTGGGGAATAGAGAGAGTTTATTTGTTCAGGGGTATGCAATAAGGATCAAGGCAATAACATTCTTTCATCTTTCTTCTGCAAAGTTTCAAAAGGATGGTGTTCCTGGGAAGATGAGGGTGTGTGCAGGGTCTCAGGTGGTAGTCTCCTAATCTTGATAAGCTTATGTGGTCCCTTTAATCTTGTTGCAGTTGGTTTCATGGCTGCTCTTCCATTGATTAGCAACTGTTTGAATCTGTTCTTTCAAACTCAGGGAAGGTCATGCAGGTTGGAGTCTTGCCTACAAAAAATGAGGGACAAAAAGGCCTGGATGCCTAAGAGCCCCACAGGGCCCCACTCAGCGTCAGCTTAAACACTTAAAAAATTCTGTTTTTGTACATAGGCATAATTGAGTAAGAAAGTGTGTTTATCTTTCTCTCCTCCCACTTCCTATACCCCATCTCCATTTGTATACACAGTGGTTCTCAATCCTGCTCCTCAAACCTAGAATCACTTAGAAGCATTTAAAAGAAAACAAATAACAACAACAACAAAAAAAGTGCCTAGGCCCCCACCTGTGAAAATTTGGATTAAACTGAGAATAGGGCCTGAGAACTGATACTTTTTTTAACTGTTCCAGAATATTCTAAACTGTAATCTAGGATGGGAAATACTAAACCTCAGAGAGTATAGCTATTTGGTTCATTAACCTGATATCAGTATTCTCCACCTAGAGGCAAAAGAAAAAAAAAAAATCTGGAAAGGTGAAGATTCTCTGAGGCGATGACATGAAAAGTACCAATCCAAAGGGATGGCTATTATTACAACATAAGAGTTTTGGTTTCTAGTTATATCTTCTTGCCTTCATCATTGAAATAATTCATTCTGTGTTTGAATGACTCCCAAATTTTTCAATATCACTGATTTGCATTTTAATTTTCCAGAGTAGTAACTATCCCTTCATATTTAGAGTCAACTCAGTGTTTAATGATATTCTCAACTCTCTGAGCCATATTCATAGTAAGTATGTTTAATAGATGTTGAATAATATCATTCTTCTCTGCAGATTAAAAACTTTAGTGAGCACAAGAATCTGGAGGATGTTTGATAAAATGCACATTCTAAGCTCTACCCAGAGTTCCCACTCAGTAAATCTGCAAAGGGACTTAGTGATGCACATTTTCAACAAGTTCTTCATATGATTATGCTATTGATGTTTAGTAGGCAATCCTTTGTGCTTCCCTGGTGGCTCAGATGGTAAAGAAACTGCCTGCAATGCAGGAGACCTGGGTTTGACCCCTGGGTTGGGAAGATCTCCTGGAGGAGGGCGTGGAAACCCACTCCAGTGTTCTTGCCTGGAGAATCCCCATGGACAGAGGAGCCTGGCAGGCTACAGCTTAAGCAACTTTCACTTACTTACTTAGGCAACCCTTTGGAGAAGTACTGCTCTAGGGACACCAGGGACAATGGATAATTGCTAGATATGGAAGTTTTTTTTCTTACTTTCTATTACTCTCCAGCATTTTGTAAAACACTAGCAAAGACATTCCAGTTCTACCAGTCATAGGAAATGGATTACGAATAGTTTGAATTCCCTTATTCTTAACAATCAGGGAATACCACCTGTTTCAGAGTCTACGTTATATGAAAACCATCTCTTATGAAATCCTGGTAAACTTACTCAACTTTATGTGAAATCCTTGAACTGATTCCTTACCTTATTTATTATCTTTTAATACAGGACACAATATAATTAATGACAATCACACATATGCCCAAAAGTTGTGAGCAGCTCAGCCTACACTATCTTGACAATTATGCAGAATTCTACTGTCAGTTCCTTGTCTTTGGGTCTTTTCATTGACTATAGAGAGTAAATACCAAACTTGGTAAGACACCACTTGATCTTCCTAAAGCCACATGGGTTGCTTCCCAAACTCTTGGTTCTTTTAAATTGTTGGAATTAGTTGCTTAATGATTTTTTCCACTCCTTTCCCAGGTAGCAATGCAAACTGATTTATGCTTTCCATCTTGCAGAAACTCTCCTTCATGATTTCACAAAAGCAGATCCTGTACAGATGATACATGACATCTGCAAGTGTTAAATATGTCCTAGGTTCAAATAGCACTTCATGGTTTTTTTCATTTACTCTGTACAACAAGTCTTTAAGGTAGTTAATATCTCCATTTTACACGTATAGAGAGCAAGGTTCAGAGGTCTACTTTTCCCAAGGTCACTGGATAAGTGAGTAGTTGAATTGAGAATAGAATCCAAGTGTTCTGAATCTTCATCCAATTCTCTTCCCATTGCATGACACCGTCAATCACCGGCCCTGCTAGTTCAACTGTACCCAGACATTCCAGAGACTCGTTAATTACTTCTTTCCCAGGCCTAGTTGGCTGGGCAGTCTCCTCATATAGCTGAGAATCATGCCAGCCAAGTGTTCATATTTATATGAAAGGCAAAAACAAAGAATACATTAAAAGTTCCTGCCATTTCACTGTTCTCTATTATTACCTCTTCCTTTTCTAACGGTGGTGTTTTCCTGGTCATCCTCTTTTATGTATTATAGTCATCATCTCAAAGTATTAAAATTGGCTAAAACTATGTTGTTGGCACCATGTTAGGTGGTCACACAACAAAATGACAGTCTCAGAGTGCCAAACTCACACTGGCAATGGCTGATAAACAGGAGGGAAAGTAGATGTGGGTAGAAGGAGTTGGGCCAAAATAAACTCAAATAAAAGTGTGCTTTGACAAGGACCAGGTGCAGAATGAATGACTAGGGGAGAGAGAGAGGGGATTCTGCTCTCCCAGTCCCCAGAGCCTGGCTGCTACTCTGTACCATTCCTCTGAGTAGAGACGGAGCCTCATAAATGTGATTACCACATGTGCAACCAATCAACAGATTAATGGCTGCTGAGATTGGTTCCCACTCCGACTTCCCTGGTGGCTCAGACAGTAAAGCGTCTGCCTACAATGTGGGAGACCTGACTTCGATCCCTTGGTCAGGAAGATCCCCTGGAGAAGGAAATGGCAACCCACTCCAGTATTCTTGCCTGGAGAATCCCATGAATAGAGGAGCCTGGTGGGCTGCAGTTCATGGGGTCGTAAAGAGTCGGGCACGACTGAGCGACTTCACTTTCTTTCACTGGGTTTCTTGGGGAAAGTCCTCTCTGGCTCACCTTGGATACCTTGGAATCAGTCTTCCCCTCATATCACCAGCTATCTATCATGACATGTATTAATTTTAACCATTGTTGGACTATAATCCGTGCCCAACTGTTCAAGTCATTTGTAGCAGTTCCTCAACATTTGAAAATGGTTACAATTTTAGTCAACATAAACTATTTATTTCATCAATAAATAGTTATTATCATCCATGATATATGAGAAAATCACTGTGCTCACGGATACAAGGGAACAGAGATGACAAGACACAGATGATTCCTTCACTCACAGAGCTGCTATTCTAACCACCTCATAATTCTAGTTATCTTATACAGAGAAGCTTTTGCATAATTATTTAATCAATTTCCCATCAGTGTATAGTTTAGAATCCTGTTTGGCAAAGTGGAATTTTTACTTGAATATTCCAATGCCCACAGAGACAGAATTAACAGGTGTTGGGAGGAAGCCTGAGCACTGACATTATCTAAAAACTCCCCCATATAACTGAGTGTTGCAAGAGTTGAGAACCAACTCTGCTCCAGTGTTTCCTACCTCTGCTGGGTCCTAATAATCACGTGGGGATATGATTAAACCTGGGCCCCAGACCCTGGGTGCTTCCCAGGTAGATTAGTTGGTAAAGAATCGGCATGCAATGCGGGAGACCCCAGTTTGATTCCTGGGTTGAGAAGATCTCCTGGAGAAGAGTATAGGCTACTCACACCAGTGTTCTTGGGCTTCCCTCATGGCTCAGCTGTAAAGGATCTGCCTGCAATGCAGGAGACCTGGGTTCAATCCCTGGGTTGGGAAGATACCCTGGAGAAGGGAACAGCTACCCACTCCAGTATTTTGGCCTGGAGAATTACAGTCCATGGAGACACAAACAGCTGGACACAATGAAATGTGACCCGTTGTATCAGAATAAGAGGGCTGGGAGTCTGTATTTTAACAGGCATTTCTGTAATGTATATAACTGGACCAACTTGGAAAATATTTTTTTTTTTTGTCAAAAATAACACCTGTCAATTGAACTGTGAATCAATCCATCATAAATTCTATATTTTAAGTTAAATTTTAACAACTTATAACAGCTTTTCACTATTAATGATCCAGGATTAGCCTTTATAATAAATATGCCATTGTTTTAGAAAATGTCAGAATGAAGCGGAATTAAATATGACCCTATGCTGTTGCTGAAGATCAAGAAGCAACAGTTAGAACTGGACATTCAACAACAGACTGGTTCCAGATGGGAAAGGAGCACGTCAAGGCTGTATATTTTCACCTTGCTTATTTAACTTATATGCAGAGTATATCATGCAAAATGTCGGGCTGGCTGAAGCACAAGCTGGAATCAAGATTGCCAGGAGAAACATCAATAACCTCAGTCACACAGAAGCCACGACTCTTATGGCAGAAAGTGAAGAAGAACTAAAGAGCCTGTTGATGAAAGTGAAAGAGGAAAGTGAAAAAGACGGCTTGAAACTCAACATTCAAAAAACTAAGATCAGGCATCTGGCCCATCACTTCATGGCAAATAGATGGGGAAACAATGGTAACAGTGAGAGACTTTCTTAATTATTTATTTATTGGCTTCAAAATCACTGCAGATGATGACTGCAGACATGAAATTAAAAGACACTTGCTCCTTGGGAGAAAAGCTATGACCAAACTATACAGTTCAGTTCAGATCATTCACTCAGTCGTGTCCTACTCTTTGTGACCCCATGAATTGCAGCATGCCAGCCCTCCCTGCCATCACCAGCTCCCAGAGTTCACTCAAACTCATGTCCATCGAGTCGGTGAGGCCATCCAGCCATCTCATCCTCTGTCTTTCCCTTCTCCTCCTGCCGCCAATCCCTCCCAGCATCAGAGTCTTTTCCAGTGAGTCAACTCTTAGCATGAGGTGGTCAAAGTACTGGAGTTTCAGCATTAGCATCATTCCTTCCAAAGAACACCCAGGGTTGATCTCCTTTAGAATAGACTGGTTGGATATCCTTGCAGTCTGAGGGACTCTCAAGAGTCTTCTCCAACACCACAATTCAAAAGCATCAGTTCTTCAGCACTCAGCTTTCTTCACAGTCCAACTCTCACATCCATACGTGACCACTGGAAAAACCATAGCCTTGACAAAACGGACTTTTGTTGGCAAAGTAATGTCTCTGCTTTTGAATATGCTATCTACGTTGGTCATAACTTTCCTTCCAAGGAATAAGCGTCTTTTAATTTCATGGCTGCAATCACCATCTGCAGTGATTTTGGAGCCCAAAAAAATAAAGTCTGACACCGTTTCCACTGTTTCCCCATTACTTCCCATAAAGTGATGCCATGATCTTAGTTTTCTGAATGTTGAGCTTTAAGCCAACTTTTTCACTCTCCTCTTTCACTTTCATCAAGAGGCTTTTTAGTTTCTCTTCATTTTCTGCCATAAGGGTGGTGTCATCTGCATATCTGAGGTTATTGATATTTCTCCCGGCAATCTTGATTCCAGCCTGTGCTTCTTCCAGCCCAGCATTTCTCATGATGTACTCTGCATAGAAGTTAAATAAGCAGGGTGACAATATACAGCCTTGACGTACTCCTTTTCCTATTTGGAACCAGTCTGTTGTTCCATGTGCAGTTCTAACTGTTGCTTCCTGACCTGAATATAGGTTTCTCAAGAGGCAAGTCATGTGGTCTGGTATTCCCATCTCTTTAAGAAATTTCCAGTTTATTGTGATCCACATAGTCAAAGACTTTGGAATATCAATAAAGCAGAAATAGATGTTTTTCTGGAACTCTCTTCCTTTTTCTATGATCCAGCGGATGTTGGCAATTTGAGCTCTGGTTCCTCTGCCTTTTTTAAAACCAGCTTGAACATCAGGAAGTTCACGGTTCACGTATTGATGAAGCCTGGCTTGGAGAATTTTGAGCATTACTTTACTAGCATGTGAGATGAGTGCAATTGTGCAGTACTTTGAGCATTCTTTGCCATTGCCTTTTTTGGGATTGGAATGAAAACTGACCTTTTCCAGTCCTGTGGCCACTGCTGAGTTTTCCCAATTTGCTGGCATATTGAGTGCAGCACTTTCACACCATCATCTTTCAGGATTTGAAATAGCTCAACTGGAATTCCATCACCTCCACTAGCTTTGTTCATAGTGATGCTTTCTAAAGCCCACTTGACTTCACATTCCAGGATGTCTGGCTCTAGATTAGTGATCACACCATCGTGATTATCTTGGTCATGAAGATCTTTTTTGTATAGTTCTTTTGTGTATTCTTGTGACCTCTACTTAATTATCTTCTGCTTCTGTTAGGTCCATACCATTTCTGTCCTTTATCAAGCCTATCTTTGCATGAAATGTTCCCTTGGTATCTCTAGTTTTCTTGAAGAGATCTCCAGTCTTTCCCATTCTGTTGTTTTCCTCTATTTCTTTGCATTGATCACTAAGGAAGGCTTTCCTATCTCTCCTTGCTATTCTTTGGAACTCTGCATTCGGATGCTTATATCTTTCCTTTTCTCCTTTGCTTTTCTCTTCTCTTTTCATAGCTGTTTGTAAGGCCTCCTCAGACAGCCATTTTGATTTTTTGCATTTCTTTTCCATGGGGATGGTCTTGATCCCTGTCTCCTGTACAATGTCACAAACCTCCATCCATAGTTCATCAGGCACTCTATCAAATCTAGTCCCTTAAATGTATTTCTCGCTTCCACTGTATAATCATAAGGGATTTGATTTAGGTCATACCTGAATGGTCTAGTGGTTTTCCCTACTTTCTTCAATTTAAGTCTGAATTTGGCAATAAGGTGTTCATGATCTGAGCCACAGCCAGCTCCCAGTCTTGTTTCTGCTGACTGTATAGAGCTTCTCCATCTTTGGCTGCAAAGAATATAATCAATCTGATTTCAGTGTTGACCATCTGGTGATGTCCATGTGTAGAGTCTTCTCTTGTGTTGTTGGAAGAGGGTATTTGCTATGACCAGTTTGTTCTCTTGGCAAAACATTATTAGCCTTTGCCCTGCTTCATTCCATATGCCAAGGCCAAATTTGCCTGTTACTCCAGGTGTTTCTTGACTTCCTACTTTTGCATTCCAATTCCCTATAATGAAAAAGACATCTTTTTTGGGTGTTAGTTCTAAAAGGTCTTATAGGCCTTCATAGAAACATTCAACTTCAGCTTCTTCAGCATTACTGGTTGGGGCATAGACTTGGATTACTGTGATATTGAATGGTTTGCCTTGGAATGAACAGAAATTATTCTGTTGTTTTTGAGATTGCATCCAAGTACTGCATTTCAGACTCTTTTGTTGACCATGATGGCTACTCTATTTCTTCTAAGGGATTCCTGCCCACAGTAGTAGATATAATGGTAATCTGAGTTAAATTCACCCATTCCAGTCCATTTTAGTTCGCTGATTCCTAGAATGTTGATGTTCACTCTTGCCATCTCCTGTTTGACCACTTCCAATTTGCCTTGATTCATGGACCTGACATTCCAGGTTCCTATGCAATATTGCTCTTTACAGCATCAGACCTTGCTTCTATCACCAGTCACATCCACAGCTGGGTATTGTTTTTGCTTTGGCTCCATCCTTGCATTCTTCCTGGAGTTATTGTACCAACCTATACAGCATGCTAAAAAGCAGAAACATTACTTTACTAACAAAGGTCCATCTAGTCAAAGCTACGGTTTTTCCAGTAATCATATATGCATGTGAGAGTTGGACTGTAAAGAAAGCTGAGCACCAAAGAATTGATGCTTTTGAGCTGTGGTGTTGGAGAAGACTCTTGAGAGTCCCTCGGACTGCAAGGAGATCCAACCTTTCCTTAAATAAGCAGGGTGACAATATACAGCCTTGACGTACTCCTTTTCCTATTTGGAACCAGTCCTAAGGAAATCAGTCCTGAATATTCATTGGAAGGACTGATGCTGAAGCTGAAACTCCAATACTCTGGTCATCTGATGTGAAGAACCAACTCATTAGAAGAGACCCTGATGATGGGAAAGATTGAAGGCAGGAGAAGGGGACAACAGAAGATGAGATGTTTGGATAAAATCACCAACGCAATGGACATGAATTTGAGTAGGTTCCAGGAGTTGGTGATGGACAGGGAAGCCTGGCGTGCTGCAGTCCATGGAGTCGCAAAGTCAGACATGACTGAGCAACTGAACTGAACTGATGCTGTTGGCCTTTAAAGAGCCAAACAAAAAGTGGACTTTGTCCTGGCATTAACACAATTACAAATCAGTTTTTTTAAATATGTTTGGATTTAGAACATCTGATTTCTTGATCAAAAACTAACCTAAACATTTCTTGTTAAATGAAATTTAGTCATGACTTGAAATATTTGAAGAAAAACACTCATCCAGAAAATTAAGGTCAACCAAAAACAGATGGCATCTATGAAATAGAGTGTTGAGTTCTCTGTTATGCCAAGTAAAAAAATAAAACATTCTGTCTTAGAATACAGTCCTTCTGAAATATATATCTTATCTGGGAATGCATATATATATATTTTTTAATAGCCCAAACCTTTTAAATAGTAGCAAGCCTTTCATGTCTCCTTCCAAGAATTCTGCTATTTGAAAATAAAGTTCCAACAAGCACAGTTTTTGAGGAAATATATTTTCATGTCACAAATCAGCTAGGATTTCTTAGGGCCCATTACATATACTACATTTCCATTATATCCATTAAAAGAAAACATCTTTTTGTTTTCTTACTATAGCCTTCTAAAGAACTTTATTTTCAACCTAGTGCTACTTTTGGAGAAAAACTTTTCTCAGTTATGACACATAAGGGGGAAAAGCATGTTCTCAAGTCTCAGGTGACTAAGCCATCTAGACCCCACCCCCCCCCCGCCCCCAGAAAAAGGCAGGGAGAATAAATGACTCTGGCAAGGGAACCAAATGGTTTGGTGATGACAAAAATAATAAATACTATTCTAGGGCAGCAAACACAATGAAGCAAATGGTTGCTGCTGTAGAGCTTTCTCATCATTCATTTCCACTACAACTTTCTATCTTTCAGATATAATGAGCAACCCAGAATTTTTCATTTATGAATGCAGAAAATCTCTTTCTAGGGCACTGGAATGTGAAAGGCATGAATAAAGATGAAGAAATGGGCATTTTCATTTTGACTGGAGCTAAGTAGTTTAAAAAATGATAATAGGATTGAAAATGTATTTAATAAAAAATTATGCTGTGAATAATAAATCAGGTATTGTAATTCTGACAGTAAATCATTTTCTAAAATATCTCACTTTTTCACTAGAATATGCATTCAAAACTAAGAACTAGAAAATACTTTAGACATTTTTCTATCCTGAATGACATTTTTTTTCTTCTTCATAGAAAAAAATAAAAGACAAAACCATGCCCTAAATTGATATTTGTGGATAATATGTTGCATGGTTTTAAAATTAAATGCATTGTGAAATATTTTACAAATATTAAATCATTAATCATTACTAAATCCCTTTGTAAATTATAGCAAAAGTGCTATTAAAAGAGGCCATACCCAATCCTGTCTTCCAAATGGCTTTTCATGTGTACTGGACTCTATAATGAAAGACTATTTATTTCATGATTATTCAAGTTCCTAGGAAGAATTTGGTATTTTCCTGACTAACGATACCATTTGTTCCAAACATGATTTCCAAGTTACAGAATAAATGATTCACCGTATGGATTTATTCCAACATAAGTTGCTCTCAAAACACATTTGCTGACAACTCACTGAAGTCTAATGATGTGGAAAGTTACTTATATTACTTATATTATAACTTATGTTATATTATTAAATAAAATAGCAATTTATCAAATAACTACATGGTACCAGAACATAAAAATATATACCTCCAGCTATACCTGTCAATATGTCTGAAAAGAATTATAGTTGCTTCATAGTTGTTTCCACAATGAATATGGCTTCCTAGTGTAATTTAAATGTATTTACAGCATATATATATATATATATATATATATATATATGAGATACATATCTGGTGATATAAAAGATAAAGAAGGTAGCAGTCAAGATTATCACACTTAATTGTATTTTAAAAAATTCTTAAATAAACAAAATATCAAAACCACAAAACTGGAGTTAGATTTGTCATCAGAATTCCCAAGACCCTGATTAAGTCTTTTCCTCTTCACTCACTCAGCACCAAGGCTTTTTCATCTCACAAACATTCCAGACTACCCAGGGCCCTCTGAATGTGTGCTAGTGTGCTGGATATCTGGGAATGCCCAAGGTTTACCACCTTTCCCACAACATGGGCAAAGCAAACTGGGATTCCAGCCTCAAGGGTTTAAGAAAAGAGAAGCATGTTCACAAATAACAATTAGAAAAACAAAACAGGATAAGTTCTTTAAAGAGAATAAAACCATGGTGGTTTGAAACTTTAACATCTTCTTCCTGTGATTCTACTGCCCACCCCATCCCTCTTGAATTATTTTCACTCTCTTCTTTCTACCTTCAGTTTCTGTCAACTTCTGACCTCAACTGAGACACGCTCTCTAGTTATGTTTCACTTTTTCTCTCATCTTTCTCGTCAACAAATACCTGTCTGTGCTTTCTCAAAATAAGCATGCATCATCTTTTCCTCTTTTTTACACCTAGTGACTAGAATACTAACACAAGAACCAGAAAATGCTGCCTGGGGATTGTTTTCTTTATAGGGTTTTACACTCACTCACTCCCACCAATATCTAACTACTCCGAGGGTAACTTCAGAAATATAACTCAATCATTGCTAAACCCAGGCTTCCCTTGTGGCTCAGCTAGTAAAGAATCCACCTACAATGCAGCAGACCTGGGTTTGATCCCTGGGTTGGGAAGATCCCCAGGAGAAGGGAAAGGCTACCCACTCCAATATTCTGGTCTGGAGAATTCCACGGACTTTATAGTCCATGGGGTCACAAAGAGCTAGACAGGACTGAGTGACTTTCATTTTCACATCTAAACTGACCAGAATGTAGTCTTGTGATGTTTATATTCACAGACTCAAAATAATGAAAAACTCTGAGTCCTCTTTGCTGGGCAAGAGGTGAAGAAGAGAAATGGGAGAGGGTCTATAATTTTCAAGTAATGTTTTAAGAGAATAATATAAACTGACTACTGTAAAAATACTGAGCCATGAAACTTGTCTATTATGTCAGATTAATACATAAGGTTCTATTTGTTTTTGTTTTTTTTACCATAAAAAACCTGTAAAGGGATGAGTTTTTAATGGACATGATTTTGAGCAAGCTCCAGGAAATGGTGAAGGACAGGGAAGCCTGGCCTGCTGCAGTCCACCAGGTCACAGAGTCGGACACAGCTGAGTGACTGAACAACAAAAGGAATGATCAGTGTTTAGATGAAGGGTCACAGGAAGAAAAGCATTAGAAGTTGACATATAAAGAAGGAAAAAAAAAAAAAAAGAACATCAAGTAATTAGAAAAATAAAACATTTGTAGCATCGTAGCATTTCCACATTCATTTTTAATTTAAAAAAAAAACTTTTATTTTTATTTTGTTAAAGTTTCAGAAGGCAGCAGAGGGTGAGTCTGGATTCAGCAGTTGCCCACTGGATGCCTTCTAGGTAATGTAAACAGAGGAGGGTTTATTATTTATAATTCATTATTATTTTGCTAGAAAAATCACTGAAAAGGTCAGATACACAGCTCTTGACCAATTCCCTGAATAACACTGCTGAACTAGACCACTAATGTAGCTTCTGATTCTGTGATGTTTTGGCTGCAACAGAATTCAGGAGAGAGAAGACATACATATATTTATCACTGATTCACGTTGTTGTACGGCAGAAACCAACACAATATTGTAAAGCAATTATCCTCCAATTAAAAATAAATGTTAAAATGGAAAGAAAAAGAAAGAAATCCATTTCCAGCAGGGCTTGGGTCTGCCCTCACAAATAAAGGCATCTCTACAGAGTTATAGTCAACAGTATCCTCCTAGGCCCAGCCCCGTATCCCAGAGTCAAGGTAAACCTCCTCCCTTTGAAGAGTCAGGGCCCTGCTCCTGAATAAACACCAGCTCTTCTCTTTTCTTTACCCCACAGAAATTGTGTATAGCAAAGTATACAGAACAGGAGATATTGAGCGGAAAGTGGGAGGAAGTTACAGAGGTTGGTAAGATTGGTAACAACCTGTATTTCCCATGCAAGGTCTGAGTTCTAAATTCTTATTAGAATATGTCTATTTGATGGAGCTAAATGGACATGAGTTTGGGTAAACTCCAGGGGTTGGGGATGGACAGGGAAGCCTGGTGTGCAGTCCATGGTGTCACAAAGAGTTGGACATGACTGAGCGACTGAACTGAACTGAAATATGTTGCGTTCACCACCTTTCTTGTTCTGCCAGTTTCAGAAGATGACTTAATTGCTGCTTACTGCCAGGGCCTTCTTTATGTTGACATGGGGTATTTGTTGAAGAGAAAACACCAAGAGGGCAGACAGCTGCAGGCCAAGGAACTGAATCCATCTGGAAAGCTGAAGGAGACAGCACAGGAAGGGCAAAGGACGTTCTGACTGTTTAGGAGAGCGAATGGAGAGTTGGGAGGGGAAGGTCGTGCTGTAACCTGTGAATACTGGGAATGTTTGCCAGGTGCCCTACAATGTGGTCATTCCAGTTTGCTGTCTCTTCAAAATACTTCAGTAAATGCATCCAGAAACATTATGATTTATGTGGGTTTCTTTTAGATTTGACAGAAACAGAGCTAGATCTAATTCAGGTTCCGGTACATGTGCCATTTCAGGGTTAGGGAGGGATGTGAGGAGTGAGAGTAGGCAAAAGAGAAAGATGTAGAGAACCTAATGGTTTCAGTAAGACCCAACAGAATCCAGTCCTGTAATCTTCAAAGCTTTGAGAATACTCTATTTGGAAAATAATCCCCTATATTTGCTAGACATTTATTGCTGCCAATTTTTCCCCACTAACAAGAAATGTTCTGCAATGTCCCACTAATCTATTTAAAAACCAGAGAACCATGAAAATTCTGCACAGGAATCCCAAACCCATGATGAAACAAACAGAAATGTATGTGCTGCGGTATCTACAACCTTTAAAAGGTGTCAATGTCGATTATAAAATATTAAATGACTCAGTAAATATTAGCACATATTCTATGTGGCTTTTTTTATTTTTCAGTGGAGTTAGGGACTAAAGGGGCAGCAGAAATTGTTTCACTGCTATGAATGGCTCATTCTGTCCTAAGTACACACCTATGTAAGTTTAATATACTACTCTGTATCATCTGTTTAGGGGAAAAACTTTTAATAAGCCACAAATCTAAATTCTAAAAATTAATGTATATTTTAAAAATTATCATACTAAAAAAATTCATTCTGGGATTAAGAAATTATTAAAATTGAAATAAACCCAAGAAAGAGAAACAATGTTTTAAATATATACCATGAATCTTGATTCATTTTACTCACCAGAGAATTTTGTCCTACTGAATTTTACCTTGATCAGAGGCACTAGAGTTTGACTCAGGTTCAACTTACACTGTATCATCAGTCAGTAATAATACCCAGTGTTAATAGGACACATCATATATACATGCAGCTGAACTTTGCCTTTCTCTGATTCATTAAACTCATTTGTTACAAGATTTTAATTTCTCAAATCCAGAACTTTCAGTATCTCTTGCCAAAAGAATTCACATGGATCCCAATCTGTCCAGCACTTTCTCTGCAGGATACATCTGCATAATACCCTCTGTTCACTGGAAAGCTTTATTCTTCTGGAAGTTGAAGATCTTCTGAATCATTATGAAGATATTTCTGCTGAACAACCTCTCCCTTAGGGATTTATAGAAAAACTTCATAATGGCCCATCATTTCCAAAGGGGTGAGCCAAGGGAGTATGTACACACACACTGAGCTTCCTGAGGTTTTAACATTATAGTCCTAATCACTGCACCTAAATTCCTTCTATTCAGCTGGCTTTGATTCCTCCAACAATCATTTCCATTAGTCTTTCAATATAATTTCTAATCCTCTACTAATCCTAGGAAATGGAAAAATATGGTCAGGCCATATGTTTCTTTACTGGAAAAAAGTTTGATGAACTCAGCCTATATTCATTCTACTTAGTACAGTTGGAAAAAAATCATGATTGTATTATTTATTTTATTTTCACATATCCTGATTAGCCTTGAAAAGACAAAAATGAGAACTTTTTCCAAATTTTACCTATTCAGCCACTCACTTTCCAGGATCTTTCATCAGGAAATTGTAATGGGTAAAAGATTGGAATCAATGCTAGAAAAAAGAAAACGCAAAATGAGGGCCTAGATAAATAAACAGTCCTAGACAAGGTAATTAGGGAGCTACAGGAGGTGATTAGAGATGAAAAGGAGTTCAAAGCTAAAAAGTTTGGGGTACACAGAGACCATACAATGTTCCAAAGCCAAGTGAATGTGATATAACCCATTAAGTTTCCTTCTTGCTTGGTTGTCCAGAAGCTGGGACTTATGTATTTATTGTTGACTCACCATAAATACCTTTGTATACTCTCCCTTCCCAGGTGGACAGGGTGTGTGGTGATAGCCATTGGTGGAAATTGTTGTGGGTCTGGGAGGCCTGAACTTATACTGAGATATGAAACTTGATGCTCGTAATTGTAATTCAGGAAGCAATGAGGCAAAGGCAGCAATGTCTAGGGTTGTGATCTGAGTACTAGAAACTGAAATGTGAATGTTAATATGAGCATTCGTGAAGCAATTAAAGATGCTAATATGATAAAACCTCAGTTCTGAGATACTAATAATTTTCCCCTATCTTACATGGGATTTTTGATCGTCTCTGCTGTGCTCTACTAGAAAGCAAGGGGAATTTCCATGCAACACCACTGAAAACTTCCATGCACACAGTTGGCAACTGGCAGCACCTGGCAGCTCCTAGTGGCTCTTACACGGTGCTCCTGAAGATCTTTGCTCAGCTATTGTCGGAACAGTTCTTCCCTCCTAGTTAAGCTTCCTGAAAGTTCCAATATCTCCATTTTTCCTTTGTTTTAAAAACATTATTCAAATTACTTAATTTTTTTTTCTTTCAGGTTTCAGATATAATTAATGTACAACACTATATGTTTAAGGTATACAGTGTAACGTTTTGACTGACATACATCATGAAATGGATGCCACGATGAGTTTAGTGAATATCCATCATCTCATATATATACAAAAGAAAAGAAAAAGAAGTTTCTTGTGAAGAGAGCTCAGGATTTACTCTAACTTTCATATATAACCTACAGCAGTGTTAATAATCATTTTGTACATTACATCCAGTACTTATTTGTCTTATACCTGAAAGGTGTACCTGATCACCTGCATCCAATTCCCTTTGCCCCTATTCTCTTGCCTCTTTCCATAACTTTTTAAAACCTTTGATTATGAATCTTACCTAAAAGTCAATATTTTCACATAAATAGTAGACTTGGCTCTCCCCAGATGTCTTAACACATTTCCTCTCCACCACTTGTTTATGGATATTTATAGAAATGTATTTATAATAACTTTTAAGCTAAAGTCAGATGACTACTCTTGGGCTCTAGAATAAATCTTTACAGTTGATGAGGTTATGGGATGCTTCTAAATCCAGAACTTGCAGACTATGAAGCCATGATCTGGGCAGTACTATTTGGGACTGAATAAGGTTATAAATTAATAATTCAATAATAATAGCAAATATCTGTATGATGTTTTATATTTTATGAAATACTTTTATAATACTCAGTATGTCAAGTAAACCACAAAACTTACTAAAGTAGCAGAGCAGAAATTCTTGTTATTTCCTCTTTACAGATGGGGAAATTGAGACTCTGGGAGATTATGTGACTTGCTCAGGTAATTGTTTCAACCAGCTTTAATTGTCAGAGCAGTGACTCTGAACCAGGACATATGACTCCAAGTCAAGTATTCATTCCGCCTTTATATATTGGTGGTCTTTTCCTGCCATGAGCCTACATCAGAATTAAAGTCACAAACAAAAGGGCACTAACCATTGTCTAGCCTAACTGAGCAGCTGAATGTCACTGTTGGTGCTTTCAGTCTTACATCGCCATAGTTGTTTCACAACCACCTAGTCTCCACATCTCCCACATGCTTTTCATATGCAATAAATGTCAGAGACAGTGGCTGGTCATGGTCATTTCACTTCCTAGTGATTTGATGGAGAACGTATAAGTGGCCTGAGTATACTTGGTTTAGAATTCAGCTTGACACAGTGAGTCACTACAAAAATAAGCATTTAGCCTTTAGATTCATTCATTTTAGGCAAGGATGCTACTTTATCCTTTACCCTTTCTTCTTTGGAGCTGATAAAGTAATGGAAGACTCTTCTAACTACTAATCATCATGAAAGATGGAGACATTATTGCTTTTTACAGTAATCAGAGCTATGGTTATGTTGGCAGGAATGTGGATAAACTACCCCAGAATCCCCAAACAGCTCACTGGGACTGTCTCCTTTTATGTTTGTTTAAGTTAAGAATGATGTTGGGTCACCCTTTGAGAAGAGCAGAATGCAAATCCTTTGTTTTACATCAAACTTGTGTGCTCAGAGCTCATATTAACTCCAGCTTTTTCCAGCGCAAAACAAAATGGAATATATTAAGTACTCATTGAATAGTCCACTGGTTCCCCTCACTTTCATGCATGTCCTTCACTCCTCCAGAACATCTTTTTCCAGACTAGATGAGATATAGTATCATTCTTTTAAAACATAATGACACTTTTTCAACATTAAAAATAAGCCTAGACTCAAATAAAATAATTTTAATTTTGTTATCTACTGAACAAGAAAATACAAAAGGCTTCAGTGAATTCAATAATAGGTTTTTAAAAAAAAAAACTTTGTTTTATTTGCCATTATATTATGTATACATTTTTTAAAGTAGTGTGTGTGTGTGTATATATATATATATATATATATGCAAGACATATTTATGTTTCATCA